>NW_015505282.1:580445-639031 GCF_001515645.1 Sinocyclocheilus grahami | reverse complement strand
GTCTGTCTGTCTGTCTGTCTGTGTCTGTCTGTGTCTGTCTGTCTGTCTGTCTGTGTCTGTCTGTCTGTCTGTGTCCGTCTGTCTGTGTCCGTCTGTCTGTCTGTCTTTTTGTCTGTGTCTGTCTGTCTGTCTGTCTGTCTGTCTGTCTGTGTCTGTCTGTCTGTCTGTGTCCGTCTTTTTGTCTGTGTCCGTCTGTCTGTCTGTCTTTTTGTCTGTGTCTGTCTGTCTGTCTGTGTGTCTGTGTCTATCTGACTGTCTGTCTGTCTGTCTGTCTGTTTTTCTGTCTGTCTGTGTCTGTCTGTCTGTGTCTATCTGTCTGTCTGTCTATCTATCTATCTATCTATCTATCTATCTATCTATCTATCTATCTATCTGTCTGTCTGTTTTTCTGTCTGTGTCTGTCTGTCTGTCTGTCTGTTTTTCTGTCTGTGTCTGTCTGTCTGTCTATCTATCTGTCTGTCTTTTTGTCTGTCTGTCTGTCTGCCTGCCGATCCATCCATCCATCCATCCATCCATCTGTCTTTTTGTCTCTGTCTGTCTGTCTGTCTGTATATCTATCTATCTATCTATCTATCTGTCTGTCTGTCTGTTTTTCTGTCTGTCTATCTGTCTGTCTGTTTTTTGTCTGTGTCTGTCTGTCTGTCTTTTTGTCTGTGTCTGTCTGTCTGTTTTTCTGTCTATCTGTCTGTCTGTCTGCCTGCCTGCCGGCCGATCTAGCTAGCTATCTGTCTGTCTGTCAGTCTGTCTGATTTTCTGCCTGTGTCTGTCTGTCTATCTATCTGTCTGTCTTTTTGTCTGTGTCTCGTCTGTCTGTCTGTCTGTGTCTGTCTGTCTGTATCTGTATGTCTGTCTGTCTGTCTGTCTATCTGTCTAAAATCATATTTCTTTAGGACATTCATCACAGAAAGAGAGATGGACAGAGTGAGACTCTGAGGGAGGGACTGAAGGAGGGGATTGATGATGAAGATACGTCTGTATCAGGTTTCTATTTTTTGTTCTTCTAAGGTCAGTTTGACTTTGTGTTCTATTAATTCAGCTCTTGACTCTACATTACCATTTTCTGACCGTTACCAAACTAAACGGCCGGCTGTGATCACAGCTATCTAATCTTTGCGTCTGTCTCTCTCTTCATCCTGCACTCACACAGACAGCACAGCCACGCTTAAGATTTGAGTATTAGTTCAATAAGCTGGATCTGATTAGGCTGTACCTGGATAATACAGCCAGATACACCGAGCCGCTTATGCCACAATCTCACCTGAACGAATAAGGCCATTACTCTGATGATAGCCATGCAATCACTGAAACACACACACACACAGCACACACGCCATGATTGCTTCAGCCCTCAAACCATTTCACATGCTGATACAAGACTTTAGATTTCATAAATCACACCTATAACGTCAGACTAGACCAAAGAGAGCAACCATTCATTCTTTATTCTTTTATGCTATTGGCTCACCTCTGATTTATCATCTGATCAATAAAATCCCATCAGTTTAATTCAGGAATGACCTTGAGCAAACCTCAAAAATAAGACCAGCAAATATGATTGACCAGTATATGAATAGATTTTATATGTATAGGTTTTGGAATATCAGTTGGAAAAAATAATTAGAATTAGAATGATTATTGAAACTTTATAGTTATAGTAATCATCCCGGTTGTGAAGAGGCCTTTACAGACAACCAGCTAGATAGATCATATTCTATTCTATTCTATATCGAATTTCCACTCACTTTATTGATTTATGTGTCCAAACATTTACTGTAACATATGCAATCTTACAAACGAAACCAAGATGTTTTGCCACTATTATGAAGCTTTAATATATATATATTTTTTTTCTTCTTTTTTTTCTTTTTTTTTAATTGTTAGTGATTTAAAGTGTTTTTTTATTTTATTGTTTTTAAATACTATTTAGGATTAATTTATTTTTAATTTAATCTTTAATTTATTTTTTATTTAACTTTTCACTTTTAATTGAAATGTATTTGTAAATATTCAGTTAATTTTTTTAATGTAATATTTGTATCTATATAGTTTGTTTTTAATCTAATATTTTATTATATAAATATATATATTTTTTTTTAATTTTTGTATTTATTTTTTTTTATATATATATTATTTTGTTTTAGTTAACCATAATAACCATGCCGAAAAGTAAGTCATACAGGAGGTTGACCTATTTATTTATTTAAATTTATTTTGGGAGAACTATCCCTTTAAATGTAACACATTTAAAGAGATGAACAGGAAAGCACAGTAAGAACAGCAGTGCATTCAGTATTCAGAAGTGTTCACTGTTCCTACAGCTGCCACATGAGTAATGGATTGCTATAGCGATTGTGTCTGCAAGAGGGTATAGATCTTCCAGCTCAGTTGGCTTCATAATCACGTCACTGTAAAAAGTGCTTACACAGAGAAACGAGATGTGAATTTAAACGAGGCTTCAGCCCCACCTCCACACGGATGCAGTGTAGCTGACAAACTCTGAGACAAAAGCAGATGAAACTGAACAGTGTTCACCCACACCAGCTATAACATTAATGAAAAGCTGTCAAAATCGTTCTCAGAAGAGCAGCAGTAAATGAAGAACTCCTCAACAGCAAACATTTGACAGCCAAGGGGAAAACATAATAACAAAACCGATTAAACATCACAAAGCTGCAAGAATCTGATCATTCAAATGCATTAAAATGAGGTTAGATCATTTTTACAGTTTAGTCTGACTATACCATATAGTCCTTTACGGAAAATTACCGCCTTTTATGAAAACGCATTTCAACACTTTAAATAGCTGTTTCCAAAATGTAATTGTGCAATTTGAGGAAGAACAAACTTTCTTTGACTGTTCAAAAAAGGATGTTCCATATAGCATGAATGAATACTACATCCAACATGTTGCCTTTGACATGTGACCTGCGGTGTCATTTCCTTAAAGGTCATGATTGACATAACAGATTTTACCAATATTATGGTCAACCTAGGCTCATTGGAAATATGTGCTTGTGGCAAAATTTCTGCATTACCGATATAACATACCTTATGGCATGTATCGCGGCAGTTTCAAAGTGAAATGTCTAGTGAGTGGTGCTAAAATGCGCATTTAATATGTGCGTTTTTATTATGTCGCTTCAAGTCCAAGGAGTGTCGCTAAATGTTTAATGCTCACTGTAAAAAATGACCGTGAATTTAATGGTAAAAGATTGTAAAAATGCTACAGTAAAAACCTGTTAAATGGTTAACGGTAAATTCCCCTACTATATAGGGTGAAAAACTGAATTGGAAATTACATGTATTGGACATACATTTTACGGTAGTATACTGTTTTTGGAAGTGAAAAATACCGTATAATTTACAGTGAATAACTGTAATTGACGTTCCCAGAATTCCCTGCGTTACATTTCATATTTGATGTTTTTTCGTTGAAATAACTATGTTTCTTCTCAGTTTTTTTCTTATCAGTTTTGTATATTAGGGTTGTGTGTTACACCTAATGTTGTTAAATGAATGTTTATTGCATTATTTCAGTTTCATGTGTGTTACCATGATGGTGTTTAGTGTTTGTGTGAATGACATTGTGCACCTTCTATATAAGATATTATTTAAAAGCTGCTTGTGATGGGCTTTGGTTCATCATGTGACTTTCTCATCACCACCTGCATTTGGTGGTTATCTGCGTATTACAAGGCTTTGGTTCATCATGTGACTTTCTCATCACCACCTGCATTTGATGGTTTTCTGCGTTTTACCTAGGTACAAAACAGATTTCCGTACTTAAATAGGTTGGTATTACATCAGTTAATGAAATTACAGTATTTAACTGTAAATTTAAGTTAAAACCTAAAACGTTGCTATTGTATTTTTTACGGTAAAATTCCGGCAACAACAGCTGCCGTTTTTTTACTGTAAATTTTACAGAATATTTTTTACAGTGTGCTCTATAATGCTGGAAAATGCTGGCAAGATCATATAAAACCACATTCAACTGATGCAACCATGCTGTTATTACTTCCTTATATGCAGGTTTGAGCTGTTGAGTTGCCTGTGTGAACAATACATACATTATGGTGCATTTACTAGAAAAGTCAATCTGGCAATTTGCATCAATCAAAATAATTAGCAAGTTTCATGTGTGAAAGCAGCTAGTGACTCCAGTGACTGGAGTGTAATAGAGTACCATGGTCTCAAGATATAGAGGTATATTAATAATCTTGACATCCAAAATGTGCAGAACTGGGGTTGGGAAACATGAGATTATTTGTCAAACTCATTTGTAACTTTAGGGTTTAAGCTATTTTTAAAGTTTCTAGGTACCCACCCTTTTCCTCAGGTTGTAGGTGAGCACCAGGTTTCGTGAGAAGTGTCCGGCGAAGGCTGTGTAGAACTCCAGAACCTTCTGTAAGGCGTCCCGTTTGATGATGTGAAGATCGCAGTAGGTCAGCGCACGGACGTTTGCACAAGCCTGAGCTAAATTGACCTCTTTCCAGAACACATCCCCGAACACATCCCCCTTTCCTGAGAGAGAAAAGTGAGAGGGGGACATTCTGTTAGGCTTTCTAATACCTTCAGGGAAATGTAGGTGCGAATTTTCATGGATCACAGGGAGCTCAATATGCACTCCAGAATGAAACTGCTCGGGTTGAGAATGTCATTTCAGGGGAACATTAAATAAGTTCATGCATGTAAATTAGACTGAAGCCTACTGTGATGTGACCCAGAGAGAGCAAAAGTTTAACACTGACACAAATAGCTTTGACATTGTGTAACATGGTAAAAGTGCGTGAGACATGCAACGGTTTCAAGTTGGTCGCACAAATTTGCAGTTTTGACAAACAGAAAGCTACTTGGTTTGAAAGGAACTTCTTTGGGATCTGTACCTCATACATCATTAACTACTGACAATAGACTGCACCTTTTTAGACAGAGACATTTCACAGAAATGACGCTAATGTAACACCGTAACTACAACATTGTATCACATACACTCTTAAAAATAAAAGTGCTTCACGATGCCACAGAAGAACCTTTTTTGTCTAAATGGTTCCATAAAGAATCTTTAACATCTGAAGAACCTTTCTGTTTCACAAAAGGTTCTTTGAGGCGAAAGAAGGTTCTTCAGATTATAAAAAGGTAAGAAAGAGATGGTTCTTTAAAGAACCTTTGACTGAATGGTTCTTCTATGGCATCGCTGTGAAGAAACTTTTAAGCACCTTTATTTTTAAGAGTGTATAGATTAGACCAACAATGAAATTCTGTCATCATTTACTCAGTCTCATGTCATTCCAAAGCCGTATACTTTTTTGCTTTTTTCTTTCTGAGAAGTCATTTGAGTCTTAATGTTTTTTTGTCCATACTGTGGAAGTCAGTGGGCTCCAATGTTATTTGGTTCCCAATGTTCTCCTTCAAAATATATTCTCATGTGTTTTGCTGAAGAAAGACATGAAAAAACATTTTGGATCAATATCAGGTTGGGCAAATGATGACAGAATTTTCATTTTTGGGGGGTGAACGGTCCCTTTCACAATGAACCAGTCAGCTGTGAGCTTTATGCTACACTTCAGCAATGGTAAAATTAGTGAATTTCATTGCTTAGGCTATTTTAAACAGAAATACATGGGTATAAAAAATTGTATGTGATATTTTAAAGATAGTAAAGCTTATGCACAATGTAACGCTGCATATACTGTACATGTAGTTAGAAAGAAGATAATTGAAACAAAAAGAGTTGGCCATGCACAAGAAAAATCCCAAACCGACAGATTCATTGATTATAATGAATGAAATGTGGTTTTGTTATGTTGCATTGTTCATGTAGAACATTTCCACCCATTCAACTCTGTCAAATGGTCTGTATGATGACATGCAATAAATTATTGACACATATTAATGAACACACATATCAAGGGTTTTTATCTGCTTTAGTATCTAATTACAAAGATGTCACGCATCTATATGACTACTGGGATGGTGTGGTGAATCACAAAGCGGTTAAGTGTGCTGAGCCAATTTTGCTGAAATGTACAACAAACATGATGTGTATATTTGTTGCTCAAATGTCATTACAATATACAAAGATGACTTTTTGACAAGGCTTCAGCTGTGCTTGCGTACAAAATTCACATTCCTTCATTCGTTTAAAGAACAATTCACACTCGGCTTCACGCTAGAGCAGATCTCCTCCACCCTGCTCTGTTTCTAACCCTGCCATGACAGATTTACTCCTCCAGTAAAATGACACACTCTGCAAGAGACCTACAGCCCCACACGCGCTGCACTGCAAATATTTATCTCAGCATAATACCTGACCTCCACTGGACAGCAGATCTGTTTCTGCCGTGTCTGTCGAGAGGGCAAACCCTGAGAGGTTCTCATGGAACTAGAAGCTTATTAGCGGCATTTGGAAAGGCATTATTACTGTTTCTCATGCTTAATCATCATGTTTTTTTAATAATCTTAACACTGAACTGACACCTCTTGCCTTACCCAGGTCAGTTTGCCTGACCCAGAGGAATGTGAGCTTATAAAACAGTGATAACTTAGTACTTCTCAGCTAAATCCATGGTAGCACTTTATTTTACAGTCCGGTTACACATGTGCATACTGTGTTCTTATTATAGTAATTCAATATAGGTAAACAAGAATTGGCACACTGCTGCTCCAAAAAATCTATTTATTAAAATAAACAGGTTTTCGTCAAACCTAAGGGTCAAAACGTTGTGTTTATTTTAATAAAATGATTTTTGGGAAAAGCAGTGGCAGTGTGCCAATTCTTGTTTACTCATAGTGAAGTGCTTCATTTGATCGAGCACCTGCCTGTATGTACACAGTATACATATATATATATAATATGCACATATACAGAAATTTAAGGCAGATGCTCGATTACAGACTCTATATATATATTGCCTGTATGTACACAGTATACATATATATATATAATATGCACATATACAGAAATTTAAGGCAGATGCTCGATTACAGACTCTATATATATATATATATATATACACACAGTATATATATATATATATATATATATATTATAGACAATATATTTTTTCACTCTTATTATAGTAATTGCAATAACTGGATAAAAGCATGTACTGTAGTTACCTTATATTACTATAGCTTCGTCCCAAATGACGCATTATACACTATGCACTCATACACTATGTACTTATGCACTATGTACTCAACCATGTATCGTATGAATTATATAAGGTTATTTTGTCATTCATAATCGGAGTTTGATAGCCCCTCCCCCTTCACTACGTAATTAAAGCTGCGACAGTTGAGTGCATGAAGTGTAAAACATTCCACACTTCATTTTTTCGGTTATTTAAGTGCATCATCTGGGTATTTAAAGTGCACTTTTTCATTTTGGAATTTTCAGTGTGAACACACTACTCGCACTATTTATACTACCAAATGTCATAGAATAGTGCATAAGTACGCAATTTGGGACGGACCTTATTACTTTCTTAGTACACTGTAAGTATACATATTGTACACATATTGTAAAATAAAGTGCACCCAAATCCATATTGTATTTGACCAATAACTTATTATAAATAAGTGAATTTCAACGTTTTTGGATGTAATTACCATGTAAATACCGTGTTATTACATTTACCTCTATTAATTCAATACTTATTTTTCAAATCGCTATTCTTTTACAAATTTAAACTCTTTGGCCATATTGGGCTGTAGTTCATTTGTTATGTCAGTTACATCTTTTGTCTGTTTATAATGTCCTTGCGCATGGATATTCATGTGAAGTCCTAAATATGTTTGATGTGTATTTTGATACACATAGTTTCATCACTGTACTAAACCTATGGATTTTTTTAATTTTTCCTGTATCACTACTGGGACAAAACTGACCAGATTGCAATAGGAGGGTTAAACATGCTCCTAACCCTAAGTATTAGGCTTTCTGTATTGAAGTATCGAATGCTTCGTCAAATCGTGTCTTGTTGAGCGGAGGCTATTCTATTACATAACACACTGGCAAAAAAGGGACTCATAGCCAGATGTAGGAGCTAGTATTATTACTTCTGCTAGTAAAAGAAACCTATACCAGTCATCCAAAATGGTCTGTTAACTGTGGAGTAACATGCTAAAAACTATTCACACCACCTTTGCAACGGCATAGTAATAAAAACTACTCTAGCAACCATATAACAGAGCAACCACTAAAACACTTTAGCAGTTGCGTTTGCACTAAAAACCACACAGCAGCAAGTGTAAATGGTCTGTAATGGCAGCGATGGTAATTCCAAGTAAGACAAGCTCATTACTGATTCCAGCAATCCTTTCAGGCTAAACTAACCATAGGCACAATCAGACTAGACATGAGCTAAATTGAAACTCATGAAGCACAGAGACACATTCACCTGAAAGCAGTATACTGAGAGATAGTGAGACTAGTTTAGAGAGAGCAGCCCTGACTCAAGAAACGCTGTGAAATAATAGAATAAGCAAAGAAGGATTCATTTCAAAAGATTCATTTTTAAGATTTTATTTAAAAACTTCACATTACATCATAGAATTTGGAATTCCAGAAAAATCACACATTACACTTGTTTCCTTAGAATTGAAAAAGGAAATGTTCATCTCATTTGAAAAGGACTTCACACATATCTAGATTTTGAGATATGATTTTTTTTTTTTCATCCAGGTGAATCTTGGAACTGAATGATTTTCTGAATGACTTTTGATTCCGTAAACGGTTCTTGAACATGTTTGTTCTTCTATCAACATGTGCCAAAATACTCTGACAGCAGAATTATTCACGTATAATGTCATAGTCATGTGTTCTATTATCAGGATTTCATCTGAATCTGTTTAAGCAGAACCCATCACACCTAGTTTTTGCCCATTACCCTGATTTTGTTCTGCATGTTCACACCTTTACAGCAATCTGACAGCTTATTCGGTGCGTGAACGTCTTGTTAACATGCAATGAGAGAAAAAAAAAAGTAATTTAAAATCTAATGAAAAACACTGTTTTCTTACATTGTTTAGTTTTTAGAATGAGCTTGTTGATAGCTTTCACAGTATCGTATCGTATCGTATCGTTGTGCAAGACTGAACTGACTGAATCAGCTGGACCAGTTCTCGATTTACTCAGTGAACACAAGTCAATACTTTCATCATGCATGACTCAAAACAAACAGAAATGCAATTGTGTTATGTTGTATAATTGCTCATGATGCTTCTTTGTTTTTTTTTTTTGTTTGGTTGTTGTTGTTTTATTGTTGTTTTGTTGTAATTATTATTTTTTTTGGTTGTTCTTATGAACATGTTTGTTCTTCTATCAACATGTGCCAAAATACTCTGACAGCAGAATTATTCACGTATAATGTCATAGTCATGTGTTCTATTATCAGGATTTCATCTGAATCTGTTTAAGCAGAACCCATCACACCTAGTTTTTGCCCATTACCCTGATTTTGTTCTGCATGTTCACACCTTTACAGCAATCTGACAGCTTATTCGGTGCGTGAACGTCTTGTTAACATGCAATGAGAGAAAAAAAAAAGTAATTTAAAATCTAATGAAAAACACTGTTTTCTTACATTGTCTAGTTTTTAGAATGAGCTTGTTGATAGCTTTCACAGTATCGTATCGTATCGTATCGTTGTGCAAGACTGAACTGACTGAATCAGCTGGACCAGTTCTCGATTTACTCAGTGAACACAAGTCAATACTTTCATCATGCATGACTCAAAACAAACAGAAATGCAATTGTGTTTCTCAATATTTTGATTTTTTTGCACCCTCAGATTCCAGATTTTCAAATAGTTGTATCACAGCCAAATATTGTCCTATCCTAACAAACCATACATCAATGGAAATATTATTTATTCAGCTTTCAGATGATGTACACATCTCAATTTTAAAAAATTGATTCTTATGACTGGTTTTGTGGTCCAGGGTCACAAATGTTCTGAAGACATTTTTGCACTTTTATTTAAGAGAAAAATGTATGGAAAAAATGACCAGCAGTAACTGATTCTGACTGAATATTTATAATAATTATATTTTCATGACGGGCTCTAGTCAAGTGGTATTCCTCAGAGCACAGGTAGAATTACACTCACCCAAAATAGCAACAACTTCATCGTCCTGGATGACCTCCAAAGACCCCGAAACCACGAAGCAGAGGCTGTCCACGCTTTCGCCCGCGTGGTAGATGAGGTCTCCCGGGGCGCAGTGGATAGTCTGAAACTCCATGGCAAGCGCTCTCAAACAGCCGTCGCTGGCCAGTCGGAAAGCCGGGTGCTCTTTGAACACCTTCCTGTTGAGATGAACGCAGATGTCCGCTCGCATGTCTTTGGGGCAGATTTGCAACACCTGCAGTAGAATTTTAAAAACAGTGAAAACAATCCAATTTTGCTTCACGGCGATCTAAAACTTATTAGCATCAAGTTAAAACTAAAATTGGTGGCTCTCCGAACCTTTCACGAATAATTTATGAGATTTTGAGAAGCTGTTGAAAGCCTTACGTAACACAGTTAGACTGTGATCTTAAACATTAGAGCGTCATTATTCACAAATGCTACGGATGTTATGGCAAAGACCGAACAAATGACATTTGCAATGAATGAAGAAAATAAGCTCCCTGGATAATGTTCTTCAGTCTACGAGACTCTGTGCCAAATACCTTATCTGTGTCGATTCCTCTGGACATGGACCACGTAGAGACGATATAGTCCATGACCCTCTCGCTGAGGCCCTGGGGAACCTGGTAGAGCTTCAGGAAGTCTCTCACGCTGTTTAACATCTCGTGGTAGCGGTTGGTGTTGGCGTACATTTGCTGGAAGATGGTGGTTACGTTACCAAAGATGGTGGCATAAAGGAGAGCTAAAAGAACGAAACACACTGAGTTTACATCTGTGACTCAAAATGCATTGAGCTGAGGAATTACACTTTTGCATACTTTTAAAAACAGCACTTCTTATGAAAATGTTGCACTTTATAAGAATATACTTAAGTGTAAACTGAATGCAATTTAATTTAATGTAAATTGCACTTACAAGAAAATGTACTATAGATAAATTTCACATTGAATTAACTTTTTGTGTAATTTTATAACTACTCCAGTTATCTTTGAAATATAGTTAGAGTGTACTGATGAATAATGGCAAGCATTAATGGAAAACTAAAGTAAATTTTAATTTCATTTCTGTTAATAGTTATGGGAACCCTTTATTTTAAGGTGTCCTTGTTACACGTTACATGTACTTACTATTATAACAACAATTATAATTACATGCAATAACCCTAAACCAACCCCTAATCCTAACCCCATATAGTAAGTACATGTAGTTAATTAATATTACTCAGTTCTTAAATGTATCATTACACTGTAACAAGGACACCTTAAAATAAAGTGCAACCAAACTTATTAGTGCTGGGCAACGATTAATCACGTTTAATCGCATCCAAAATAAAAATTTTCTTAAATATATACATGCATGTGTGTTATATATTATATAAACATAATAAATATACACAGTACACACACATATATTATTTACACAAAAACTTGTATTTTGGATGCAATTAATTGTAATTAATCGTTGCACTAAATCTTATGTGATGCATTTAGATATAATTGTAGTTGCAGTTTAGTACATTTAAACATCTAGTACATCTAAGTTTAGAACATGTTATTACATTTAATATATAAAAATATATTAATGTTATGTTGTGTAAAACACATTACATGTGCTTCAGTGTGTTGACTAACATACTAAAGCACAAGTAAAATACTTTGTTATAATTTTAACTGTAGAGAGTTCATTTTTATTACATTTACAATAAATATATTTTAAAAGTCCTAAATCACAACTTCATCATTACAAATGTGTGACTACAAATGTATTTATATAGGTGGCATACAAAATTTCAATAGAAATTACAATAAATAAATGTAAACTGTAAAACACACAACCTGTAAAATAATGTATATAATATAAACTATATAAAAAAAATGAATGTACTGTTAATTAATTAGGACAAAAAATAGCAATAGTGCGTTCCCTTGCACTATATACTGGCGTGACATCTGTGAATGTCTTTTAATGGAGAATATTTCAAATCAGCCACTTAGGAGGGTCCATTTAGGTAGTATTGTCTCTGTAGGCAGTAGAGCGATCCTACACGTCCTAGTCAAGGACAGACAGTAGGGTTGTAAAGAAACCGGACACTTGCTTGCTCTGCAACCAGCTAAACCTCTGACCTTAATGATCTCAAAGCTGCTGATGTCTCTTTCAGGTCCATTAGTATGTCATATAGACCACGATATTGATCACAGTCCTGAAGCTGCTCTAAAGTGTTTTTCCAGGTGAAGCAGAAACGCTCAACCTCAGCATGTCAAGCTGCATGTGTCTACAGTTTCTCCAATGGAGCAATGTAGTAGTGCAGCCTTTGATATAAAAGGTTTAAAAAACCAAATTAATTTGAATAGTGTGAATAACGAGTGAATAGCGAATATCGAATAGCGAGTGAATAACCCAGGTATTGTGCCACGATAAATGCAGTTATTCCGTTTATTTACTGCTTAGCCTGCAGCATCTCACAAACAATACAAGCTTAATGGCCATGACATGTCGTTCTTGAAAATCATCACTGCAGCCAAATGCAATTTTTGAGTCCTCTCACCTCGCTTCATCAGCAATACGTCTAAATTACAGCCCTGCTTAATTGGATCAGTTACATTTCAGGCAATTGGCTTTCCAGTCAGCGTTTTTTTTACCAGCCCATCACCCTCTGCCGCCTCCTGAGGCCTCCCTACTCACCAGAGGTGATATTAATCAATCCCAGCTCCGCATGTGCAGAATGTTAAAGATGATACGTGTCTGGTGATGGGAAATATCCCGTGTAAGGCAGTGGATAGCTGATTTGATACTAGTGGTGGGCATCTGTACTGTGCATTTACCCAGAGACATAGGTATTTGATGTTAAGTATTTGCACTAATGTTTTGTACTTTCTTTTGTACACAGACTAGTTGCCATTGAAAACTGAACAAATTGCTGTCATTGGGAAAGACTCCTGTACCTTTACTTATGAGAGTGGCATGGTGGAACATAAAGTAATGTAAAAATACAAATTTGAAATGAGGATGTCATTATTGAGGGGTTTTGCAAAGAAATTTCACAACTTGCCACTATAACCTTGCATGTCACTTGGATTCCTATCCTATTAGAATAACAAAAGAATACTGTAATTGTATAAAATAAACGCTCCCAAAAACAATCCTCTGGATCCACAAATGTTTCGTAAACTTCAGATTAATAGTAGTATCGTGTACATTAAATACTTCCAATCATTCACAATGTGCTTAAAGGGTCTTTTCGGCAGATACCAGCGGGCCACCGGAATCGCTTTAACTTACTCCTCCAGAATGGCAGTGATTTTGTTACCAGTTTTGGGGATAACGCATTACAAGTAACGCGAGTTACGTAATCAGATTACTTTTTTTAAGCAACTAGTAAAGTAACGCATTACTTTTTAATTTAGAAGGAAATATCTGAGTTACTTTTTCAAATTAGTAACTCCAATTACTTTGTTTCCCATTTATTGAATGACATCTCTCGTGTTGCCATGTTGAGAGAAATCAGGAGTAAATGCAGAGGTGTTGTGTGTGCTGTGCAGTGTTGGGCAAGTTACTCTGAAAATGTAATTAAATTATTGATTACTGATTACTCCATTTAAAAGTAATCACGTTACTGTTCTGATTACTTTATTTCAAAAGTAATTAGTAATTAGTTACATTACTAGTTACGTTACTTTTTTCTCCATGAAATTCATGAAATCCCTAGCATACATGCTCCCGATAAGTATTTGTGAAATCATAAAAACAGTACAGATGTTCTATACCGGTGCGCAAAATGTTTTTAAAGCTCTTCATGTTTCTTTAAAATGCAGTTGTGATCAATAACAAATCTTATCACGCATCACCACTGATGACAGGCGTCAATCAGGCTATGCACGACAACTACAACAGTATCAAAAATAAAGCCAATGTTACTTTATCACATTTTCTCTTGGTTTTTCTTACCATAATTAATCTGTTTCACAAACACCGTTATAACAACCAGAAATCTTATATCATAGAACTGCAATAATACAGAAATCATAAAAACAGTACAGATGTTCTATACCGGTGCGCAAAATGTTTTTAAAGCTCTTCATGTTTCTTTAAAATGCAGTTGTAATTAATAACAAATCGTATCACGCATCACCACTGATGACAGGCGTCAATCAGGCTATGCACGACAACTACAACAGTATCAAAAATAAAGCCAATGTTACTTTATCACATTTTCTCTTGGTTTTTCTTACCATAATTAATCTGTTTCACAAACACCGTTATAACAACCAGAAAAAAACTAATGTTAGAAAGTCAAGGGTCAAGAGCCCAACTAAAGCAAATGCTTATCTCCACAATTTTTGGTGACGCAATATATCGCCCATTATATTTACTTACAATATTAATGTCACCATGTTTTGTACATTTTGTACATTGAACAGGGATTGGGTGTTCTGCAAAGAGAGTTGGAGGTAAATAATTTAGCAGTAACTGTTATGCTGATGTTGTGGCTGGTCAAGCAAATGTTTGTGCTTGTTTCTGTATGATATAATTGTTCACATATCTATTAAAATACTGATATTCTGGTCTATAACTCCTCCCCGAACTTCCCGCTGCCCTGTATCTTGGTCTCTCATTGGCTGCAGGTCATCGCTGATGTGTTTTTCTGTCAGAACTCATTTCACACAGTGTGATTGTGAATCGGCAACAGCTCCAGATATTTAGCATGCCAAATATTTCGCGGGCGTCGGCGACGCATTGGTGATTCCCTCAGATCGTGTCTTTGATAATTCACACTGAGTGATTGTCACTCGCGTGAGAGCACCGATTTGCCTCCGATGTCGGGCATTTGTCGGCAATTTCTCAAAACCTGTCGGCGAGTGAAAAATCGGGCTAAAATCGTGCAGTGTGAACTCGGCATAAGGCTGTTGCTGAAGTCAGTTTTAGTTCTTGTGTTTCTCTTTTCTTCAGTGATTCTGCTTGTTAACAGCAGCTGTTCATCACTAATGATCAATCAGCACTTCATTAATCACATAATTATCTAATTAATGTTAACACCGCTTCAGTGTTACTTTAACACTCTTTTAGAGTGGGACCATATATGCTCCGAGCAGTGTTAATTTAACACTCGGGAATTTACTGTGTGCTCCCTGCCCCCTTTTCCAGAATAGGACCTGCTAAAAACATCTGTTTTGGTTCTGATTATCATGTTTATCGCGCTGAAATCTTGCTTTTTAAACCATATGAGTTTAAACTTCTGATACACGGTTTTCTGAGCGCACACATCCGAAGCACACGCACAGAAAGCAGCTGTCACAGCATGTGAGTACTAAACTAAGCTCTCATTCACACACAAGTTTACCTTAAAAACACACACAAGTTACAAAAAACAGTCGGTTATGTCTGTGAAGGTAAACAACTGGGAAATAAATCGCATGTTTATTTCATCCTATCGCCTATCAAGTCTTGTCCCGCGCCGCACTCTGGTGCATCGAATCTCACAGGAGCAGGTCTAATCCACTGGCACTTGACTCGACAGTGCGTGTGCTACATCCTTTTTACAATCTAGATTAGATAACACTGCATTCTGTCAGCAATGTAACGCAGCAGTAACGTATAGAGACCTCGGCTTATAACTATATTCTAATTACTATTTTGATAATTACTCCGTTACTAAAAAAGTAATCAAACTACAGTAACGCGTTACTAAGTAATGCGTTACTACCCGACACTGGTGCTGTGTGAACATGATCTTACTGCAGTTCTAGACTAAATGTCAACATGCATTTACTCATCTCACCTCGACATCAACAGATTCAGTATTCCTCAAAATGAATAAAAAGTCAAATGCAAACTCAGAATATTATACAAACCTGCAATAATTAAATATGTTAAATAAGACAAACATAATTTATGTATTTAATCCCGTTTTATTAACTCATGTCTTTGCTACTGAACTCCGATGATCAAATTCAACCATACTAAGCAAAAAATGACACATTTGTGTTGAACTTTCTTCTCCTGCATCACATTCTACATGCAATTTGTTTGAGCTGCGCCCTCTACTGTACAGACATGAATTTACATTTCCTTCAGCCTGAGGCATATTCATTTCAATTTTGGTGTGAAAGGGCTTTTACATTTGTAAAAGAAGGACTTTTTATATTAAAAACAAACAAGCAAGCCCTGCCCAGATTTGAAAAGTAACGCAAAAGTAACGTAACACATTACTTTCCATAAAAAGTAACTAAGTAATGTAATTAGTTACTTTTTCAGGGAGTAACGCAATATTGTAATGCATTAGCTTACTTTTAAATTTAATTTTCCCCAACACTGGTTGTTACTATATATTATTAAAGTAAATAATGTTAAAATAATGTTTTTTTAATTAATACATTTTAAATTGTTTAAAACCTGAAAGCTGAATAAATAAGCTTTCCATTGATGTATGGTTTGCTAGGATAGGACAATATTTGGCCGAGATACAACTATTTGAATATCTGGAATCTGAGGGTGCAAACAAATCTAAATATTGAGAAAATCATCTTTAAAGTTGTCCAAATGAAGTTCTTAGCAATGCATATTACTAATCAAAAATGAAGTTTTGATATATTTATGGTAGGAAATTTACAAAATATCTTCATGGAACATGATCTACAGTATACTTAATATCCTAATGATTTTTGGCATAAAAGAAAAATCAATAATTTTGACCCATTTAATGTTGGCTATTGCTACTAATATACCCCAGCGCCTTAAGACTGGTTTTGTGGTCAAGGGTCACATATAAAAACACA
Source organism: Sinocyclocheilus grahami (assembly GCF_001515645.1). Lineage (NCBI taxonomy): Eukaryota > Metazoa > Chordata > Actinopteri > Cypriniformes > Cyprinidae > Sinocyclocheilus > Sinocyclocheilus grahami. The sequence goes on along the minus strand of NW_015505282.1, from coordinate 622,122 downwards.
ATATGCTTAAATGTTTTACTTGAACAATTTACGCATGGCTTATCTGTATTTATATTTATTTGTATTAACATTTTGAAAATATGATTGTTTTCATGAATCCCAAAATTTGTCAGAATCTGTCTGTGCTGATAGCACAGTGAGCAAGTGTGCTGACATATAACACCCTTGTGTTACGGGGGTCACGAGTTTGAATCCCAGGTCGAGGACCTTTCTTGAATCCTGATCCCTCACACTTTGCTTCCCGTCTGCTCTCCACTGTCGTATCATAATAAAAGGCAAAACACCAAAAATAAATCTTACAAAAGAAAAAAAAATCATAACTGATTTAAAAATATTTTGTGTATAATTTCTGTAAAACTGTACTAGCTGGGTGTGTTGTAACAAATTTACTGTGAAAAGTAAACTGTTTGTCCACACTGAATGTGAAAACGTAGCATGAAGTGACAATCTCAGCCAATCATTTCATGTCTGATACATTTATCTGGAGCAGTATTTTGGGCCAATGAGAATTCATGCATGGGCACTACACTTTTCATTCCACTGACTTCCATTTATACGTACGAGAATGCAGGAGACAGAAAACACAAGCTTGTTTGAATTCCTCTGTATTGCAAAGTTTAAGTTTGGTGAATCTGTATGTGAAGATGTGTTGCCAGTAAAAGATTGAAGTGGCTTCGTAGCTGAATTAAAAGAATTCAAACTTAAATCTGCAGGATTGCAGCATTGGAGTACAGTAAGAATATTACATATATTTATGTTTTAGAAGCATTATAAGTAAAATTCCATTTTATAAAAAGACACCAGAGAGCATGACCTCATATTACGACATATGCAGTTTCCACAGAAATATTGCGTGCTCAAAGTGTGACCGCGGCTTTACTCTGCAGTCGCACCTGCCTGGTGTCCTCTCAGCACATATCCTCATCAGTGGTTATTTCTAGAAATGTTTTGTATGTGAGTGTCACAGTCTGAAAGAACGGCTTTCTGTGTGGACACTGATCACTCATCACATAGACCGCTGAGAGGAAGGCCTGTCACTGGGACAAAAGCAAGTGTTCATCACAGCCAGAGACTGTAAAACATAGAGTCTAAAAGAGAGCACACTAATACACCTGTGATGATAGCATGCATTCATGACACAGCACTCAGAGCTAAACATCATGATTAGTAAAAGCATGAATAAAGAAATTACTTCGTTACTGTACTTCAGTCTTGTACTGTATTTTATTTTCAGAACCTTTACTTTTACTTACATTCCAAAGCATAATGTCGTACTTTTGCTCCAATACATTTCATAAAAACTAGTGCTGTCAAACAATTAATCGCGATTTATCGCATCCGCAAAATACAGTTTTTGTTAACAAAATATATGTGTGTGTACTGTGTATGTTTATGTATATATAAATACACACATGCATGTATATATTTCAGAAAAACATGTTACGTTTATATATTTATATATGATATAATTTATATGAATATAAATATATACACGTAAATTCAAGTAAATATTTTCAAAATATATGCAGTATGTGTGTGTATTTATATATACATAATAAATATACGCAGTACACAAACATATATTATTTAAACAAAAACTTTATTTTGGATGCGATTAATCACGATTAATCATTTGACAGCACTAATATAAACATAGCCTACCATTCCTCGTTGTTTTGAACTGAAGAAATCGCCACAGCGATATATATCTGATTGGTGAACAAGCTGATTCTTTCCAATGAACCTGTTGAACTGGTTCACAGATCGCACGGAATGATTCACTGGCGAATCGAACTGATCTGACTGAAGCTGTTCTCGAGTCAACAACTCACTGAATGATCTGGTCAACATGAGGAATTCAGATTAGATCAGATCAGATTGCTGAACTTTTTTAAAGATGATATTTCGAAGTCAAGTCGAATCACCTTTTTTCATATAGTGCTTTTAACAATTCAGATTGTGTCAAAGCAGCTTTACAGTATTACATTTTAAAATAGAGTGTCAAAAATGCAAAAGGACAATAGTAAACACTCAATTTTCAGTTAAAGGCAGTTCATCATTGATTCAGTCATGTCATCATCCAGTTCAATTCAGTTCAAGTAGTATCTGTGCAATCAAGTCGACGATATCGCTGGAAATTAAGAACATTTTGACAATTTTTGTCCATAATGAAAGTTCAAAACAACACTGGGCCACACTGACATTCATTGTGTGTATTTTTCATTTTATCAACAGATAAGACTCTCAGGCCCATTTATCAGGAAATCACTTGTGATAATTTTCTATTTACATTAGGGTTGTTTTATCACATACTGTACCTTTCTTCACTATGTGGAAATTAAAATCAGTCATGAGGTAAAACCACAGCTGGCTAGAAGATGAAAATGAAAGTTAAATCTGGCATCTGTTTGACGGAAAAAAGGAACTGAATTTTTTTTTCTGGTTGAACAGAGATAAGGTAAATGGTCCACTTCCTAATAGTGTTAATAATACATCTGTTGCAAAAACTAAAAACCTCCATGCAATTATATAGCCTCTGATTTTAATAACCTTTCAGATAATTTTTCTATTTGCATTTATTGCACCAATACGACAGAAACATCACAGGCTTGTGGTTTATATGGAAAAGTGGAACCTTCGCAGAACCCCCTGTGAATGTTTCTGATCTCCTGCCGAGTCCTGGGGTTTTCACAGCAACACAAAGGGGTTTTGAGAAACTTTCTGGACTATAATATCTCTTGCATTTTGATTTTTCACAGACTTTAGGGGAAAACCTTTCCCTTTGAAGCTAGTATATATTTTGTCTGGGATTCATTGCATATTCACTTTTGAGAGAGGTAAATTTAAAGAGATTTGGAACGTGTTTCAATGACATTACAGCCATTATACAACTTGCACATGAGCCTTTTTGAGTTGTCATCTCTGGTAAATAGTGATTTGCACTATTTGTAAGTTATTTGTTAAATATTTAACTGAAAATTGAGTGTTTACTATTGTCCTTTTGCATTACTGACACACTATTTTCCTATTTAATATTGTAAAGCTGCTTCGACACAATCTGTATTGTTAAAAGTGCTATATAAATAAAGGTGACTTGACTTGACTTATTTGCCAAGTTATTTGTTAAATTTGAATCTATGAACAAATGTGAGTAATTTTAATATGATTTAAGCTGATTCTTTTCAGTGTTGAATCACTGCAAAACACACAGAATTAATCATTTGTGAATTTTATAAAGCGGGCTTAAATAGATTTATGACCTAAATGTGATGTTCATTTACAATAATCAATACTAATTTGACATTGATAACGTATTTTCAGTTGCATATGTGCACTCAAGCTTTGAGGATCTCTGGGTTTTTGGCACATTCTGAGTCAGACCTGAACAATACAGTGAACTGTAAACTGGAGACTCGCTCTGACCGGATGACTGAGCTAGTGAGTTGTTTTCTTGAGAAAAGCTGCTCTTGGATCAGTCCAAGTCCAGGATCATTCAGTTTGATTTGGGATACTGATGCAGCAGGTTCAATGAAAATAATCCTTGATTTCTTCAGTTCAAAATAACGAGAAACAATATGATTTTATCAAATGTAGTTAATTAAAAAGTATATTATGCTTTGGAAGTTTCCAAAAACAGATACTTGTAACGAAGTGTACAGTAACATAGTAACCTACAAAAATTCACTTGTAAAAGCTACTTAGTAACTGTCCACTACCGCAAAACACCATGGTTACAGTTAGCTTTACTACAGCAAACCAAAGGTAGTAAATGTTGGTGGTTTTTGGATTTTAACTGGATCCTTCATGCCACAATGTTTCTGTTGTTTCACATCAATGATTTTGAGAATGTCATCAGGCTTAAAACTACTTTAAAACACAGGGACAATCAGGTTTCATAACAGAGAATTCAGCAGCAAATTCAAACTCTTCTCGAGGATCTTGCAGCTCTAATAATGGTTGTGTGATTGAGATTGGTTAGTGAGTAAAAGCATCAGCTCTGAGCTTATGCTGTGTTGTCTCTTGGGTAAAGCTGATAAATGGCTCATGCAGTGCGGTTAAACAAGTAGCACTGTTTCGTTCAGCTTTTGAAGCCTTTGCTGTTTCTTATTTAAAATAGAAATGGCAGAGCATAATAAAAAAAACAAAAACAAAAAAACAAAGAGTCAATCAACTTTACAGTTACACCACTGCAACCGCTAACAAAGTTTAGTTGCATTGCCAAAAAAAAAAAAAGATCCCAAAACGCCACTATTAAGTCACAGTCTGGAGTCCATGTTTTTAAAGTTAGGGTGTGTTCACACTTATCATGTTTGGTTCTAACTCTGGTGCGGTTGCTCTGTAAGTGCGGTTCATTTGAGTAAGTGTGAACGCTGCCATTCGAACCCTGGTGTGCACCAAACAAACTCTGGTGCAGTTCGAATGAAATATGAATGCAACACAGACCAAATACTTCTAAACAAACCAAAAACAGGACGTAATGACAAGATGCGACGCTATGCGACATAATTTGACGATGCAGAATGAGTGGTGTATCCATAAATAAAGGTGCTTCACGATGCCATAGAAGAACCTTTTTGTCTAAATGGTTCCATAAAGAACCTTTAACATCTGAAGAACCTTTCTGTTTCACAAAAGGTTATTTGTGGTGAAAAAAGATTCTTCAGATTACAAAAAGGTAAGAAAGAGATGATTCTTTAAAGAACCTTTGACTGAATGGTTCTTTGTGGAACCAAAAATGGTTCTTCTATGGCATCGCTCTGAAGAACCTTTTGAAGCACCTTTATTTTTAAGAGTGTATGAGCTGTTGACAAGATGTACCAGACTCTGTAGTTACTGATATTACCACAGTCAGACACAAAAGTTTGTTCCTCAATTGCTTACATCATTACACGTCCTGTGCTGTTCTGTATAGTAGCTACAGGTCATGTGTGATCCTGTGTTTTTACCCTAACCAGTTACCAGCAGCTACTGAACAACAAGTGACAAGTGAACATTTTTCTAGCTCGTTTGGTATTTTTGTAGTGTAGCTCTGGGTACTCCTGTCCACAATTAAATATTACTGGTCTTGCTCCATATATTGCCAGATATGAAACATCAAATATCTTCTTATTGGTTATGATTGTTTGGCTGTAAAATTTTTTTCTTTCAGAGTGAACAGACCAATTTAAAAAAATCAATAAACTGCATCTTTTTTATTCTCTGAAGCATTTTGAGTGCACATTTAAACAAACCAAACAGCATCAATGACACCCCACCCACTCTCAGAGGGGCTTTGTTAATGAAATAATCATAACTTTAATGGTTTTTGTGTTCTCACTGAAGTGTAACAAGCTTCTAATGAGACTCCAGGGTGAGAAGAGACCAAGAAATAAGTAACAAACAGAGAAGAGAGGCTGTCAAGACCCTATGAGAGAGCTCACTCTCTCTCTCTCTCTCTCTCTCTCTCTCTCTCTCTCTATGGCTGTCTTTCTCTCTCTCATAACTGAAACTACAGAACTGCCTACACAGAATCAAAGTCATGTATTGGCAAAAAAAGTGTTACGCTTCATTTTAAGGTGTCCTTGTTACAGTCTAATTATACATTCAAGTACTGAGTAATATTAATTAACTACATGTACTTACTATAAGGTTAGAGTTCAGATTAGGGTTTTTCTTAGGGTTACTTGCATGTAATTATGCATAATTTATTGTTATTATAATAGTAAGTACATGTAAAGTGACACCTTAACATCTTAAAATAAAGTTTGGCTCTCAGCTTGTGTGTGTGTGTGTGTGTGTGTGTGTGTGTCAGAGAGAGAGAGAGAGAGAGAGAGAGAGAGAGAGAGAGAGAGAGAGAGTAGTCCTGTCCTGTATTCAGACACACTGTTGCAGTGGCCCTAATTTTGCTGCTCCCATTTATAGACTGACTGTCCCATCATTCACACACAGCATCCCAGAAAAAAAACACTGATCACTGCTATTTAATTTATTTATTAATCTATTAATCTATTTATTAGTGTGTTCACACTTCATTCCATAATCTATATTTATATATAGAGAGAGAGAGAGCTTAGCATAAAGAACATAAAGCTTAAATGAATTTCCCCTTCTCATTGTTGTAATGCGAAAGGCTTCATTTTCTTAAACTGGAGTCTAATATCATCTTCTCCCTGTGCGTGTGTGTGGCTAAAGCGCTGTCACACTGACTGAATGTGTGCCTGCTGTGTATCCTGTGCATCAGCAGGATCACACTGTGATCTTCTGTCTTTCTGTCAGTCTGCCCCTACTTTTATGACACTCCGCATCACCGTCACCCTGAGGCGGCCAGCAGCATCACTCACGCCTTGAACGGGGCAAATCCACAGAGACCCCACACAACCACACACACACTAACCTGTACACACTAGCACAGCCTCTCACACACACTGAGCAGATTTGCAGGGTGAGCTTGTCCCAGACAACAATTTGAGAAAAACAAACACAGTCACCTCAGAGACTTGTACAAACATTTAGGTTTTAAGCAAGTGGAATCCAGATACGAATATGCACCTGCTTCAAGAATAGCCAACACTACGAGATGCAATAGTAACAAGACCAGTGTTGGGGGTAACGCGCATTAATTACAAGTAATGCGAGTTACGTAATCAGATTACTTTTTTCAAGTAACTAGTAAAGAGGGTAGTTATCAAATGTAGTTTAAAGATTTTTAATTTACAAGAGAATATTTGAGTTACTTTTTCAAATAAGTAACGCAAGTTACTTTTTTTCAGTTTATTGATTGACAGCTCTCCTGTCTCCATGTTGAGAGAAATCAGAAGATGTTACTGTAGTTCTAAAATAAATATGAATATGCATTAATTCATCTCACTCACAAAAAAAAACTGATTCAGTATTCCTCAAAATGAATAAAAAAATGCAACTCAGAATATGACGCAAACCTTCAATAATTAAATGTTAAAAAACACAAATATACTTTATGTATTTAATCCCATTCTATTAACCAATGTCTTTGCTTCTGACCTTCGATGATCCAGTTCAACTGTACTAATAAGCAAAAATTATGTCTTTTTTTATTGCTGAAGTGTGTTGAAATTTCTTCTTCTGCATTCTACTGTACGGACGTACATTTATATTTCCTTCAGCCTGAGGCTTATTCATTTCACTTTTGGTGTGAAAAGGCTTTTATATTTGCCAAAAATAGAACTTTTTATTTTAAAAACAAACAAGCAAGCCCTGTCCAGATTTAAAAAGTAACGCAAAAGTAACGTAACGCATTACTTTCCATAAAAAGTAACTAAGTAACGTAATTAGTTACTTTTTTATAGAGTAACGCAATATTGTAATGCATTACTTTTAAAAGTAACTTTCCCCAACACTGAACAAGACACAGGCTTTTCTCTGTTTAGCTCATGGTGATACGGTGCAGCCACTTTAGCAACATTTCAGTCAAATTTTGCAAGCAAAAAAGGTCACCCATTGTCAATAGTGTAGCAATGCATAAAAGCGCCGCTGAATTCCACTGAACAAAGGGAAGTGTGACCATACCTAAATGTGTAATATCTGTAACATGAACATTGTAAAATAAAGTATTATCAAAACTAAATGAAACGTCTCTCAATTTGTATTAATAAATGAATAAGTAAATAAATACAATTTATCAACACCCTCTCATGGCAATCCTTCACTATTTTACCTTTTGGAGAATTGGTAGCCACCAGATGAATTTGTACAATCTCATTTGTAAATTTCGTACATTCCCACATTTTCTTACACCCCACTGATGATTTGGGCTGTGTACCTTCATGCTTACTTTTTTCCATCTGAATCACATTGTAAACATGCATACAAAACGCCCATCTCATAAAATAATTATGTTTCCTCTTTGCAATTAACTCCTATTTGAGTATTAGTAGATTAGGGTTAGAGTTAGTTTTATTAGAATAAGTTGACATGTACTTGCAAAGTTATGATAACACTTTAGTTTAGGGACCAATTCTCACTATTAACTAGTTGCTTATTAGCATGCCTGTTATTAACATATTGACTGTTTATTAGTACTTATAAAGTACTTATTCTGCCTGACCATATCCTACATCCCTAATCCAACCCAATACCTAAATTTACCAAACAAACTATTAATAAGCAGCAAATTAGGAGTTTATTGAAGCAAAAGTCGTAGTCAATAGTTGGTTAATAGTGAGAATTGGAAGTAAAAAGTTTGTTGGGGGAGCATCACAATAAAGTGTTAACAGATATTAAGCAGAAAGTCTAAATAAATTGTTACCAGTACATGTAGTTAATTAGAATTACTCTGTAATTATGCATCCGAATACATGAACACTTAAAGAGTGACCTTGTATTTACTGTGGTAATCAAGAGCATGTCACAGATGCAGCCGAATTGTATTTAATCTGGAAAATTGCTTTGAAATCAAGCAGAGCATCTCTGAATTCTGCCAGTGCAGGAAAGTAGAGCTTCCCCAGAACTAAGCAATTATGTAATTTGACAGAATGCAAGTCTAGACAGAATGCAATCTAGATCACCACTGGCTCTATATAGAACTGATATTCCACTGAGAGCGAGAGAAAACACCTGCAGTCCAAACCTTTACAGTAAGCACAGTGACCCTCAACATATTTTCAGGGTTTTTTTTTCTGAACTATAATTGATAGATTGAAATCTTTTTCTGACTGTTGTTGTTTGAGGAAATTGATTCCTAGTCTTTAGTCAGCCTTTCTTGTTCTAATATATATATATAGGTTATGTAGTGCCACAATCAAGAAATCTGGATTTTACTCACAGCCAATCATCATCATGGCCACGGCGAAGATCTTCTCTGCATCCGTGGTGGGAGCGATGTTCCCGAAGCCGATACTGGTCAGGCTGGTCATGGTGAAGTACAATGACGTGATGTAGACCGAATCTTTGCTGGGACCCCCTTCCCACATTTCCGTGCCACTGACATTGAAGCGATACGGTGTGCCGGCGGCTTCTCCCAGAAGATACAGCCAGCTGGTCCTACGGAGCAAGTGGTTTGCTCCATTTATGACCTCATAGTCTCCAATGCTGTACCAGATGCAGGCCAGCCAGTGGGCGGCCAGGCCGAACACACAAACCAGCAACAGCAGCACCGCCGCACCGTATTCAATGTAATGATCCAGCTTGCGGGCCACACGGCCGAGACGCAACAAACGCACCACCTTCAGAGAGCTGAAGAGGCTGCTGATGCCCTGCAAGAAAGAGAGAGTTGGTTAACGAATAGCTGATTCAGAAGATGATTTTAACCATAGTGAGTTACAATACTGTACAATTATTGTAGGTACTGTTCAAAAAGAGTCTTAAATCTTCTACAGACTGTGAGATTTGAGCAATCAAAGATCATTTAAAGCACACTGTGTAACATGGTTCTAATAATGTGGGCACGACTGAAGGATGATGTCACCTATTGAATCATATGTTACGATGAAAGTTAGTATAGAAGAATAAACGTCATCAGTATGCACTAGTGGAGCTAGATGAATCACACTTCTTCTTCCATGATATTTAAGCTTTAGAGCCATGTTACGCTGATCAATACGTCATTTCATGTTGCATTTTTACTGGCTAGTCTGTACAGGTAGATCGTAGCAGCAAACACACAGTGAGATGTTCATCCTGAATTTCTGACAATTTTCGCAAGCAATCTTTGGTTGCAAGACTGTGGCAACAGCTGCATTTGAACTTCATGATGTAGGACCACCAATTAGGAGTAAAGTCCTAAAAAACTGCCACGACTGTTTCACATTGGTCATCTTTCATCTGGGACAGATCATTATCGTACAGTGTATACCGGCATTAAAGTGAATCACGGATGGCAACCAGTTATTAGTTCTCAAAATCTTGTTCTGTCATTGCATGCTAATGCACTGGGTTTCCATTTAAAGCGCTCATGAACTGAGAAACCAAAATTCCCTTGATCTTTTGACATAAGAGGTCATTGTACTATAAACACATACTGTAAGTTTCAGAACTCAAAACTTTCTTGTTAGTCTAAAAACAGCTTATTGAAGCCAATCTGCCAAAATGAGAGCTTGTGGAATGTTCTATTCTATGATCCACAGAAGATCAACGCCTGCTTCGACATCACTGCCTGTTTAGCCACGCCCACCAATTCGACAACACTGCCTTTTTAGCCCCACCCACCGATTCTACAGAACTGCCTGTTTAGCCCCGCCCACCGATTCGACAGCACTGCCTTTTTAGCCCCGCCCACCGATTCTACATCACTGCCTTTTTAGCCCCGCCCACCGATTCTACATCACTGCCTTTTTAGCCCCGCCCACCGATTCTACATCACTGCCTTTTTAGCCCCGCCCACCGATTCTACATCACTGCCTTTTTAGCCCCGCCCACCAATTCGACAGCACTGCCTGTTTAGCCATGCCCACCAACTCGACAGCACTGCCTTTTTAGCCCCCCCCACCGATTCTACATCACTGCCTGTTTAGCCCCGCCCACCGATTCTACATCACTGCCAGTTTAGCCCCGCCATTGTTGCCTGTTTAGCCCCGATTTACACATTTAGTGTAAATAAAGTGAGAGGCAGATGCCAGGCCTATGCAGAAACCAAACGATAAAGATGCTTCAAAGATAACAAGATGCTGTGCAGTGACAAGTTGTGGAAAAACGAGAAGTGCAGAGCAAATCACAATTCTGAAAACAAAATAACAAATTACAAACGCAAATGCAAATGGAAGTCTAAAAAACAAAATAACAATTTAGAAAGCACAACAACAATTCAGAAAACATTATAACAAGTCAGAAAACACAATGACAAATCCGAAAACAAATTAACAAGTCAGAAAACACAACGACAAATCAGACAAACCGGAAGAGGTAGGTATAGTTTGAGACAGCGCCATTGGTTTGGGATTACTCACCGCTGACTGGACGAGACATCTGTCAATCAACGTATACAGGAAGAACCAGCCGAAGAACAGCAGAGGCGTGGTAGAAAGTTCGGAGATGGTATTAAACTAGCTCAGTTTAAATGTATTGTATGAATTGCCCTTACTATGGAATAAAAAATATGGAGTGTATGTTTACATTTAGTTAAAAGTGGCCATAAAAATCAGCTCCAGTGGGGCAGATGGAAAAGTGCTTTTTGACGCGATCGACCCGGGTTCGATCCCGTCTTATGCCAAGCTTTTTTTTCTCCCTTTTCAAATTTCGTATCACATCGTAAAGGCATTTATTTTTGTCATTGTGTTTTCTGACTTGTTATAATGTTTTCTGAATTGTTGTTGTGCTTTCTGAATTGTTATTTTGTTTTTTAGACTTGCATTTGCGTTTGTAATTTGTTAGTTTGTTTTCAGAATTGTGATTTGCTCTGCACTTCTCGGCCACCGTAGTTTTCATTACATGATCATTATTGCTTTGTGTCTTCTTACAGATCGTTTGATATGTGCAGCATTGAGTTATTTATGCGTTTTTAACCTAAATCACAGCAGCGTCCATCTGTGAAGGCTGTAGGCTGTCAAACATACACAGCTGTTAACCAATCATAACCAGTGGGCGTTTACTTCCGAGTCTACAATCCTCCACACCTATTCAAACAGAGCGTTCTGATGAGGGGGGTTAAAAACAGGACGGAAAATAACCTATTACTTCTAAATTATTATGTTTTTTTGAACAGTACAAAATAAAAAAACAAAGGCAGTTCATGACCCCTTAATAATAAATAGTTTGGTAACACTTTATTTTGATGGTGTCCTTTAGACATTTGGTTGACTGCATGTCAACTAGCAGTCATTAGAGTATTAGTAGTCTGTCTGCTTAATATCTGCCAACACTTTATTTCCATGCTCCTCCAACAGAGATTCTACTGACTATAAGTAACATTGCTAGTACATGTCAACTTATTCTACTAAACCTAAATGATATTTTTATTACTGTAAACCAACCAGTTCAAAAAACCTCACGACCCTGCAGAAGCACATCAACCCTGTATCAGAGTGGCTGGGTTTTAACTGTACTCTGCCAGCAGCACCAGCAGAGAACGGATGGATAACTGATGTTGACGTGCCCAGCACAGGCGTCTTCAGCTACTGCTTTGGGAAAGAGGACCGTGTGTGTGTGTGTGTGTGCGCTGTAATCTCCTGCTCTGACACTTCTGTTCCCCTGCAGGCTCTGCTACAGCAGCCTGACAGCTACGTAAAGCCCCAGAAACTACAGCTCTGAGTGTGCACTTCCTACCGAGGGATTAAGTGAACGAGTCTGTGCTAAAACCAAGACCAAGGACAGCACCTGACAGGTTGTGTGTGGTACTTAAAGTTAACATGAAACTGAAAGTGACCCAATTTACTTTCTTACTACCAGTTCCTGCTCTTAGTGTGTATGATACATCTGTGCACATTATTTTAAAGAAAGGAAACAATTTAATTTCATAAAATCTAATAACTTGCTAGAATGTCAGTTGGGGGAGCATCAAAATAAGGTGTTAGCAGATATTAAGCTGACAGTCGATTAATAGTCAAATGACTGCTTGTTTATATGTAGTTACAAAGTTAGAGGTAGAACACAATGTCTAAAGTGGACTACCAAAATAAAATGTTACCACATTTTTCTTTAAATCTTGCCAATGGTTCATGCAGTTATAACTAATTTGAATATGTTATGTGTTACTAGAGGCACCAAACACTTTTCTCATTTGTCCCTTGCCAAGCAAGTTGTCCCAGCCCAAGCTCACACCACTGGATTAGCCAATGATGGTATCAATGATGGTGATAACATGAATTTAATTAAGGTTACAGCAATATTAGCAAATACCAGTAAATATGTATTGCAATGAGGTTTGTTCTTGCACATCACTGAAAAATATGCAGTGCATTTGAAACAGATTTCACTCAGAAAATATTAGAGAATTTCAGAACTAATTACAAAAAAACATGAAAGTCTGAAAAAGAATGACTGAAATAGTACTTTCTTGTAAAATGTGGTATAATAATGTTTTTTTAACAACTTCAAAAAAATAAAAAATAAATTATTAAAATTTAAATTTAAAATAAAGCATTCATGGCATGTTGATCAACGTTTATTTGTGAATAACATTTCAATTAAATCTGTTATTCATATAAAGTGATGTGTCTCTTCAGAATGTTAAACTGTTCAATTCATATATTACTTTTATGATGTCTTTATGACATTTTTGAAGCTTGAAAATATTGGTTGCGTGAACTTTCAATTGATGGACGCAAATGATGTGAGAATATTAAAAATATCTTTATTTGTGTTACAAGATGATTCCTGGAACAAAATGTTCATCCACTTCATAACTGACTTCAAGCTTATATTCAGTTATGGTTCATGTAGAAAAATGCTATATACTATATTTATATATATTTTTTTTCTTTTTTTTACTGCATTTACCAATACAGTTCCAGTTTTTAAAAAATACAAATAAAAACAAGTCCACCCATTTTTTCCTCACTGAATATTTTGTTTCACTCAGAAATATGTCTGATTAAATAAGTAAAACAATAAGTATTAAAGCTGCAAGTTTAATATTTAATACCTAAAATCCAAACTGTCACTCACCGTGTATTTGGGGAAGTCGTGGCCTAATGGTTAGAGAGTCGGACTCCTAACCCAAAGGTTGCGGGTTCGAGTCTCGTACCGGCAGGAATTGTAGGTGGGGGGAGTGAATGTACATGCTCTCTCCACCTTCAATACTTCAATACCACGACTGAGGTGCCCTTGAGCAAGCATAAATGGCTGCCCACTGCTCCGGGTGTGTGTTCACTGCTGTGTGTGTGCACACTAAGGATGGGTTAAATGCAGAGCACTAATTCCTAGTATGGGTAACCATACTTGGCCACACGTCACTCACTCACTTTTATTTTACAAAGCTGGATTTATTTATAAACTACTAGACTATTCTACTTTTTTTAAAAAACATGACAACCTGTAGCTGTTAAAATGTTCATGGCACTTAGACTTTTTACAATATGCAAGAGTCAGTGCAAGAGTGTCCTGTTCCAACATTTCAATGTCACTAAAGTGCTGTTTGTACAGAGCGAACACAATCCACCCACAGTCACTCCTGAAAGAATCCTGGATCCCTGGATTATGAAAGTCTTTCCTATTCCAGTATTCAGAGAATGTCAATGTCTTCAATTATCAGAATCAGAATCAAAATGAGCTTTATTGCCAGGTATGTTTACACATACGAGGAATTTGTTTGCGTGACAGAAGCTTCCACAGTGTAACAGAATGACAGTGACAGAACAAAAAACACAGATAATAAAAAAAAATAGAACAAGTAAATAAGGAATAAAAATATATAAATCGACAATTGTATGTGCAGGTATGTTACAATAGACAGTTTTGTATGTATAGGTACTGTATATTATGTGCAAATTTGAGGTGTAGACTGAGTATGAGTGTTAGATAAATAAGTGTATGAGTGTATAAATAGTGTGTGTTCTACAGTTATTGTGAAGTGTTGGATTGCCTGAGGGAAGAAACTGTTCCCGTGTCTGGTCGTTCTGATGCTCAGTGCTCTGTAGTGTCGACCAGATGGCAACAGTTCAAAGACGGAGTGTGCTGGATGTGAGGGGTCCAGAGTGATTCTGCCAGCCCTTTTGCTCACTCTGGATAAGTACAGTTCTTGGAGAGAAGGGAGGGTTGTACCAATGATTCGCTCAGCAGTCCGGACTACCCTCTGTAGTCTTCTAAGGTCAGATTTGGTAGCTGAGCTGAACCAGACAGTTATTGAAGTGCACAGGATGGATTCAATGATGGCGGAGTACAATTGTTTCAGCAGCTCCTGTGGTAGGTTGAACTTCCTCAGCTGGCGAAGGAAGTACAACCTCTGCTGGGCCTTTTTCACAATGGAGTCAATGTGAGTGTCCCACTTCAGGTCCTGAGAGATTGTGATGCCCAGGAACCTGAATGACTCCACTACAGTCACAGTGCTGTCCATGATGGTGAGTGGGGGGAGTGCAGAGGGGTTTCTCCTGAAGTCCACGGTCATCTCCACAATTTTGAGCATGTTGAGCTCCAGATTGTTGAGACTGCACCAGACAGCCAGCTCTTTAACCTCCTGACTGTAAGCAGACTCGTCACCGTCCTGAATGAGGCCGATGAGTGTGGTGTCGTCTGCAAACTTCAGGAGCTTGACAGAGGGGTCTTTAGAGGTGCAGTCGTTGGTGTACAGGGAGAAGAGCAGTGGAGAGAGAACACAACCCTGAGGAGCTCCAGTGCTGATCGTACGGGTGCTGGATGTGTATTTTCCCAGCCTCACTAGCTGCTGCCTGTCTGTCAGGAAGCTGTTGATCCACTGACAGACGGAGGTGGGCACGGAGAGCTGAGATAGTTTGGGCAGGAGGAGGTTTGGGATGATGGTGTTAAAGGCCGAGCTGAAGTCCACGAACAGGATCCTCACATAAGTCCCTGGTCTGTCTAGATGTTGCAGAACATAATGCAGTCCCATGTTTACTGCATCATCCACAGACCTGTTTGCTCTGTAGGCAAACTGAAGAGGATCCAGCAAGGGTCCAGTGATGTCCTTCAGGTGGGCCAGCACCAGTCTTTCAAAAGACTTCATGACCACAGACGTTAGAGCCACAGGTCTGTAGTCATTAAGTCCAGTAATTTTGGGTTTCTTTGGGACGGGGATGATGGTGGAGCGTTTGAAGCATGAAGGGACTTCGCACAGCTCCAGTGATCTGTTGAAGATCTGTGTGAAGATGGGGGCCAGCTGGTCAGCAAAGGATTTCAGACAGACTGGTGTAACACAATCTGGGCCTGGTGCTTTTTTCCTTTTCTGCTTCCGGAAGACCTGGCGCACCTCGTCTTCGCTGATCTGAATTGCAGATGTCGGGGAGAGGGGGGTTGCTGGAGGTGTGAATGGTTGTGTGGAGAGGTGTTCAGGGCAGGTGTGGGGTGCTTTTTCAAACCTCCAGTAGAACTCGTTTAGATCGTCTGCCAGTTGTTGATTCTCCGCAGTGCTGGGGGATGGTGTCTTGTAATTGGTGATTTCTTTTAAACTTTTCCACACTGATGCGGAGTCATTGGAAGAGAATTGAATCCTTATTTTTTCAGAATAATTCCTCTTTGATCTCCTTTTCCAGTGTGTATTTAGCCTGTTTATACAAGACATTATCCTCCTTCCTGTGAGCATCTTCTTTGGCCTTACGGAGCTGTCTGAGTTTTGCAGTGAACCAAGGTTTGTCATTGTTGTAAGTTAGATGAGTCCTGGTAGGAATGCACATGTCTTCACAGAAACTGATATAAGATGTTACAGTCTCTGAGAGCTCGTCCAGATCGGTGGCAGCAGCTTCAAAAACGCTCCAATCAGTGAGGTCAAAATTAGCTTTTAAATCCTGCTCTGCTTCATTAATCCATCTTTTTACGGCCCCTAATACAGGTTTAGCTGATTTCAGTTTCTTCCTGTAGGTCGGTATTAGATGAACTAAACAGTGATCAGAGAGCCCCAAAGCTGCCCATGGGACAGTGATATGCATTCTTTATTGTGGTGTAACAGTGATCCAATATATTACGGTCTCTAGTGGGACATGTGATGTGCTGTCTGTATTTTGGCAGTTCACAGGAGAGATTGGCTTTATTAAAGTCCCCGAGAATGATTAAAACAGAGTCCAGATGTTGTTGTTCTGTGTCTGTGATCAGATCTGCGAGTTTCTGTAAAGCGAAGCTCACGTGTGCTTGCGGAGGAATGTACACACTGACGAGAATGAACGAACAAAACTCCCGCGGCGAATAGAACAGCTTACAGTTAATGAAGAGCACTTCTAGATCTGAACAGCACATCTTCTTTAACACAGTTACATCGGTAAACCACCTCTCATTGATGTAAAAGCATGTCCCGCCGCCACGTGATTTCCCCATTGATTCTGCGTCGCAATCTGCTCTAAACAGCTGAAAGCCCGGCAGACTCAACGCGCTGTCCAGAATGGCATCTTTCAGCCAGGTTTCCGTTAAACACAGAGCAGCAGAGTTTGAAAAATCCTTATTTGTCCGGGAGAGCAGAAGGAGTTCATCCGTTTTGTTGGGTAGGTTCACCAGATGGATGCTAGGCAACGGCGTTCTGAATGTGCACTGCCTGAGCTTCACGAGCGCGCCGCCTCGCTTCCCCCGTCTGCGCGTCCTGAAGCGCTTGATCAGCGCCGCAGCTCCCCTGACTACAATGTCCAGCAAAACATCAGAATAGTCGAAAACCGGTGAAATATCGGGTGGTGTGTACTGCCGAATGTCCAGCAATTCATCTCTGGTGAAACTGAATGCAGGGATATAACTAAAGACAGGACAAACTAACAAAAACATAAAAACAACTGTGGAGCACGCCATGGAGGCAGCCATCAGCGTCGGCGCCATCTTACTAAGATCACAACACTAAGATTACAACATTAATTACTAAACTGCGTGGCTCCTGTATATGTTTGGCATAATTTACAGTCTTCATACAGAACACATATGCTGTTGCTGTGGGCTTCTGTACTGAATCACAATCCACGAGCCACTAATGAGCATGACTTCTACGTGACATTGCTTTTGAGTGGGCATAATAAGTCTAGTAGCTGCTGATTTTGGCCCACAGGCACAATGTTCTGATGTAAATGGGCTTACATATTAGCAATCACATATGTCTTCTCAGCTAGAGGTTTCTAGGTTTTCTTACAGCATATATGCGCCTATTAACTGTGAACGTACAGACTTCTCCATGGAGGGACTGAAATCACATGTGGCGACTTGCAAAAGCTTCTCAATTACAAACTCACTAATAACTGACAAGAAAGTTTCCAGCAGAAGCTGGAAGTGAAGCTATGCTTGAATGATCTGGACGCAGCAGCACTGGTAATGATGGCTGCTGGGACACAATAGCCATTAACGATGATGACTTCTGAGGGGCACGAAGTTATGAACCAAAGACAGATGGATGTTAGGAGGGTGTAAAGCCTGTGTCTTTCTGCGGTAAACCGCAGCGATTTAAAGAATCTATGCATGATGTAGCAATATCACTCACAGAAAATCACTGCCAGCTTCATTCACAGATGTCCCGAGGGAAATACCTGACATGCTAGGATGAAATCAATCCTGAAAACACCGCTTCAGAGCGGCAAAGCCATCAAGACTGACTGTGAGGCAATAATGCAATTTCAGCAGAAAGATTGATACTGACACGGCTTGCAGACACCATTCAATATTCCTTTTTGTTTTTTGTTTTTGTTTTTTTAATAGAACAGCAGCCTTGCAACTTTACACTCTCGGAAGAAAATCTTTAGATGTACCATCCTGTCACTGGGGCAGTACCTTCAGTGACATTTTTGTACCGTATTTACCCCTAAAATTTTCATATTAGTACTTTAAGGGTACATTATTACTCTAAGATACTAATATGTCAAGTCGAGTCAAATTTATCTGTATTGTGCTTTTCACAATACACACAGTTTCAGCTTTACAGATAGTCAGACTTATATGTCTTTAATACCTTAGTGCTTTACAATAGAGCCAGTTATGATATTACGATAGTGTAGTATAAGTTGTATTCAGCAGTATTTAGTCAAATCTATGAAAGGATGTGTCTTTCATTTCAATGTTTAACATCAATTGTTAACGTCTCTCATTTCAGACAGAATGCTATATTGTGATGCCAATCCTTTCTGTAGTTGAAAAAGTACTATTATGGTAAAGATTTTGGTTGAAAATTGTTTATATCATGGTAAAGATTTTGGTCATATCACACACCTCTAAGTACTTTAAACAGGGAGCTGCTAGAAATTCCACAGACGCTGTAAAGTCAACAACAAAAGAAAAAAATGAATTAAGCTGGATGATGGTGCTATCATCTTATGTAGAGCTGCTTTACAGCTGAATTGCATCTTGCAACATCAATACTGGTAATGAACTGAACTGAATCAAAATCTAATTGCTGCCTTTTGTACAATGGCTTATAGCTGAACTGAGCTAAACAACGACATTGTCTTTTAGAGCTCACTTACAGTTTCCATAATTGATTCTGATGTTATTCTGTTTTAATACTGTGAAGCTGTTTTGACACAATCTGTACTGTATAAAGCTTGACAGAAATAAAGGTGTCTTGACTTGACATAATGATTAAGTGAGCAAGCTAGATGTGACAGTGGCAAGAACCAAAAAACTCAATTTTAGTAGCAACTTGATGACAAAAAAAAGCCTTGGGAGAACCGAGCCAGGTTTTCCCCTTGGGTAAACGATTTTGAATGATGTCGACTTAAACATTAACAAGAAGTGCAAAATGTATCTTTTAGGGGTAGATTTAAGGATTTTGACCAACTGACAAGCGTTTGACAGTGTAGAGAAGAACACTCACCTCGTCAACGTTCTCAAAGGCGTTAATGACGTCGTAAGGAAGACAGGAGAGGAGGTCAATGACGAACCAGGTCTTCACATAGTTCATCCGGATGAGCTTTGGGTCTGAAATCACTTCCCCAGCAGGTCCAACAAAGGTGGTGTGGAAGTTGAGCACAATGTCCACCAAGAAAATCACATCCACAATGCTGTCTACCACCAGCCAGGTGACGTTGTTTTGCTTGGTCTTGAAGGACACGTTGTAGGGGACCATGATGGCCGTGTAGAAGGTGAGGATGAGAATCACCCAGTCCCAGGTAGTTTTGAAGGTGCAATAGTGCAGGATGATGTGAGGAGGTGTTTTCGGAGCCTCTTGTTTGTACTGCGGGAGGATGTCAGAGCCCAGCTGCAATACCTGATGAGTAATAAGAAGAAGACATAACTGTCTGAGCAGAAGTCATGAACATTATGGGAGACAGCAGGGGAACATTTCCTTTTTCAACAAACTGCATCCTGATGTGTTTGAACACAAACTTCTAAACAGAGAGACTGTCAGGATGTGACAGTTTCCACACCTTTGAGACAATGACAGCATGGATCTGGGAATGGAGATATGCATACACTTGCTTCCATCCAAAAGAGCTTAAGCCAAGTACAAACGAGAAGACAGGCTTTCCATTCTGCCACAAAAAGCCCCAGATCGTAGCCAAGTCACAGTGCACCTAATAGTCTCAGACACTGCAATACATTTAAAACTCTTCTGAAATCCAACCAGCCAGACAAGTGCAAGTGTGCATACTTCTCCACAGTGAACAAAATACAATGAAAAGCCAGGAGTAAGAATTGCTGCATCTCCTCAACTACTGTCTCCGCAATATCTTTGCCTGTTTTTCTATCATGGCGTTTATTGACACAATCATTTCACAGGTTGCTAGGTGTTTCTACGTTTGAAACTAACAGATACGAAGGACATTTTACAGCTTTTTACTATGACTTCATCCCTTTTGCTACTTTTCAAACATTGTTTGTGTAATTATTGTGTTCGATCTTTGTCTCGAACGAAGACTTTCTTAAAATCTAATAAAAACATGAAACTGAAGGAGCTGAAGAAACTGTATGTGTGAGTATGCGAGAGAAAATAGTTGTAATTGCCACACCTAACCTATGATTTCAACACTAAAAAGAAACTGAAACAAGAGACTGAATTCACTAATGCTGTGTCTCATTCCTCTCCTTAGTTCCCTATGTTGCTAATCAGTAATCATGACTCAACACAAGTATTTGGCAACTCTTTATGACATGGTATTAACATCACTGTATAACATGACTACTAATATCCTGATGTGAAAAAAATAAGTTCTATCTTGCTAGGTCATGGAGGATACAGCAGACTAACATGGCTCTGGTGTACTTTACTGGGATATCCTTAGTGAAGATAAATGGCACAGAATGAAACTTGTGTGCATATTTTAAATGCCTGCGTTCGTGCATTACATGAAATGAAGTATACATACTTTGCACACGCTAAGCATTCGCATCAAAACTAAAGTATTTTTAGTTTTGTGCTTAATTACTGCATGCAGAAGTTGTGTAACGGTTTAGTGAATTCACCCCAGATTCTGGTGTGAAGAGCCACTATAATGTGTCTCAGAGCATGCAGTAGGTAATAATTGCAGTATGCAAGGCAATACAACTTTACGCATACATGTAAAAAATATTGTAGTCTACTAAAAATGTAACTAAAGCACACCTCTGCTTCATAATCATTCGTTGCAAGTCAAAATCAGTGCAGCAGCAACTGAAGGACTCCCTAGGAATAAAACCTATGTGCTGTGATCTATCAGTTGAGCTTTTGGAACAAGAATCGTTTTATTCATTGCCACATAACCGAGCACTTGACCTGCTATAAACACAGCAGGCTGTATCGTCTTATCAAACCATTATAATGTTGTCCACTGCTTCCTCAGAATCAGAATGTGCTCAGAAAGGGCTTTGGAGCCGATGTAGAAACTAAAGGGAGACGTTCATGTGGAGTGTGTTACGTGAACAGCAGCCGCACATGTTGGAGATTTATCTCAGGACAGCAGAGGGGCTTTTGGGATTGCAGCAGACACTCTTGGCCGGGAGTGCTCAGGTATAAATGGGTAGAACGGTCCTTTGATGAAAGTGCTTGAACACACAGACACACATGTAGCCACACACACAAACACGTTTATTTACCTCGGCCAGACGGGACTGCTTGTGGACGCTCTCGCCTTTGTGCACAGTCGGAGCCAGTTGATGTAAAACACCACGGCTGCTCGTCAGCGCCCGTGTCAGACGAGCAAACTTACCCCAGCCTTAATTAATAGAAAGAAATAAAGGTGAAATATAAGGTCAGAGTTTATTAAATACATTTTATAAAATGGTTTCTGTCTATGATGATAAATTAGTCTATGCACTCCCAGAAAAAAGGTACAAAAGTTACTAGTATGGACCCTTTAGGTACAAACGTTTATCTTTTGAAACTTTCACTTTCCTGATGCAATTTACATGTAATGAAACACCTGGGGTGATGGGAATTGTGTCAAATCAAACCTTTAGATGAGTCATCTTCAATAGGCTGCTTGAATGCAGTGATATCACTGAAGGTACAGAGGAAAAGGACAACTTTGTCCTGTTCGTTTCGGATGGGAGCAATCTTGACGAAGAACCACACTGGCATCCCTGCAATATCAGCAATATTTTTTAAATTAGTTGACAGATATGATAAGCACGAACTCTTTCGAATTATTGCAAATTGCCAACTTACTGTTCTTCTTGTACATGAGTAATTCAAAGGAGTTAATCTCGTAGTTCTCAAAGGTCTGGCGGACTTTCTCGCAGGTTTCTTTTTCAGTGAGTTCCCCGTACATGAAGCTGAGATAAGGACACAGAGGCATACGTAACCAAGAATCTCTATAGCAATAAACTCTGTGAGCCATGTTCCCTTTTCATATGGGAGAGACTAACATAATTTAACAGCTCGAGATTGCAATGAGTCTGCTTTACATGGTTTAGGGCTCCTGATTTGTTCATTGACACTAATAAAACATAAAGAAGAAAACAGGGAAGAACCTGCATGTGCTGCTCTTCTGCATGACTTCAGCACGATGGTATCCAGACAGTTTGCAGAATCCATCATTACTGTAGACAATAGGCCAATCCAGTATCTGGGCATTCCCCAAAACAAAATTGGTGTCTGCCAGGAAGTAATGAAACATTATTTTTCATTCTAATACAACTCCCATATTTGCCTTAAAGGTGAGGTAAGCGATTTTTTTTAAAAACGCTTTAGAAAACTGATTCGGGCCGAATAGCAAAACAAACTTGTAGCCAATCAGCAGTAAGGGGCGTGTCTACTCATGATGTGGAGGAGAGAGCGTTCAGTGCACAGGACGGACATTAGCGAGCCGAGCGACAGAAAGATAGAGATGGCGGATAAAAAACAGAAGAGGAAAACGTCTGCGGAACAAAAGAAGGCTTAAGGCAATAAGGAGGACCCATGTAAATATCGGATCAGTTTACCAGCGCTGGAGAGAACTCAAGGATCGGAAGGCCTGCAATCGGATGCTTTGTTTCTTCTCGATAGGTGAGTAACACCGTGTCTGCGCCGCAACAGCTAAAGTCAGTCTAGTACACTGAATGCGACAAAGCGACCGTTGAAAATCATTTAAAATGTGTCAATACGTCATGAATAGAACGCAGCACCAGTTTTCTGTCGGGGATTTGTCATGTCGTGCCGCACCGCATGTATATATATCTATATGGTGTAGACAGCATCACTGATTATAATGAGTTCTATAGTATTTTGTCGCGACGCGCCGCTCACGTCCGGTGTGGACATGGTGTAACATTGGTTTTGCTTCATTTCACAGAACTAATCGTTGCCTGGGTTGCGTACGTATGTGTGGGGCGGAGCTATCAAAATAGGGGTGAGACCCTTTTGGGGTAGGGGCGTGTTTGTTTTGGTGATTTCAAATGTCAACATTGGCTACCAGAAATCACTTACCCCACCTTTAAGGTGCAGTCACATATTCAGAGAAATTTCTCAGGGCAAAAGAAGATTCATCGTCCACTATAGTAGCAGTGTATGAATCACGGCTCAAACAGAAGTCACTATGAAATTAAGTATAGCTTTCTGTTGGTCAACACAGCGAATTCACGAGATCAATTTGACATCTTCGGGGAAACCTTTCGCCCTCATGCGACATTCACAACCATGGTGATTTCTATAGAAATGACTGGATTTCTCCCAGAAAAATTCACTGAACAGGAGTAAATGTGACCGTGAAGACATAAACAATTCCATGGGTGAATTGTGGAAACAACTGTAAAGGATTGACTTTTTGGGCTTGTTACTTTAACACATAGTAAGCCATTGTGTCGGTGATTGTCT
This sequence comes from Sinocyclocheilus grahami, assembly GCF_001515645.1. Lineage (NCBI taxonomy): Eukaryota > Metazoa > Chordata > Actinopteri > Cypriniformes > Cyprinidae > Sinocyclocheilus > Sinocyclocheilus grahami. The sequence continues at coordinate 598,400 of NW_015505282.1, read as the reverse complement.
ATTAATCTCAGGTTTAATTTGGCTATTATCTTTGGTTAGCTTAGCCCTCTTGTAGATGCCATCATGACAGTCATGACAATACTGATTGGCTGATGGCACCACAAGAAGTGCGCAGTCCCAAACCCTTCAGCTATCAAATATTCTGAGCTCTGACGACAGGTAGCAGAAAGGGATCCACTATATTATAATGACATACAGTATTTCCGTCATTTTCTTGTAGTTACAGCATTTACCAGCTGCTGAAGTGAACACAGCCAAACAGTGAATATTTCTGAGAAAATGCTTTCCAGAGGGTTCGCCAACCCTACATTTAATATGACTTGATTTTGAAAATGTGTTCTTTCAATTTCTTTTTAAATACTACATGTCCAGTGTGAACAGTCCCTATTAAATGTGTATAAAGCCATCGACATTGGACACTTTCTTAGAAAATATATGGTTTGTATTAATTTGTCTGTATGGCAAACATTTGGGAACCACTTTCTTAGAATACCTATGATTTTTTTTTCTTTTTGTTTTTTAATAATTGTTTAGAGCACATTAAACCCAGATTTTAACAACATTTCATAACCCTAAATTTTACGTCCGAACTGCATCACCATATAGAGAAGGGTTCCTCAAATCTTGCCCTGGAGGTCCAATGTACTGCAGAGTTTAGTTCCAACCCTGATCAAACTCAGCTAACTGTGATTTTCTAATGATCCTGAAGACATTGATTAGCATGCTCAGGTGTGTTTGATTGGGGTTAGAGCTAAACTCTGCAGGAAAATGGATCTCGTGGGCCAGATTTGAGGATCCCAGATATGGAGTGTAAAACGAAACAATCCAGAGCTAGGATGTTGATTACCAACAGACAGCTAATCATAAATGACCTAATTAAATACTCAAGGGCTTTGTACAGCCACAGTGTTTTATTGAGTGTTAATTTTATCATATGAGAAAAAATGAAAACTGTGACAGCCAGTTTGTTAACTGGCATTGTGAAGATGCGATTGAAATAGTCTTCAATAATCAATTCTGTTGCTAATTAGAATAATAAATCCATGGTTTACATGTTTACAGTGTGAAATCTACCAAGGACTGATAACTAATCATAGTAATGTATGAACAGCGTAAAAGAACAAACTCAATTACTTTTTTTTATTATTTTTGTCATATTCACCAGCAGCCACAATTATAGAAGTAGCTTATCAGTTTTCAGCATTATCAGCATATTCAGCATAATCTTCAGTGCAGAACATAGAACTCTATTAATATAAATGTTGTCCTTATTGTTAGAGTATTGAAGCCTCCCAAAAATTCCCTTGATTATGTAACTATAATAAAACTGAACATACAAACAGTTTAATATGCAGAGAAGCAATTAAGTGATAATATAAATTACTTCTACTGATCTAGATCTACAAACTACAGATGTCAAAGCAAACAATGACAGAAACATAACCACATAGGGATGGATGGGACTGAATCACATTAAAACATCAGCTATATACCTGTCTGTCTATGAGAAAATGTCCAAACTGAAAAGTTGAAAGGAAAAAATGAGTTACAGCAAGAACAAGCACCTTTTAATAAACTTATCAAAATAATTCAGACTCTTTCTTTATTCCCAAATTAATCAACCCTAAAACTTAAAATTGCATACAATATACATAAAGAAAATATACTGTATATGTATATATACATACAGAAGCACAACAGTCTCAATAAATATATCATTTAATGCATGAAATGCCATATAAAACATATGAAATAAGTCATTGGAATACAACAGATTTATGAAACCCAGTGAACTGAACTATTATAAATGAGGTTATGATAAACTCCAAAGGCATAGCTAAATCACGTGGAGTAAGTTGATTGTAATGTTGCATAATAAATTATTTCACCAGTTAAAAATTGTGAAAGGCTTTTCTCACCATTAGAGCGGCGGACTATATTCTCCAGAAAAGTGTTCTGAGGGGCCACCAGTCCTCTGCGTCCCCCGGCCATCCCTACTCCGCATACGGTCTGAGATCAGTGTGAGGATGAGGCTGGCTCCTGCCTAAACGCAGCCTACATGATTATGGCCAGAGTAAAGAGCCTGATTCAGAATATAAGCACAGCCTGCTTGAGCCCCCCCTACTGTTGAAGAGCCATCCAGAGACTTAAATGGACAACATCTGTGTAAAGAGAGCTAACATGTGCTGAGTCTCACAATCAGTGATCAACAGAGACATCTGTTGGTGAGAGAGAGAACTACAGAATAACAAGCAAAACCTGACATGAAGTCTTACCATTTACCTTTACTAATTAGAGGTCCAAACACTGAACTCCTATTTTGTTTGTTCAGATTACTTTCTTCATCTTGCTAATCTTTCTAAAATTGTCTGGCCATCTTACATGTTAATTACACAATGTCTAGATGGAGTTAGTAGTGCTTGTTGATTGCTTGATTGCTTGATTGATTGATTTAAATAATATAGTGCTTTATCCTGACAGGTTTAAATTATATAGCGCTTTCAGGTAAGGTTTAGGTTTAGCAGTGATATATATATATATATATATATATATATATATATATATATATATATATATATATATATAAGGGGTGTTTCCTCTGAGGAGGCAAGGGAGACAGTGTCTCCTCAAAAACATGAATGAGAAAAAAAAATTTCATAATTAAAAAAAACAATATTCGCGAAAAACGCAAATATTAAAAAATGACAAAAAGTGTATAACTCGTTTTTCTAAAGTAATACTGTCCAACAGCGACACCAGCAGGTTAACTTACAGCAGAAGTCCGTGTCTCTTTTGCCTTCCCTGAGCCCATTGAATTTCCCAGATTCTCTAAAGCAGGGGTGTTGTCAGGAACTGTGTCGGAGGGAACGAACGTGGAGACGTGGAGCAAAGGAACAGTCTTTAATAAATCCAAACACAAGGGGTATCCACAACAAGGAATGGCTGGTGACACACTAACATGACGATTTAGACCAGACAAAGACAGAACGCACAGACTGGGACTTAAATACATGGGTTAATGAGGACAATTAACACGACACACCTGAATCACATGAACACAATCAAGGAGTGACAGAAACTGGGTCACTTGGAGCACACCGGGAGGAAAACATATACACAGACAGTCCAGGGGCATGACAGTTCGCCCCCCTCCTGAACGGAGCTTCAAAGGGGGGAAGGGGGGGAACTCAGGAGGAGGTTCGGGTGGAGGACGGACACCTGGGAGATGGACGGCAAACAGAATCCAGGGTGGAGACGGTGGAGGGAGGAGCCAGGGAGGAGACAAGTGGAGCCAGGGCAGACAAGATGGAGGGAGGAGCCAGGGAGGAGACAGAAGGAGCCAGGGTGGACAAGATGGAGAGAGGAGCCAGGGAGGAGACAGGAGGGACCCAGGCCACAGCCATGAATGCGACCCACGGTGGAGCCGACGGAGGGAGGAGCCATGGTGGAGGAAGGGCTGATGACTCCAGCGGGCCAACCAAAGGTGGCGGAGCAGGGGGAGGAGCCCAAGGCAGAGATGGAGTGCCGATGAGCCAGGGCGACGGGGATGATCCGGAGGGCCAAGGCGGAGCAGATGGCTCAGGCCACCGAGGCCGAGGCGAGGATTCGGAAGACCACCGTGGAGCCGGAGCAACAGAGGACCGAGGAGGAGCCGAAGAGAAGGAGGAGCCTGACAGAGCCAGAGGGACGGAAAGACAAGGCGCAGCCAGAGGAGTGGAGTTCCAAGGCGACGGATGGTCGACGACAGACCAAGGCAGAGCCAGAGGGACAAGGGAGCCCGGCGGAGCCTTTGGACTGCCGGGCCCTGGTGGAGAGGAGGGAGCTAGGAGCCATGGTGGAGCCGCTCGGTCGCCGGGCTGAGGCTGGGCATTGGCTCCACGCAGCGGGGTGATGGTGGGCTGGGCTCTGGGTCGAGCTGTGTTCTGGATTGGGGCTGGATGTTCTCCAGACACCGGATGATCGCTTCCCTCCAGTTCAGTCCAACGGGGTGATGGTAATTTGCTCCAATCCAGAACAGTGAGTTCAGCGCAGCATCGTTGAATGCCGATAAAACGGCGAGCTGGCTGAACTCAACCGCATACTCCACAGAGGGGGGAACACGCAATACACTTCCTTTTGTTTGTCGGGTCTTCTGTCAGGAACTGTGTCGGAGGGAAGGAACATGGAGACGTGGAGCAAAGCAACAGTCTTTAATAAATACAAACATAGGGGATATCTACAACAAGGAATGGCTGGTGACACACGAACATGATGATTTAGACCAGACAAAGACGTGCTGCACAGACTGGGACTTAAATGCATGGGGTAATGAGGACAATTAACATGACACACCTGAATCACATAAACACAATCAATGAGAGACAGAAACTGGGTCACTGAGAGCACATGGGGAGGAAAACATACACACAGACCGTCCAGGGGCATGACAGGTGTCGAACTCAGTTCCTGTTTAGATTAAACCCTAATTAAACACACCTCATCCAACTAATCAAGTTCTTCAGCCTTATTTGAAAACTACATGGTATGTGTGTTGGAGCAGGGTTGGAAAAACATTCTACAGGGCTGCGGCCATACAGGAGCTGAATTTGACACCCATGTCCTAAAGCGTGTGTGGTGAGTTTGGTGAGGGGTAATGGACTACTTGCACTGAGCCTCGTGACACACTTCCATTTTGAAATAATACTGCTCAGTTATTTCCAGTTATGTATATTTTCAATGTGCTATAATCATCTAATTGACTTAAATGCCAATTAAAATGAGAGTGCACAGGATGATTTAAAAATCTAGATATTTTCAGAGACAGGAGAAGCGATATTCTGATGATTACTGTGTGCAGAATTTTCCAAACTCAACGGAACTTGAAGTTTTAATCCTACGTAAACCGATCTGAGAAAGCAGTGGCTGGTAAACATATGTGATTGTTTCATGACAGGGTGCCAGTGCTCTAAACAAGTAATCGCGACGCTGCAGTGTGTTTGAGGTTTGATGAATATACGACTGTGTTTAAGTGCCACGTTAAAACAAAAACATAAGATTACCAGATTCTTAAAGTCTTAATATTTTGAGAAAAAAAGTCAAAATTCTGAGAGTGAAGTTATAGCAATATGAGAATAAAGTCAAAATAATTTGAGAATAAAGTCAAAATTATGAGAATAAAGTTGAAATATTTTGAGAATAAAGATGAAATTGCGAGAATAAAGTCAAAATATTTTGAGAATAAAGTCAAAATTACGAGAATTAAATCGTAGCAATTACAAGATTAAAGTAATATTTGGAGAGTATAGCCTATATTGCACATGCAAATGGCCCGGATTGGGCTGTTCACTTGTTTACAGGTAACATTCAGCGCTTACTGCACATGTGCCATAATACAGAGAACCAGTACGGGGTGTCGCACCAGGTTTGAACTTGTCTGTCATCTCTCCTCTCTTGCCATGAGAGATCCATGAGAGAAACTTCTGATAAAACTGGGTCAGTTCTTGTGAAACGTTTTACTTGAGCTGCAGTGACAGGCGCACTCTGCACTTCCTTAAAGTAAAAGATGTCAGCTTGACTGCATTTGGAGATGGTGCATCCACAATAGCGTTTACCTTTGATGATGCTGTATGGAGACCAGCGCTGTCAATTACTTGTCCGAGATATTCGATGGTGGGTTGGAAGAATTCACATTTGTCTTTCTTTACCCGAAGGCCATACTCCTTTAGTCGCTGCAGTGTTGTATTCAGGTTCCTGAGATGATCCTCATCATCTTTTCCCGTGATTAACAGGTCATCGAGATAACACTGTACTCCATTTAAGCCACTCAGGATCTGGTCCATGGCATGCTGGAACAATGCTGGAGCCGAAGTTACTCCAAAAGGTAGCTGCTGATATCTATATAGGCATAGTCATGATGGTCAACAGCTCTTGGGAAACAGGATCTACCTGCATTTGAAGGTAAGCATGATGTAAGTCTATTTTGTTGAATTTCTGTCCACCTGCTTATCAAGCAAAAAGATCTCCAATTAATGGCAAGGGGTACTGTTTCACGGTTACTCACTAACACTCACTTTCTTAAGCACTCCAGTTTCCTCCAGGCGGTCTAGTTCTGTTTCTACCTTAGGCTTAATTGCATAAGGAACAGGGCGAGCTTTTAGGCACTTAGGTTTACTGTCAGGCTTAATGGCTAGCTTTACAGTGATGTCTTTCATGTTCCCCAGTTCGTCTCCGAACACCTCTGCATGCTTCCTCAGGATGTTTTGCAAACTGGTAGACTCTTTCGCTACTAAGTGCACGTCCTGCCAATTTAACTTTATTTTCTCTAGACATGCTCGGCCCATTAGAGCTGTGTGACTACTACCGTTCACAATATACAGTGGTAATCCAGCAGTGGTGTCACCCAGTAGCCATCAGAATTTGAAGATTCATCCTATTGTTTCCCAGTATATTCCACTTAATGTACGTGTTTCTTTTTAGATTTTCTGACATAACCTTTCTTTGGGTCCACATATTTAGTTGGATTTTCTTTGTCATTTACTCTCAGCTTTTTTGCTTTGACATGCACGTTTAATGTGCCTTTTTCTTCCACAGTTTCTGCAGTCTTTGTACCAGCATTCCTGTATTGGATGACCACTCTTTCCACAGCGGTAACATGCTTTTTTTGCCATCCTGTTTTATTTTTTTTAATGTATACTTTGTGAACTTGACTGGATACGCTTAACTCTTGCGCCTCTTTTGCAGCCATTTCCATGGATACACTGATGTCCATTGCTCGCTCTAATGTAAGATTACTTTCGCATAGGAGTCGTTTTTGAATTGTCTCACTATGCAGTCCACAGACAAATTTGTCTCTTATTGTGTCATTCAGTGCTGTGCCAAATTTGCAGTGTTCTGACAGTCACTTCAATATGGCAACAAATTGTGCAATCGATTCTCCCTGTAACTGATTGCGTTTATGAAAGCGAAATCTTTCAGCTATGATGAAGGGTTTTGGTGCATAATGTTCTTGGAGCAATGCAACAATGTCCTTAAATATGCAATCACCAGGCTTATTGGGCTGGACCAGGCTATTTATCAGTGTATTTTTCCACTCACTCTTTTGTAGCTGACTCATTCCTCCCGTGCCGGATTGTGTCGTCTTGTGCAGTGTGATGTGCAGCCGTCGCTTCTTTTTCTCTGTTTGCGTTATTCTCCCATTGCGATGAGATTCGCACATGTGTCTTGCCTGTAGCTTCCGACGAACGCGTGCAGCCGCTGACAGCTGAATAACACTACATCTTGGAGTGTCGCGGAAGACAAGAGAGCATTTATCCTCATCGCCAGTTTTGTTACGTCTTCACGAGATGACAGTGCACTGCTTTAAACGACGACATTGTCACAAGCTTTTTTAACAATGCAGCTTTACTACCTGTTCACTGGTATACAGGTACCATTCAGTGCTTACTGCACATGTGCCATAATACAGAGAACTAGGGCTGTCAAAAAAAATTCAATTTCGAATATTCGTCGAATTTAAAATAAAAATCAAGCGTAGCATTAGTTCTGGCAGGTCACGTTAGTCAAGCTCTCATCAGCTGACCTTCAGCTGATCCCCATCTACCTATGGGAATACGACACTTATCAAAGCATTCATATATAAGGTCCCTCAGTATTATCAGCAGTTTTCGCATTGCTCAATAGCTAATTACCCTCCTACATCCCCAACTCCTCCTCTGTCAGTCGGGATTCAGCCTTCTGATTCTCCTTGAATCAGACTAATTCTAAAATGTGTACATAACATTATTGAACTTTAACAATATCTGCAATACATTTATGTTAGTTCTGTTCTGTTTAACCTGGGTGGTTATTGCTGCTCTCCCTGCTGTTAGGCTGCATGGAGGCGCAGGGAGTTCTTGCCCAGAACAGAACCATACCGCCAATCCAAACTGTATGCTAATTGTCAATCATCTTTGACGATAGTGGTCCTGACAGAAATCCACATTCTAATGCAAAAACGTTGCATTCAAATTTTAGGTGTGTGTCAAGGCCAAAGTATACTTCAGCCGTCCACATCCGCGCACCGTCCGCATTGCGACAATTTCCTTATTAGGAGGGCTCGCGGACGATCCGCGTACAACAGTGCATGCGCGAGGTGGAAGTTGAGAAAGAGCGCAAGTCAAGTAGGTGGTACTGCTCCTGTGTCGAGCTCATCTGTCCGCACTCATCCGCGGTTGAGTATACTTTGAAAGCTGTGCGGACGCGGCTGTGCGCGAGACGGGACGGAACGGAATGCGGAAAGTGAAGTATACCCAGGCCTTCAGGCAGCCTTATAAGTGGCGCACGAAATGCAATGACGATGTAAGTGAAGAGAGCCGCATGTTTAGAAAGCCATGTAAAATTAATGCAAGTTCAACTTTTAAAAAACATGTCTCAAGACTTTATGGCGGTTTTCCCCATCCCACTGCATCTCAAGTTTTTAAACGAAGAAAGTACTATTTGTGATTGGTTTTCGGTCCTTTGTATTAAACTATACATATAATTGTTTAAGCAACTTTACTAATTATATATGGTTTATAAGCATTATTTTAAACATTATGCAAAGATAGTCTTGTTATTTTATTATGCTTTGAAGAAACGTGCATAATATTTTTTACTCGATGCGCCCTCTTGTGGCCTCAGAAGAGAAGCCAATAGCTTTTTCCCCCCAACTGAAATTATGCCTTTTAAATTAGAATATAATTAGAATATTGATAATATTTAAGTAAAAAATTTGAATTTAGTGTTTCAGCCATTTTGACAGCCCTACAGAGAACCAGTACGGGGTGTCGTAAGGACAGAATGTGCAACACTTGGAATGCAATACACAACACTGGTGACCGTGTTAACTGGTGACCAACTTCCGGTTTCTGGTCCTCCACTGCAGATGTGATGGGATGACCCCCGTAGATTTGCCGAGTCTGACAGCACAAACTGACGTGATATTAAGCTGTCTAATAAATGCAAACTTACTTATTACATGATTTTGGTATTCTTGTAAATATGACAAATTATTGGTATGATAGCCCATAATGGCTGAAAATAAACAGAAAAGTCTGCTTGGCACGAGTTTCGAACACGCGCTAAAAAAAGTTGTGCAGTAACCTGTGAGATGACAGTAGGAACACACTGAGCTATCTAACTGCACTGGTTCAGCTGCAGATATTTGGATTGAAGTCAGGATTTTACTCTCGGCGTGACATTATGCAGCTGGCGAAATCAAGGATATGTGCCCGTGTTAATTTGTGACCTGTGTTTACTAGGGATGTGCATCTCCATAACAGGCCAATGCTATATGCATCTCGATGCATAGCTACCGATATGATACATTAAAGATACATTTAAAGCAGCTACCAATGCAATGCGATTCACTCCTAATACAAAGCAGTGCGATTCGATTCGATTCGATTTAACACAATGCTATTCAATGCAATATGATGTAGGCTAATGGGAAAATTATGACGCTTTGCAATTCAGCATTGTGCAGATAGTTCACTTTGAAAGATGCAGCTCTACTTCTGCCATGTTAATCTATATCCTGTGTGACTCCGTAGTGTTTTGATGCATCATATTCACGTAGCAGCAGTGGCAATGAGAGAACCTGGGTGCTTGAGAAACAGTTTAGAGAAGGAGAAATCAATCTATCTGCATTTAAAACTTATTAACTTTGCAGAATAGTTTGTGCTAAACAGTGAAAGCTCAGGAACAGATGTGATAAATGAACATGCCTGATCTCAGCAGGTTAGATTTTGCTCAGATGAATGCTGTGCATTTGAAAATAAACATCACACGACTAGCAATGACAGCCAAACATGCTTTAATGCACAAAGCATAATATTACCCTTTGCAGTATTTATTACACTCTACATTAATTATTCAAAGGACTCTACACAGTGGGATTAAAGAGCGGATCCTCACTGATGACCTGCTTGAGGAGTCCGTTTTGGATGTTAGACTGTGCAGGACACTCAGGGGACATGGTGTCAGGGAAGGGATGGATGGTGGGTTCCCTTTGTCCTGGTATCTGGGGGTCAGGGTGGAACGGGAGGGTGGAGGGCTGCTCTGGTCCTGCAGCGGGTTTGTCAGGGAAGGATGGAAGGGTCATGGGCTTATCCATGGGAGGAAGGACATTGACCATGCCAACAGGACGCTTAACTGTAGTTTGATTCTCATGATCGTGGTGGTGGTGCTCGTGCTCATGGAGATGTCTGTGTTTGTGCTCGTGGTCCAGGACCTGCTCATGGTCATGTTCATGGGTCTCGCCATTTTTGTGACCATACTGGTGGTGATGGTGCTCCCACTCGTCCTGACCGTGCTCATGGGCTTTGGCGTGATGGGCGTGTGCATGGTCATGATCGTGAGAGTGGGTGTGTCCATGACCCTTGCCATGTTCGTGTGTGTGGTGGTGGCCTGAGGTGTGTTCATGGTCATGTTTATGTGCGAGCAGTTTGGTGTGGTCATAGTCATGGTCGTGTCCAGTAGCCGAGCCAGTTGTGCTGCTATGGCTGTGATCCAGTTCACCTCCAATCAAATGTTTTTTCTTCTCTTCTTCAGCAGCCTAAAAACAACAATAAATTACAATCAAAATAAGAATATGCCATAAAGTATATAATAATAACTTTGCTGATTTTTAGCCAGCTTTGTATTGTTATTGTTTGTAATGCTTTGTATTGTTACAATGTCGGTAGCAGTGTTGGGAAGGTTACTTTTGAAATGTAATCGGTTACAGATTGCAATGTTATAAGTAGTGTAACTATTTCAATTACTTTATTAAAGTAATGTAACTGATTACATTTGATGACTTTTTGATTACTTTTCTAAACAAATGTTTTCAACTGTTAATCATTTTGAAACATTTAAAGCAGGCAGGGTTAATCTTACAGTAGGACTCAACACTGATTACTGTCAGGCTTTCAGAAACCTTCATCACTTGAATTAACCTCTTGTTAAATTGAGATCATTCTGAGGGGAAATACACATTTTAAATCATAATGCAATCAAATCTTTGAATAGCTATGACAGGAAACACTGGCATCTAACAGTGCCATCTGCAGACTAGCCCCCGGTAGCTCTTTATAATCTTTCATTAATAAATCATTAACAAACATTATGTAATGCTTAACGGATAGTTAGCTAATATATATTCACATATCTAGAAACATGAAAAAAATGTACTTGTTAATGTTTACTAATAAATGTATTAAACATTACCTAATAATTAACATTTCATGTAGATTAAAATGCTTACAAATGTCATATGATCATGTACTTCTTGGAAATCTACAAATGATTTTAACAGATGTTATACAATGATTAAAAGCTTTTGTTAATGCACAACACTTGCTGCTGTTGAGGGGTGATACGGGTAAGGTTAGGGACAGGTTTGGTGTATGGGTTGGTTTAAGGGTTGGTTAAGGGGTCAGCAGTGTACAGGGTCAATTTGATTACTATAAGGCAACACGATTCAATCTGTTTATATTGCATTGTTTTGATAAATGATAAATTAAGTATTTGCTTGAAAATTTGTTGTTGTTTTTTTTCTCCCTCCTGTTTATGTGTGATTCAAGGAATATTCTGTTTAATGATATACTGTACAGTAGTATACTAATATAAGTGTTGAGGCAATACAAACATGTTTTGCACCCAAATTACAATGTGTGATATGTCTTTACCAAACATTTAGCTAAACTTAACTAACCACCCTTTACACGAACTTTGTTACAGTAGCTAAAAGTCCAGTGCCAATAAAAATACAAAAAAATTAGTAAATGTTTATAAACATTTACAAATGATGAATAGTCTCAACTTTAGATTGGGTACGGCAACTCGTGGTCCAGGACCTGCTCATGGTCATGTTCATGGGTCTCGCCATTTTTGTGACCATACTGGTGGTGATGGTGCTCCCACTCGTCCTGACCGTGCTCATGGGCTTTGGCGTGATGGGCGTGTGCATGGTCATGATCGTGAGAGTGGGTGTGTCCATGACCCTTGCCATGTTCGTGTGTGTGGTGGTGGCCTGAGGTGTGTTCATGGTCATGTTTATGTGCGAGCAGTTTGGTGTGGTCATAGTCATGGTCGTGTCCAGTAGCCGAGCCAGTTGTGCTGCTATGGCTGTGATCCAGTTCACCTCCAATCAAATGTTTTTTCTTCTCTTCTTCAGCAGCCTAAAAACAACAATAAATTACAATCAAAATAAGAATATGCCATAAAGTATATAATAATAACTTTGCTGATTTTTAGCCAGCTTTGTATTGTTATTGTTTGTAATGCTTTGTATTGTTACAATGTCGGTAGCAGTGTTGGGAAGGTTACTTTTGAAATGTAATCGGTTACAGATTGCAATGTTATAAGTAGTGTAACTATTTCAATTACTTTATTAAAGTAATGTAACTGATTACATTTGATGACTTTTTGATTACTTTTCTAAACAAATGTTTTCAACTGTTAATCATTTTGAAACATTTAAAGCAGGCAGGGTTAATCTTACAGTAGGACTCAACACTGATTACTGTCAGGCTTTCAGAAACCTTCATCACTTGAATTAACCTCTTGTTAAATTGAGATCATTCTGAGGGGAAATACACATTTTAAATCATAATGCAATCAAATCTTTGAATAGCTATGACAGGAAACACTGGCATCTAACAGTGCCATCTGCAGACTAGAGCTCTTTATCTCTTTATAATCTTTCATTAATAAATCATTAACAAACATTATGTAATGCTTAACGGATAGTTAGCTAATACATATCTAGATATCTAGAAACATGAAAAAAATGTACTTGTTAATGTTTACTAATAAATGTATTAAACATTACCTAATAATTAACATTTCATGTAGATTAAAATGCTTACAAATGTCATATGATCATGTACTTCTTGGAAATCTACAAATGATTTTAACAGATGTTATACAATGATTAAAAGCTTTTGTTAATGCACAACACTTGCTGCTGTTGAGGGGTGATACGGGTAAGGTTAGGGACAGGTTTGGTGTATGGGTTGGTTTAAGGGTTGGTTAAGGGGTCAGCAGTGTACAGGGTCAATTTGATTACTATAAGGCAACACGATTCAATCTGTTTATATTGCATTGTTTTGATAAATGATAAATTAAGTATTTGCTTGAAAATTTGTTGTTGTTTTTTTTCTCCCTCCTGTTTATGTGTGATTCAAGGAATATTCTGTTTAATGATATACTGTACAGTAGTATACTAATATAAGTGTTGAGGCAATACAAACATGTTTTGCACCCAAATTACAATGTGTGATATGTCTTTACCAAACATTTAGCTAAACTTAACTAACCACCCTTTACACGAACTTTGTTACAGTAGCTAAAAGTCCAGTGCCAATAAAAATACAAAAAAATTAGTAAATGTTTATAAACATTTACAAATGATGAATAGTCTCAACTTTAGATTGGGTACCGCAAAAAAACATGAACATATGATTAATAAATAATTTGTGAAGATGTGAAAATAAGATAAATTCCGGTCATTTTAGACACATTTTGCCATCAAAATGACTGCTCATGAAGGTACTAATGATTAGTAAATGTTTATAAACATTTACAATTGAAGATTAGTTTCCACTTTAGATTGGGAACTGCAAAAACATTGACAAATTATTAATAAATTATTTAAGATGTGCAAATAATAGAAGTCTACACAACAAACAAAGACCAAATATACGACCTTTACAGGCTGTGATTATGAGTGAATATAATGAATATATTAATGAATATATTAACATGAATAGTTTGTGAAGTGCTTAAAATTAATAATTAAGCTATATTTTCAGAACATGTGTACATGTAAAAATGAGCATTAGCTAATATGTGAACGTAAGTTTAATGACACTTCTAAGCATTCAACAGTGCATTAACAAATAAATGTGTAATCATTGTGTAATTTCTGTTCAAATCATTTGAAGATTTTTTAAAACGCATTGAATGTTTAATGACATTTGTAACCATTAGCTAATGATCCGTTAAGCATTATATAATGTTTGTTAATGATTTATTAATGAAGCTTTTAATCATTGTAAACCATGTCTCAAAATCATTTGACGATTTTTAAAAAAATGCATGATCATATGAATTGAAAGTTTAATGACATTTGTAAACAATTTACATTAAACAATGATCTGTTATTCATTTGGTAATGTTTGATAAGTTCATTAGTTAACATTAACAAGCACATTATCTCATATTTCTAGATATGTGGATATATATTAAGAAATTATTAGTTAAACATGATGTAATGTTTGTTAATGATTTATTCATAAAAAGTTATTATAAAGTGTTACCTAACCCCCTTTGTAATATTTAACATTTTCATAAGCAACTGTAATTTAATAACACTTTTTTTTCCCTCAGTAACTGTAACTGATTACAGTTACATTTATTTTGTAATTAAATTACGTAATTCCATTACATGTAACTAGTTACTCCCCAACACTATGTAAATAAGCAATGTGTACTCTTGCTCCGTGTTACTGCACCAAGATATGCTCATTTGTTTGTCAGCAAAAGTTCACCGGATGACTTTTATGAAAACTATAGATCGTACATCCACAAGTTTTACCCTTTTTCTCTTTTTTTTCTATAGTCATTATATACATATATATATATATATATATATATATATATATACATATGTGTGTGAAGAGTGAATTAGCCGTTTAAGAAAAAAGTGGCTTGTTTTGATCATAAATACATTCAATGCTGCTGGAAATATGTGATCTTACCTCTGGTTCAAAGATTTCGCACTGAACACTGAGGTGCTCCTCGCCGGTGGCTGTGACAGTGTGAGAGGCTTTGCAGAATCCTTTGTGCTAAACATTGAAAGATCAGTAACGTGTGATAAACATTCCTTTTTATTGGCAAAGACAAACACAACTTATGATGACAGAATTTGTATGCATCTCCTTGTCACTTACCGCAAACTCGCATGCCATGACCTCACATTCAGAGACATCAGCAGTATTGGTTTTGGAAGAGCAGACCGTCTCTTGGATGGTGAACTCCACACTGTAGAATCTTCCGAAGTGAAGCTACAAAGATGATCATATCAATATACAGTGATGAAAATAGTGTTTTTCTTTCATTCTTTTCATCCTAAGTAACTTGCTCACCTGAGAGAAAGCTCTTGTAATGTTTAGAGGAACAAAGTAGTTTGCCAATGCACTCTCATTATTGTATTTCTCCATGCCCATCTTCGCTGTCCTCAAGGCTGCTTCATGATCCTCGGGGAGCTGCACAGGGCAATCTGGGCACCGTTCTCTGATTTTGGAGGCAGGCACTACCGAGGGAGTGTTATTTTATTGTATTTGCCTTCTGTAAGCATATGATGATAAAAAACAGCTGGCTGGTGATTGGTTATTACCTGGTCTCACGGTACAGCTATACTTGTACAGGCGGCTCACTCTGTGAACTCTGTTCATGTACATAACGGCCTTGCACTGTCCATAGACCTGTCGATTGAAAAGGCTGTTAGAATGAAGAACAAACATCATTAACAAGATATTTTTAAGAATTATCAAACCATACTGGGTACTGTTCAGGGTTTCGGCTTTCACAATTTCTCCAGTTTTTCTTGCTGATGGCATGACACTTGGTCTCCAAAACATCAAATGTGAGATAGAAGACAATTCCTGTCTCACCCTAAAAGAAAACATTGTAAACATTTGTAAAAAATCTATATGTAAAATACGAAGGTATTGCATCCCAATAGACAGACACCAGATTAAAATATACTTTCACCAAATAATTTCAGTTGATGCAGAATTTAATTTAATTCTTAAAGGATTGAGTTGCCTTATAGGATCCCTAGAAACATATCTGAGATTAAATGACTACTTAAATGATTGCTCTTTTTAATAGTGAATGTTAATATGGAATGTAAAAGTATCCATGAAAGTGACTCACATGCTTCATATGATGGACATTGGTGAGACGATCAAGGCTGAAAACGTAGCCCTCTGTGCGGTCCAGATTGATTTTGTTCATAGCTTCAGCAGCAGCACCGCTAGCTACCGCATCTTGGCAGGATCCTGGGGCCAAAACGTCCACAGGGGCCCCATGGACGCACAGGAAGGTCATCATCAATACCACACACTGCTTCATGGTGGAGCTGCAGTCTTTCTCCCAGATAGAGCAACAAAATCTAGATGGTCCATGGAAGCTTATATACAGTATACGTCATATAAACCCCTCTGTCTACTCCTGATAGGTTACTGACACATGATTCAGTTTCAATCAACATCACAGCCCCCGTACACTCACTCTTATCAGTGGGCTCCACAATGACTGTGATCGTATGGATGATTGATTAAAGGAGAGGGCAGGTTGCGACATGCTCTAGTCCTGTATGGCTTACTGTTGTATGCAGAGTTCAAATACCTCCAGAGTTTGTGAACTGTGGTTGTAGCCTAATCAATTCAAATGAGGATTTTGTAACATTTCACTTGTTGCAACATGAGGCGAGTGGTTTTATCTTTGCTGTACTTAAATTTTTGGAGGGTCTTTCTCAGGAAACAACGCCATTTGTGTGCTGTGTGTGTCCCCGATGATTGACTACTGATTTAATTAACAGGATACTAAACTTTACATCATTTGACTCTGTTTAGTATATATATATATATATACACAACTCGAATTCCGGAAATGTTGGGACGTTTTTTTAAATTTGAATAAAATGAAAATTAAAAGACTTTCAAATCACATGAGCCAATATTTTATTCACAATTGAACACAGAGAGCATAACAAATGTTTAAACTGAGAAATTGTACACTTTTATCCACTAAATGAGCTCATTTCAAATTTGATGCCTGCTAAAGGTCTCAAAAAAGTTGGGACGGGGGCAACAAAGGGCTGAAAAAGCAAGACATTTTGAAAATATTCAGCTGGGAGAACATCTAGCAACAGTTAATTGACATCAGGTCAATTTCAGGGAAGGCCATGTGTATTTCAGCAGGACAATGCAAAACCACATACTGCTGCTATTACAACAGCATGGCTTCGTAGTAGAAGAGTCCAGGTGCTAAATTGGCCTGCCTGCAGTCCAGATCTTTCACCTATAAGAAATATTTGGTGCCTACAATCCCTGCTGGACCTGAGTCTTGAACCTGCAACCTTGGGGCTCCAAGCCCGACTCGCTAACCAATAGGCCATGACTGCCCCTGTCATGCCCTAATATACTACTACTAAAAATTATACCATTTCAATGTTTGTGTATTTTTAATTATAAAATGCGTATATAATCTGTGATGGTTTTGATGTATTACCCTCTGAATGCAAAACTTGAATAAATTGTACAATTGTACAAAATGCTATTGTATTTTGTTGTACATTGTACTTATGACTGGTTTAAATAATATAGTGATTTGGGTTGAGAAGTCATAAATAACTTTTGATACTTTGGCGTGTGTAATTTAGTTAACTGTTCTCTGAGAATAAACCCTGAAACCTTCTGATCCAATTTTTTTTTTTTTTTAGATAAACTAATCTTCTAATACAGTATGTCATTAAACTATCCAGAGAAGTGATGTGTTGATGATTTAATTGTTCTTTAGACTGTGCCTCAGTTTGTAACTAAAACAAATGTCAAGAGAACACTACATTTTAAATGTATTCATCATGTATATTGATTTCTCAACTTTGCACGTTCTTTTTAAACTCTTCCATGTAAACATAATATTATGTCACAGTGATCTCTGGACTGTTACTTGGAGCTGTAAAGATGTTGTGAACACAATATTTTGTATGATTAAAAGGGTTATATGATATAATATATCATCCGCATTTAATGCTAAGAAAGTTTAAAAAATTAACAGTTTTTTGTTGTTGTGCCTTTAAGAAACTTCCTCTTCACATGAGCTGCACAAACTTGTGCTGTATATTCAACGTGATCTCATGATAATTCGTATGTATTTTACGTAAAATATGGTTCTATAAAACGT
>NW_015505282.1:574331-580082 GCF_001515645.1 Sinocyclocheilus grahami | reverse complement strand
AATCTCTCTGCAGCCACGAGTTAACTTTTCTTTGGGTTTTCACTATTAGAGGGTCGAAATTTAGATTACATCTTGCTTTTTGGTCTTTATTAATTAAAATTCCTAAGTATGTAACTTGATCTTTCACAGGAATGCTACATATAGAGGGAAGACCACAGCGTTTGATTGACATTAACTCACATTTGTTGATATTTAGGCAGAGACCTGAAGCTCTGGAAAAGGACTCAATCAAACTCAAAGCTAAAGGAACTTGGGAGGCGTCATTCAGAAATAAAGTAGTGTCGTCAGCTAGCTGGCTAATAATAATTTGTCTATCATCAATTGTGATACCTTGTAAATTATTAGTGGAAATATGCAGAGCTAAGAACTGAGAGGCAAGTAAGAATAGATATGGAGATATAGGACAGCCTTGTCTTACTCCACGAGACAAATCAAATCTTGGTGAGGTTCCGAATTTTAACTTAATAACACTATTATTATTTCTGTATAAGGTCCTGATGGTTTTACAGAAATAATCTCCAAACCCAAACTTGTCAAGAACTTGAAATATGAACTTGTGCTCAAGCGAATCAAAGGCTTTGTAGAAGAAAGGAGATACATTTTTGTCAAACATCTTATACAGCTCAGCGGTTAGACCATCACTGCCCGGTCGAGTCCAGTGTAGTGATGTCCGATTCGCGAACGAATCGTTCGATTTAACCGGTTCTTCTTAATGAACCGGTTGAAAATATCTAAATGATATAAAAGATACGTAAATATTTTTACGTTTTTTTAGCTAAAAATACGTAGCGATTTGTACGTTTTAAACGTTGAAATACGTCTAAATTGTACGTTTTAGCATGACTAAAAACGTACAAAAGTGTACGTTTTGTGCTTGTAAATGTTACGTATTAATACCTACGTATAAACATGAGACCAGGCTGGTATATTATACAGTATATTAACTAAGTTTGATTTCTATATAGGTATTAACTGAAGCTTCAAAAACAGCCTGTTTACAAAGTTTACATTGTGTAAGTCCACAGTGAAATAGGCTGAACAAACTGGTAATATCAGAGAAACTTCAGCCACTTAATTCAAATGTTTGAGATTCTTCATGTGCAAAGAAAGCGATTTCACAGCCAGGAGAAGTACAATGTTTATGGCTCTTAATTCTTAAAGCTGCAGTCCGTAAGTTTTGCCTCTTTGTCGCCATCTCTGTTTGAAACCTGCAATTGCAGTTATTTGCGGAATTATCTTCTTTACGTGGGTTGTGCTCCGGCACGGCTCCAGCTTGGATTAATCTAATGTTTTGATGTGTAGCTGTCAGTCACCGCACTGGTATGGATACTGTATTTAGGAATCACAGATTATAAATCTTGGAAGTTTGACCCAAATAAGAATTTTCACCGCTTAGGTTTGGGGTAGGTTAAGGTGTCTAAAAATCGAAATCGCTTATTGATAAAATGATAAAAATGCATTGATATGAATATCTAAATGATATAAAAGATACGTAAATATTTTTTACGTTTTTTTTAGCTAAAAATACGTAGCGATTTGTACGTTTTAAACGTTGAAATATGTCTAATTTGTACGTTTTAGCATGACTAAAAACGTACAAAAGTGTACGTTTTGTGCTTGTAAATGTTACGTATTAATACCTACGTATAAACATGAGACCAGGCTGGTATATTATACAGTATATTAACTAAGTTTGATTTCTATATAGGTATTAACTGAAGCTTCAAAAACAGCCTGTTTACAAAGTTTATATCTTTATCTTGTATCTAGAAGTTTGTATCTTCTTTACGTGGGTTGTGCTCCGGCACGGCTCCAGCTTGGATTAATCTAATGTTTTGATGTGTAGCTGTCAGTCACCGCACTGGTATGGATACTGTACTTAGGAATCACAGATTATAAATCTTGGAAGTTTGACCCAAATAAGAATTTTCACCGCATAGTGTCATCTGAATAAGTTAGTAACATGTCTGCCACTTTTGTTCTGACCAACTGAGGAAAAAAACAAGTACAATAAATCACACTAACAATTCTGATTAAATCTAATTATCGCTTAGCTCTATCACATCAAACCATGCAAATTATTATTATTTTTATACTTTGTTCTCAAATTGCTAATGTTAACAAAATCAGCATTGCGTGACTACGTGTATGTAGTGTATTAGCGTGTAGATTTAAATTTCTGTACAGTCTAATCTCTAATTGTCATACCATCCGAATTTCATATAAAGAAATTATTTTAACCCAAAAAGCAAATTATTCTTCCTTAGAACTGGTTCTCTTCAAAATACAAATCTTGTGTAATCTTGTGCTATTTGTAATCAGATGCACATGTAAAACCGGAATAATCTAATTTCAGTCACATGTGTTTCATAAAAATCTGCCATCAAAATGATACATTTAATTATTCCAGCTGCTTTGAGAAAAGGCTATAAACGATCACCACCTGCAGCATCCTCACATGCGACATAGCCTACTAGCCAGGACAACTTCTTTATGTTTACAGACGTGATGTAATGATGCCACGGCATGCTCGAATTTCCCGCAAATTAGTACCGAAGTACGACGTACCACTCAAATTATAAAACATTATTATAAATTTACCGTTGTGAATCGGGCTAAAGTAATGCAATAGTTTTGAACACTGGCTGATTATGTACTTGCTCAAAAATTGATTTTGGATGATTTTTAACCAAAAAATTACGGACTGCAGCTTTAATTCTAAACTCTTAATTATTTTGGTGTTAAGAATAAAGGAACATGGCCAAATAAGGGAACAGAAACAGGGGCAAAACATGACACAGACAGTCCACGATCCTGACAATATGACGTTCCCACAAATTAATATCTCGTGGTCACGACATATTATCATGTTCCCATGAGTTAACATGTCGAGGCCATGACAAAACTAAGTGAACCGAAGACGTCCCCTCCTGGTCACCATAATTATCACATCAAACCATGCAAATTATTATTATTGTTATACTTTGTTCTCAAATTGTTAATGTTAACAACATCAGCATTGTGTGACTATGTGTATATGTAGTGTATTAGCGTGTAGATTTAAATTTCTGTACAGTCTAATCTTTAATTGTCATACCATCCGAATTTCATATAAAGAAATTATTTTAACCCAAAAAGCAAATTCTTCCTTAGAACTGGTTCTCTTCAAAATACAAATCTTGTGTAATCTTGTGCTATTTGTAATCAGATGCACATGTAAAACCGGAATAATCTAATTTCAGTCACATGTGTTTCATAAAAATCTGCCATCAAAATTATACATTTAATTATTCCAGCTGCTTTGAGAAAAGGCTATAAACGATCACCACCTGCAGCATCCTCACATGCGACATAGCCTACTAGCCAGGACAACTTCTTTATGTTTACAGACGTGATGTAATGATGCCACGGCATGCTCGAATTTCCCGCAAATTAGTACCAAAGTACGATGTACCACTCAAATTATAAAACATTATTACAAGTTTACCGTTGTGAATCGGGCTAAAGTAATGCGATAGTTTTGAACACTGGCTGATTATGTACTTGCTCAAAAATTGATTTCGGATGATTTTTAACCAAAAAATTACGGACTGCAGCTTTAATTCTACACTCTTAATTATTTTGGTGTTAAGAATATTAGCATCTGCTGCTTTCTCATTCTGACAGAAAACATGGCTGATCGTGTGTTGATGCATTCATCACCACAGCAAATGGTCTCTATGGACTAAAGAGAGAAGTTAAAGTATGTTTTCTTAGTCGTCAGACAATCTTATCTCAAAAGATCAAGGAGAATTGGATAATCGCACTACCAATGGTGATTTAATCTAAAGATCGGTTAGCTCATATCACATCAAACCGTGCAAATTATTATTATTGTTATACTTTATTCTCAAATTATTAATGTTGTCTTTAAAATACAAATCTTGTGTAATCCCAGGCTATCTGCAATCAGAAGCACATTTAAAACTGGAATATAATTTAATTTCAGTTTCATAAACACATAACAATTACAATTACAATCCGCCATCAAAATGATACATTTAATTATTCCAGCTGCTTTGAGAAAAGGCTATAAACGATCACCACCTGCAGCATCCTCACATGCGACATAGCCTACTAGCCAGGACAACTTCTTTATGTTTACAGACGTGATGTAATGATGCCACGGCATGCTCGAATTTCCCGCAAATTAGTACCAAAGTACGATGTACCACTCAAATTATAAAACATTATTACAAGTTTAGGAAATTATATTCAACATTTTTTGGAATAAAATAGCTAACTACTTTGACTTGCTACGGTTAATTTAGCATATAGCATTTTATATATATCCTAAATATACTTGTTGTGGTTTGTTTTTGGTGTGTGTGTGTGTGTGTGTGTGTGTGTGTGTATGTGTGTGTGTGTGTGTGTGTGTGTGTGTGTGTATTCAATACATACTGCCATGTGTGTGCATTTAGATGGGTTAAATGCAGAGCACAAATTCCGAGTATGGGACATCATACTTAGTCTACACATCACGCCACTTTTTTAATGTACAGTGTTAAGATGTTAGTTGATGTTTCCACATCTTCTGTTTTGTTTGTGAGACTGGCAACTTCTACTTTTACAGGTATCCTGACTTTAAATTACAGTTACATGGTATTTTGGTTTTCTTGTCACAGCAGTTTTGTAATATTGCAATACCCAAAATGTCAGCTGTGTTTTGAGACCATTATCACTCATTAACCACACATGTCAGTAAAGAATATTTATTGGACTGAACATTCTGGAGTTTTTAATGTTTACTCTTTCAAACCCTGCAACATGGGATGAAATCTGAATGTTCCTCCATATATTTTAGTGTTAGTTACTGAGGAGGAGGACGAGGACGTATAAAGTCTGGAGGGCCTCTGCAGAGACGTGGTGGAGGGAAGGGGCAGATTGGATAAATAGAGGGGGGTATTTTTACAAAGCCATGGCATGGAAACTGATGGCGGCCCTCAGGCACTGATTCTGGCACTCCTGAAGGGCCTTTTGGACAGAGGTGTGGATGTTCCGGGTGGCCACTGTGATCATGTTTTTTGTCTTTGTGGTCAAGGCCTGCGTGTTCTGGATGCCCCCTTTGGTCTGGTGTTTTGTCCTTGTGGTCATGGCCTGTGTGTTCTGGATGTCCCCTATGACCAGGAAATTTGTCCTTGTGGTCATGGCCTTCATGTCCTGGGTGATGAGGGTGAACATGTCCTGGACGATGTCCTGGTGGGGGACCATGAAATTTACAGTCTCTTCTTGTCTGAGCAGGGTGTTTCATTGGATGAGTTACGTTCTGGAAACAAATAGAGCAAAGGCATTTTATAGCTAGACAGAATAAAATAACTGGGTCGTACTGGTCCAATTTAAGAGTGTGTTATTGAGATGTATACCTGAGCTTCATAAATCTCACATTCCACTATTGGTTCCTCATTTCCGACCTTGGTGGACTTACAGAAGCCATACCGCTGGAGAAAGAGAAAGAGGTTTTCAAAACTACATGCTTAAATGGTTAGTTCACCCAAAAATAAAAATTAGCCCATGATTTACTTACCCTCAAGCCATCCTAGGTGAATATGACTTTCTTCTTTCAGACGAATCCAATCAGAGTTATATTAAAACATGTCCTAGCTCTTCCAAGCTTTATAATGGCATTGAATGGGTGTTATTGTTCAACAGTCCAAAAGAAGTCCAATAAAGCGCATCCATCCATAATAAAACGTGCCTCACACAGCTCCGGGG
>NW_015505282.1:567499-574123 GCF_001515645.1 Sinocyclocheilus grahami | reverse complement strand
GGGGTGAATAAAGGCCTCCTGTAGTGAATCGATGCTTTTTTGTAAGAAAAATATCCATATTTAAAATGTTATAAACACTTTTCTCTATCTTGCACCGGTGATTAGTGTCGAATGCGGAAGCACGGAGGAGAGAGCAAAACAAATCGCCGATCACGAATTAGAAGTACAAATGAGAATTTGTAAAGAAAAATGTCGGAGGATTTCAATATAGGCCAAGAGGAGACTGGTTTTCCTTTGCTAAAGTAAGGAAACGTTGCTTCCTTTGCTCCTGTAAACAAACGTTGGTTCTCGTGAGACTAGCAAATTCTCACCGGATCTTATGCTTCGCCGACATCCTACGTCATCCGCAGGAACGGCTTTCATGTACGACAGTTAGCGGAAGTTAAAAAAAAGTGTCTATAATGTTTTAAATGTGGATATTTTTCTTTCAAAAACACATCGATTCGCTACAGAAGGACATTATTCATCCCCCGGAGCCGTGTGAGGCACTTTTTATTATGGATGGATGCGCTTTATTGGACTTCTTTTGGACTGTTGACAAAAAAAAACCATTCAATGCCATTATAAATTTGGAAGAGCCAGGACAATTTTTAATATAACTCTGATTGGATTTGTCTGAAAGAAGAAAGTCATATACACCTAGGATGCCTTGAGGGTGAGTAAATCATGGGCTAATTTTCATTTTTGGGTGAACTAACCCTTTAATGAAGTTGCCTATACTGTTAAGGCAAGACACTACAGGTGAATTGTGTAAAATCACCATAATTTACCCATTGATAAATCACAGTACATTAAGATAATTGTTTTGTAATACAAGTTTTAAGAAAGGTTATGTTTAAATATGCAAATGAGGCATTATCTATTTAATGCACTAATTTGCAAGTATTTCAGAATTCTTGTTTCATTTTGTTGCTATATTATCTTTTATCAGAATATTGTCAACAACCAGAAACATATTTTAGGAATAAAATAAATCATATTTTTAGAAATAAAGTGTTATATAAATCAGGCAAATTATATATGAACATACCCCTGTGTAAAAGCCTTCAGAATATAGATAGAATAAAACTGTAAAGTTTGGTGTATGTAAGTGCTACTGAAGTGGAGAACAAACGCACAGCCTTTAAATATGTATTGAGATTGAAATCTTCAGACACAAATAGATAAAGTGTAAAAAAAAAAACTAAACACATAATTTGTCATTTATATGTTTTCTTTACACTAGTCTGACATTAGACATGTTATGGAAGCCAAATATAGCCCAAAATTTTCAAACTGACCAGTGCCTGAAAAAATTATTATGTTGCCTGTAGCGTCTTGCCTTAAAGGAATAGTTTACCCAAAAATGAAAATTTTGTCATCATTTACTCACCCTCATGTCGTTCCAAACCTGTATGAGTTTCTTTCTTATGTTGAACACAAAAGAAGATATTTTGTAGAACCAAACAGTTGCTGGTCCCCATTGACTTACATAGAAGGCAAAGATATTCTATGGAAGTCAATTGGGACCATCAACTGTTTGATTACCAGCATTCTTCAAAATATCTTCTTTTGTGTTCAACATAAGAAAGAAACTCATACAGGTTTGGAACGACATGAGGGTGAGTAAATGATGACAACATTTTCATTTTTGGGTGAAATATCCCTTTAATTATAGTAATTAAAGAAATTAGTTATAAAGTAATGAACTTCTTGTGCACTTACAGCCTGATCCCCACATAAAGCCTTGCATGATTCTTCATTCTGGGGTGCCTCCTTGTTTGTACAGTTTGTCTCCATAATGGCAAACTGAGCAAAGAAGCTCTGACCCGAAAACATCCACTAAGAAAACAGACAAATATTCTGTTAACTTACAAGCAAAGAGCATATTCAAAAAGTTGTCTGTTTATGTCACTGTAATGTCCGATACAACAGAATTGCTGTGTGAGGCCAGAAACATCTACTCAAGATACAATATAAATTCTTGCACTTTGGTGGTTGTATAGTTTTAGCGTCTGTTGGTTTAGTTTTTGCGGTGTGTTGAGATGGAAAATAACACTATTGTCTTATATAGAGGAGCTTTGAAACAATCTCTATTGTACAAAGTGCTATATAAATAAATGTGATTTTACTTGACTTGTTCCGCACCTTGGCACTAGTCAGACTTTTCAGCTGACAGATCGGTGACTTATTAAACCGGTGCATGAAAAGAATGACGAAAGCAAGTAAACAACGAAATCAAAAGCATAAACACGGAAGGCGCTTCTCATGTTTTATCTTCATCTGTGATCATTTTTATCAAATACATCTGTGGTGAGCGAGATGAAAATGGTAAGCCAGCACAGCCCTAGCTCTTCTGGTTCCCCTTATTGAATGATGAATACAGGCTATCACCACCTGCTGGTTTGGAGAGTTATTTCCTCTCATGTAGGCACAGAACATACATGCTAGTTGTCTGTTGGCTGTAGTCTTTGCGGCCAGTTCAAGCTCAACTTTTACTTTTTGGCTCAGACACAGATGTTTTGAGGCAACAAAACAGCAGCTTTTGTCTGCGCTAGTTTTTTGACGTCAGTTTGGTGTGTCTGGGCCTATAAACTCAGTATTCAAGTGGAAAACAAAGTTCATTTGGAGATCATTTCGAAAGTTTGAAGCAGGTTCCCAAAGCGAACTTTCTGCAAAAGAACTAGCAAACATATCCACGTTGCTATGATCAGATACTTTCTTAACTGCTGTTTTCTAAGAAGAACTTCGCCATGAGCATATCAAGGCCTAAATGAGTTGCGTTTTGACACAACTTTGGAACGAATTGGTGCATGTGTCGCAAGAAGCATTTCCACTCATGTAAGTTGCATTACATATTCAAGCTTAAAACAAGATTGAGAGACATCACCTGTGTGCTGATCCTTCCCACTTCCATCAGTTTAAAGTAAGACTTGTGATCAGATTCTTTGTTGAATTTCTGCAGGGCAGTTTTCACACTCTCCAGAGCCTTCGGGTCATGCAAGGGCAGCAGACTGGGGCAGTCAGGGCATTTTGTCACAAGTATTTCATGTGAAGCTGGGATAAAATACAGGAGCAATATACAATCATGATGTAACTTATAGGAGATGCATCACCTTTTCTGTACTCTTTGACAAAGTGACCTTAAAGATTACTGTGGGTTCTTTGAAAGGCTAGATATGTCAAGTTTCTAAAGAAAAAAATCATTCTATTGATTTGTTTACCTGGTTCGGTGTCACAGATGTAGCGCTTCACAGCTGCTTTTCCCTCAACACTGGAGACGGTCACATTACATTTTGCTGTCACTTTCTTTAAGGGAGACATTAAAGGCTGTTAAATAGATGCACAACTTACAGAAGTAGACAGTATTTACAGACAGTATTTCTCAAATTAGGGTTTGGAAGATCTGTGATGTTCATCTCACCGTCTGTGTTTCCATTCTAGTGTTACACTGATCTAAAGGTTTGGGATTCACAATGTGGCACTCAGTTTCCTCTAGAGTTAATCTCAAGACGACCTCACAAGGATCAGTCTGCACAGAAACAAGACAATTTGTAGCATTTGCACATCAAACTTTATTTCTTTAATTTATCTTCTTTTTCTGTGGTTGTAATCACTCTTTTACACCTTATGTAGATATCAAAACATCCACAGGAAGACAGTGTCACAAAGCCTCACCTTCTCCTCTGCACTGCGACTGTCCAGTGAGAAGAATTTGAATTTGTATCCATGGCGGTGATGGTCATTAATGAAGCTCTCAGCTTCTAATGTAGCAATGTTGTCCTGATCTTCCTGGCACTCATATTGCACATCAGTGTCTGTCGGGAGGCTGGCTGCGTGTAGAGCCAAGACCAAAGCTGCTAATATCACCAGCTCTCTCATGCTGCACAGGGACACGAACGATAAATCTTCAACCAAGAAAAAGTCCCCCTCGCTTGTCCAGATCTTTATAATATACACTGCAGGGGGATATAAGCAAACAATATAGTGCCAGAGATGCTTGCCAATGTAAATGATGTCTAAAACAAATATAAAAGAGGGACGTGAGGGAGTGTCATGTCAGAGGTGATTGTTAACTCACGCTAACTATTAGCAGAATTCACCTTGACACTGATGTTTTGTTTGAAGTCGTTTCTGGATTATGATTATTGGGGCATACTGCATCACGTTTGTCACATAATCCTTCAGAAATCATTCTGATATGCAGATTTAATGCTCAATTGGTTCTTATTATAATACAATTTGAAAAGAGTTTTGGCTGCTTAATAGTTTTGAAACTGTGATAAATTTTTTTCAGGATTCTTAGCTGAATAGCCAGTTCAAAAGAGCAGCATTTATTTGCAATTTTGTGATGTTTGAAATGTATGTACTGTCACTTTTGATCAATTTAATGCATCCTTGCTGGGGGAAAAAAAAAGGGCATTCATTTTTTTTTTTGCTTTTTTTTATTAAAAATACATAATAAGATACTAAAAAAATGTCAAAAAAATCTTAATTATTCCAAACGGTTGACCAGTAGTGTATACACTTTATAACTCTAATATTTACAGTTCTTTATGATAGTCTCTTAGATCGTGCAGATGAGTAGAGTTTTATGGGTTTTGCTTCTTTTACACAATGCATGTATACTATTTCGACATAAATTGAAATAGAAAATAATTTGATCAAATATTATTTTATATTTAACATTAAATAAGTGTCATTAATTTCATGTTGCTTTGGCACAATATAAAAATGCTATGTCAATTGATTTTATATATATATATATATATATATATATATATATATTATTCACTGTGCCAATTGAATTAAATGATGTGGTCAAATGAAGGTATTTCAAAAAACTAGCATTGATGTTGCAGATGAATCCACTGGAAAGACATTAGAAATCAATATAAACTTGATTTTATTTCCATTTCATCCAACATATGCCTATCAGTGGTCTGTAGTCCATGTTAATCTATTTTGCAATCAAGCACTGACTTTGGACTTTGGACAAGGCTGGTACTTGAAGCTTCAGTTGCTTCACTGCAAAAAAATGGCTTATCCTACTTAGTATTTTTGTCTTGTTTCTAGTCAGAATAACTAAAATTCTTAAATCAAGATACTTTTACTAGATAATCAAAATGACTTAAGATGTTTAGTCTTGTTTCCAGGGGGGGGGAAACAAAATTAAGTGCATTTTGACTAGAAAGAAGACAAAAAAATAAGTAAGATAAGCCATTTTTTGCAGTGTTTAACAGTAATAGAATTGTTGTAAAGGACAGACTTTAATGGGGTCAAGTTTTTATTAGTAATAAAGTTTCTACACAATATATTTGTGTTTAAAGTCAATTTACTGTCTATCAGTGGTGTTACTGGCTCTCAATACTTTTAACTATATGTAACACCACAGAAAAATGGTTTAAAAATCTTACAATTATTTATCTATGAACTGTGAAATTAGAAACAAGAATGAGCTTTATGGACAGCACCTGTTGCATAATAATGATTACCACAGAAAGCGCATGCAAGCATACAATCATACATAAATCCATACAACAATTGTTTCAAAGACTGAAGTGCATTGTCAACAAGTTTAGAACACAAAAGTGGTGATATTCATAAAATATGCAATAAAACAAAGTTGTTGTTTTGTTTTTTAATTGTGGGGGTGTTAAAAGTGAGTGGTCAGCACTGACAGATGAAAAAAAAATCAATGTGTTATCCAAACTGAGTAAACTGAATGTAAAGTTCACCTCCAAACAGCCAATGAAAAGTGAGGCACTTTTTTTTTTGCATCATTTGGACAGCAACTATTTGCTGAACTCTGATAAGCAGAACCTGCTGTGACTTTGGCCATGTGGGGGTGAGTTGCCCCATTAACCTCTTATTTATTTGTCCATGATGCAATCAATCTATCGAAATCTGGTCTAACTTTTTAAATCATATACACATATACTCTAAATGATTTATTAAAAATGATATGACCATGGCCTCTTAATACAATGAGTGAGGTTTGACAGAGCAACCATATAGCCTAACGCAGTACCACAAAGACAAGCCAAATAAGTGGGGCTACAAGCTCTACGCATATCCTTTATTATCCTTATACTGCACAGAGCCAACAAAACAATGAGCTGAGCTAAGAATCTGTCATGCCACTAGTGGATGATCAGGTCACGGGGTTCATTCAACGAACTGACATTGCACTGTTTCCATTCCTGCTAACTATAAGGCCTA
Source organism: Sinocyclocheilus grahami (assembly GCF_001515645.1). Lineage (NCBI taxonomy): Eukaryota > Metazoa > Chordata > Actinopteri > Cypriniformes > Cyprinidae > Sinocyclocheilus > Sinocyclocheilus grahami. The sequence continues at coordinate 567,922 of NW_015505282.1, read as the reverse complement.
TTAGACTACAACAGAGGTGTAAAGAGTACCTAAAAACCATACTTGAGTAAAAGTACAGATACCATACAGTGAAAATTACTCCACTACACGTTACAAGTCACCAATTCCAAAACAACTTGAGTAAAAGTCTTAGAGTATCTGATTTTAACAGTAATTAAGTATTTAGTATTTTACTTATACTAAATATAGGCTCAAAGATGCACTAGTCAAAGAGACATGCCAGTGATAAACTGTAATGTTGTGGAGAAGCTGCGGAAAACAGGCAGAGGCAAGTATCTATGTGCAGGTATTTCATGGAAAAACAAGAACAAACAATAAGGCAAAAACAAAAGGGAACAAAGAACAGCATAACTGGCAAACAGACAACCATTACATTCAACAACTCACAAGGAACTAAAGAACAACTAGGGCTATATATACACA
>NW_015505282.1:564922-566957 GCF_001515645.1 Sinocyclocheilus grahami | reverse complement strand
TATATATATATATATATATATATATATATATATTATTCACTGTGCCAATTGAATTAAATGATGTGGTCAAATGAAGGTATTTCAAAAAACTAGCATTGATGTTGCAGATGAATCCACTGGAAAGACATTAGAAATCAATATAAACTTGATTTTATTTCCATTTCATCCAACATATGCCTATCAGTGGTCTGTAGTCCATGTTAATCTATTTTGCAATCAAGCACTGACTTTGGACTTTGGACAAGGCTGGTACTTGAAGCTTCAGTTGCTTCACTGCAAAAAAATGGCTTATCCTACTTAGTATTTTTGTCTTGTTTCTAGTCAGAATAACTAAAATTCTTAAATCAAGATACTTTTACTAGATAATCAAAATGACTTAAGATGTTTAGTCTTGTTTCCAGGGGGGGGGAAACAAAATTAAGTGCATTTTGACTAGAAAGAAGACAAAAAAATAAGTAAGATAAGCCATTTTTTGCAGTGTTTAACAGTAATAGAATTGTTGTAAAGGACAGACTTTAATGGGGTCAAGTTTTTATTAGTAATAAAGTTTCTACACAATATATTTGTGTTTAAAGTCAATTTACTGTCTATCAGTGGTGTTACTGGCTCTCAATACTTTTAACTATATGTAACACCACAGAAAAATGGTTTAAAAATCTTACAATTATTTATCTATGAACTGTGAAATTAGAAACAAGAATGAGCTTTATGGACAGCACCTGTTGCATAATAATGATTACCACAGAAAGCGCATGCAAGCATACAATCATACATAAATCCATACAACAATTGTTTCAAAGACTGAAGTGCATTGTCAACAAGTTTAGAACACAAAAGTGGTGATATTCATAAAATATGCAATAAAACAAAGTTGTTGTTTTGTTTTTTAATTGTGGGGATGTTAAAAGTGAGTGGTCAGCACTGACAGATGAAAAAAAAAATCAATGTGTTATCCAAACTGAGTAAACTGAATGTAAAGTTCACCTCCAAACAGCCAATGAAAAGTGAGGCACTTTTTTTTTTTGCATCATTTGGACAGCAACTATTTGCTGAACTCTGATAAGCAGAACCTGCTGTGACTTTGGCCATGTGGGGGTGAGTTGCCCCATTAACCTCTTATTTATTTGTCCATGATGCAATCAATCTATCGAAATCTGGTCTAACTTTTTAAATCATATACACATATACTCTAAATGATTTATTAAAAATGATATGACCATGGCCTCTTAATACAATGAGTGAGGTTTGACAGAGCAACCATATAGCCTAACGCAGTACCACAAAGACAAGCCAAATAAGTGGGGCTACAAGCTCTACGCATATCCTTTATTATCCTTATACTGCACAGAGCCAACAAAACAATGAGCTGAGCTAAGAATCTGTCATGCCACTAGTGGATGATCAGGTCACGGGGTTCATTCAACGAACTGACATTGCACTGTTTCCATTCCTGCTAACTATAAGGCCTATTAGACTACAACAGAGGTGTAAAGAGTACCTAAAAACCATACTTGAGTAAAAGTACAGATACCATACAGTGAAAATTACTCCACTACACGTTACAAGTCACCAATTCCAAAACAACTTGAGTAAAAGTCTTAGAGTATCTGATTTTAACAGTAATTAAGTATTTAGTATTTTACTTATACTAAATATAGGCTCAAAGATGCACTAGTCAAAGAGACATGCCAGTGATAAACTGTAATGTTGTGGAGAAGCTGCGGAAAACAGGCAGAGGCAAGTATCTATGTGCAGGTATTTCATGGAAAAACAAGAACAAACAATAAGGCAAAAACAAAAGGGAACAAAGAACAGCATAACTGGCAAACAGACAACCATTACATTCAACAACTCACAAGGAACTAAAGAAAAACTAGGGGCTAACAAGCCTAACAAGATAAGACACATCTGGGGAGACTAATCAAGGGGAACCAATGAACAAACTGACTACAAACTGACTACAAACACCACGGGAGACAGGAAGTGACATAAAAGTCCAGGGCAAGGCACAGAGAGCATGAAACAAAAACAAGAA
>NW_015505282.1:545694-564404 GCF_001515645.1 Sinocyclocheilus grahami | reverse complement strand
GGGGGGGGGGGGGGGGGGGGGGGGGGGATCACGGTGATTTCATGCCCTTGCATTTATGTGGAGAAATAGCCAAATCAATGTATTTTGAAGTTTGTGATTATTTAAATGTTTTTGTTTCTTTTTTATTTTTATATCGTTGGTTGAAATTGTTGTTAAGCTGAAAAACTAACTGGAAAGAAAAATGGCATCTAAATGAAATGCCATAACCATGAAGGCGAGCCAATGGATATCACACAAACAACGTGCGGTTTGTCAAATCCTTTGAAAGCGCCGTCAGTTTTCTCTTTCACTTTCTAGTGAATTGACGTTCACCGGCATACACCTTGTTATGAATGTCAATTCACTAGAGAGTGAAAGAGAAAACTGACGGCGCTTTCGGCATCTGACGCTGCATTAAGGGCGCCTCAATTGAATTCACTTATGCTGATACGGTATATAACTGTTTTAATTTAATTTACTTATTCTTACATAGTGAAACAAATAAGAAGAAACCTATTTCGTGTTAAACAGGTTGTTTTTGGAAAAAGTTCAAATGAAGCTGCACTTCATTTTCATTGATGATTGCAATGTTAATCATTTTAATTATGGGAATATAATTTATTGTATAACAGATCTGTTTAAAAGATATATATATATATATTACATTTTAAGTGAGCAAGCTAATAGCCTACACTCTAAAAAAAGGTGCTTTATAGCACTAAAAGCAGTTCTTTGGCTTGTAATCATAGGGGAACCACTTTTAGTGCTGTTTAGCACCTATTTTTACAGGTGCTATACAGCACTTTGTCAAAAGGTGCCATGTAGAACCATAAGAGGTGCCATATAGCACTTTTTCTCAACAATGGTGCACCAATCATATCTCATCCATGGCTCCCAGCATGCATTGTGACATGAATAAATTATGCAGCTGCATTATCGTAGTATTTTCTTTTATTCTTACTATTTTCTTTTAATTTTTGTTGTGACTTTTTACTGCCCTGTTTTGTGATGTTCAAAAATCATATCAAAATTATCAGAATATTTTGTGACCATTGCTGAGATTCACATGCTGATTCTTCATGTCTATGAGTGCCAGAACTGAAACCTCTATATAACCCATAATTCTAAAAGTGCTTCATACTATTTTCTCACATAAAACTGCAATAATAAAAACTCATAAAAGAATTACAGATTTTGATAATATGCAACCAGAGACTCAGACATCTAAACCTTAATTCTCTAATTTTAGATACTCCAGAAATAAAGTCTAACTGGTTAGTAATGCATGAAGCTGGTGATGCTGTTTGTAGAGTTGTTCAATCATCTTCTGCTGAGATCTTGAGAGATTTAATGTCTTATTTTATTTCAGTTGATTTCATCTAAGACTGTGGCTGAAGTCAGTTGTAGTTCTTGTGTTTCTCTTTTCTTCAGTGATTCTGCTTGTTAACAGCAGCTGTTCATCACTAATGCTCAATCAGCACTTAATTAATCACTTAATTATCTCATTAACTTTAACACTGCTTCAGTGTTACTTTAACACTCTTTTAGAGTAAGACCATATATGCTCCGAGCAGTGTTAATTTAACACTCGGGATTTTACTGTGTAGTAACTTGCTAATCATGCTAGAAATATGCTAGCATCATCTTAATAACATGCTAATCATGCTAGAATCATGCTAGTAACATGCTAATCATGCTAGAATCATGCTAGTAAATTTGTTAATCATGGTAACAAAATGTTAACACCATGCTAGTAACATGCTATTCATGCTAGAAACATGTTAACAACTTGTTAAACATGTTAGAAACATGCTGGCATGCTGTTAGTAACATGTTAATCATGCTAGAATAATGTTAGTAACATGATAATCATGCTAGAATCATATTAACAAAATGCTAACACCATGCTAGCAACTTGATAAACATGCTAGAAACATGCTAATCATGCTAGAATAATGCTAGCGGCTGCGGCTAGTAAACTTGCTAATCATGCTAACAAAATGTTAAAGGGGTCATATGATGCGATTTAAATTTTCCCTTTCTCTTTGGAGTGTTACAAGCTCTTGGTGCATAAAGAAGATCTGTAAAGTTGCAAAGACTAAAGTCTCAAATCCAAAGAGATATTCTTTATAAAAGTCAAGAGTCAGCCACACCTACCTAAAATGGCTCGTTCTAACACTCCCCCACATATCTACGTCACTATGTGGGAAGATTTGCATAACGCCGCCCAAATGTTCACGCAAAGAAAGAAGGCGTAACTTTTATTCTCGCTGTAGTATTGTTGACGCTGCAGCCATGTCGTGAAGGCGCTGTGTGCTTCGTTGTGAAAGCGAAACTACTTTGTCTGGTCTTCCAAAAGAGGACGATATCTGCTTCGTGATGCCTAGAGCTGATCTCTGCTGGTCGCTGAGGGAATACATCAACTTTCACCGTGGACAAAGCGGAGTCTAGCCCGGGGTCGTCACATGTGGTTGCCGCTCATTCGTCGCATCCGCCGGGCGTGCCGTTCTCGACCCCTTCGGCTCACGCTAGCCCGGCCTCAGTTCACTCTATCCCGGCCTCAGCGCACGCTAAGCCGGGGCTTCCCCTCACACTAGGCCGCTGTGTTTTTCGTTGTGAAAGCGAAACTACTTTGTTTGGTCTTCCAAAAGAGGAGATGACTACAAATCAGTGGTTAAGTAGTATTTACAAGACTGTTCCAGAACAGTTTAACCCAAATATCCAGATGTGTGCAGCACATTTTATGGAGGACGTTTCCTGATCCTGGTAGAGTAGACTACAATGCCGGCTGATCTGACTCACAGACTGTAAGTACGTTTTTTATACTAAAGAATTTGCCACTGATGTTTTGAGGAGTGTAGAGTAGCGCTTGTTGTCTGTCATTTCTCCGATCACAAATGCAGACAGAGTTTTATGTTTACGCGGCGCGATGCAATGCAACGCAACGCGTAAAAAGACAGTATAAGTCATTATAATCAGTAATTATGTCCCCACTGGATGCAACAAATGCCTCGTTTGTAATGGGTTTTAATGTTTTTGTCTCGTCGCTCCGGCCGGACATGGCATCAACAGTATGTGAGGGAGCATAACATTTCCGTCTCACGCTTGAGGTAGCTCGCCAATCACAGCACACCTCGCTTTTTCAGACCAATGAGCTTTGTAAAAATCGACGCGTTTCAAAAAGGTGGGGCATAGAGGAGAAACAATAATGTACAGTATGTGGAAAATAATGTTTTTTGAACTTTAAACCGCATAAACACATTTCATTACACCAAATACACAAAATAATGTTCTTTTTAGCAGCATCATATGACCCCTTTAAATACAATATCAGTATTTAAACTTTCTCAAGCCAACTTAATAAGACGTTTAAATAGCATTTCAGTAAGTTGGCTTTTTTAACTGCATGACTTAATTGGCGCCAGCGCAACTATAGGTTAAAGAGATTAAAATACGGGAGCAACTGAAGAGCATGTGCTACGAGCATAGTATAACGGCTGACAGGACAGGTAAATTGGTTTTTACTGATATATGGCCTGACATCATCTCATCTGACTGCAGTTCACTATTGTTGTTGTAGTACTGAAGCTCCTCATCACCAGTGCCTTTTCGACACTTAATTGTTTGACTAGCGCCTGGCACTAAAGTCCAACATCTAGCTACTGGGGTGCCTCAGGGCTCAGTTCTTGGACCACATCTCTTCTCTGTCTACATGTCATCACTAGGTTCTGTCATTCAGAAAATGGCTTTTCATATCACTGCTATACTGATGACACTCAACTCTACCTCTCACTCCATCCTGATGATCCGACGATAGCTGCTCGCATCTCAGCTTGTCTAAAAGACATTTCTTGTTGGTTGAAGGACCATCACCTTCAACTCAACCTTGCCAAGACAGAACTGCTTGTGGTTCCATCAAACCCATAGTTTCATCACAATTTCACCATCCAGTTAGGCACATCAACCATAACTCCTTCAAAAACAGCTAGAAACCTTGGAGTTGTGATTGATGATAAGCTGACTTTCTCAGACCACATTGCTAAAACTGCCCGGTCCTGCCATTTGCTTTATTCAACATCAAGAAGATCAGGCCCTTTCTTTCGGAACATGCTTCTTGTTCTGTCCAGGCTGGACTATTGCAATGCTCTCTTGGTAGGTCTTCTAGCCAGTTCCACTAATACTAGTTAACACAAAACCCAATGAGATTTGTTTTGCACTTTATGCGGTAGGTTGGGCTTATTTCTTTAGGTACATAAGTAAATAAATAGGGATTTTAAACACATCTTTGGAAAAATTATTTATGATGCACTTCAACTAATGCTATGTTGAAATGCTTGTGGAAAGTAAATAGTAAGCTATTACAAGTAATGCTTCATGTTTTGTATTTAAAAGTTAAATTAAAATGCATTTTAATGCATTGCATTGTAATTGTATTACAAAACAGCCTAGTATTCTTTACTTACACAAAAGTACAAACAAATAAAACCGAACAACATATTGATTTTAAGTATGCTTATTACTAAAGTATAGTTGGTTAAATTATATTTAAAATACATTATAATTTGGTACAATGTAAGAATGCATTTGCATATTTTATAGCTAGAATGTATTTGTCACAGGTTATGCTACTGTGAGAAGCACGGAGAGAGGAACGAGGAGACGCAGATTCAAATGCAAACTTAAAGTCTTTAATAAAGTCTTTAATAATGTTCAAGGAAACAGGAAAACAGACGTAGCAAGGGGTGAACATGAACAATTCCAGACAAGGGAGAACAGAACGGGCTCGAACTCAAATAGGGCAGATAACGAGGGGCAGGCAGGGATGAGGATAACTAATAACAAGGAACAGGTTACTAATAATGGGAAAAGGAACTGGAAGGACCAAATAAGGACAAACAGCAACTAAACAGGAACATACACGTGACAATATTGATATGTGAGTGAATTAATATACTTAAAATATATTAAAATGATAAAAATATTTTTAACACATCTTCCTTGAAAATCAGCCTGAAGCACGTTCATTACATAAATATTTAAAATATATTGCAATAGGTCTACATATGGTTTATAAATAAGATACATATACTTTAAACCCACTAAAGGCTGTATCATTTTACTACATTCTTACAAAACATGCAGGTACAAAACTTACAAGTAAACATATACTTTAAGTAAGAGTAAAATAAGTAGGATTTCTGTAAATACACTAAAATGCCACAAAAAGTATGCTTGTTTTAGTATATTTCTTAAAAGCTTAACGAAGCATATATTTATCGCCAACGTACTTCTAGTATACTTTTTAAAAATATATTAAAATGCAAGTCAATACATTAATGCAGTTCAAGTAAGTATGTTGGGAGTACAATTGTACAAAAAAATATACTATCTGAATTTCAAGTAAATTTTTAAATAAATTTAAGAGTACTTCTTTTTCACCTGGGTACCCTGTTCATCGAAACTCCTGAACTGGTGAGCAATTCCAGCTGCAGTGTTGAACCAATTCACCATTGAGAGTCTCTGCATTATCCTGTCTTCTTGTGCATTTGTCTTACATGGACGACTAGCCTTTTGGGGGGACTTGAATGAATTAGTGTCATTACAAACCTGCAATATTGTAGAAAGCACAGATTTGGAATGACCAGTTTTTCTTGCAATGGCTGAAAAGGTCATTCTGCTGGCCTTCATCTGGACAACCTGCTGTAACAGGGTTTCAGTCACCTTAGAGCGGAGGTATGTTGCCAATTAAATAGGTTTTGTCATACAATTAAGGAAATTAGCACCAGGTTAACATCAATAACTTGGAGGTATCTGAAAGTATTCTCTGATTTTGCTCAGAGTTCTTTTTCAAATATTCCATTTAATTTTTTATACTGTGCTTCAGAATACACCTAATTTATTAAATATGCTTTAAAAAAACCTCCCTTCTTCTCCTGTTAGGAGAACACACCCATTTATTCCATCAATATCAGATTTACTAAATACTATCAATGTTTTGTGGTGTGAGACCTGACCGGTATAGTATTTACATTTCTCTCCAGTGAAATAATGACAGATCCATATCCAGATGATGCTCTGGACATCCTCCCTGGTGAAGATGAGGAGAACATCACAGAAGACATCAACCTGATTCAACCCAGTCCATTAGATTTAGCAAACCCAACTGAATTTAAACTAAATGGGTTTGCACCGGGTCCAGTTCTTGATAACAAAGAGACATGTGATCCAATTAAAAAGGAAGTCAGTGAAGAAACATTTGATATGCAGAAAACTTCAGTTCTGGTCACATCACAAGATCAAACCCCTAAAACCGAAGAAACCAAGGACCACAGTCCTAAAACAAATACATCAGGAAGAGAAAATCAAGCAGATGATGAACACAAGATAAATATATGTTGTCTACAGTATTACAAACCTAAATGAATTTAGATTAAATGTTCCTTATACACTCATTGAATTAATCAATTGAATGAATCTATAATGTCAAAATAAACCACAATTTATGGAATATTTCCAAAACCTTGTTGAATCTAAGCCACACAGAATTCAGTCTGTTCTGAGGGCTAAAAGCGGTTTACCAAATAAAGTAGCCACTGAGTGTACATACTCTGGCATACTTGCAAGAACTTAGATCATGATTACAAGAAATGTACATTCTGTTTATCTTTATAGGATAAAGGAAAGCCGGTAGATGAGAACAACTTCAAACCTGTTGTCAATGCAGAAATGATCAAGGCAACTGTATCATCTGACTCATCATGCAGTGACATGGGTATAACACAATATTCACTGCACCAAAGTACTCATTTACGAATAATAAATGATCAGATTTGTTCTTATATTCTGATACATTCTGATGAATTTAAGAGCAGTTCTTTGGTGTTTATTCAAGATAAACACATTTCCCAGTCTGACCATTGTGTTATTTGGAAATTCTCCGTCAGTCCAATCTGGACATGAAAACCTTCTACTATGTTCTACTAGGATTTCAACAGGCCTTAATGATATATCAGTTGGAAATGTTAAATGTTTGAAAAATGACAGGGAAAAAAAACCACTGCTATAATATAGAATAAGAAATCTAAGTGGTTTAAAAATCATTCATGTAATGTATTATTATTTTTATATTTCTTAAGGTGAACCTTCATTCAATAAAGAAAGAAGAGAGCACTCCATGACAGAGATGAAAGAAACACACATGGTAAATTATGTGCACATAAATTACGTGACTAGTATTTACTTAAATTGATTTAATGGTAAAAATGTTTAATAACATATCATGACAACATACAAAAACGTTTTGCGTGTGTGCGTTGGGGGGAGGGGAGGTGCTGCCATGGTCAACAGCTGACAAGAGAAAGTTATAAAGAATTTAAAGTTAATAATTCAACTAATCTGCTAAATACAGAGAAGTCAAGTAGTCCAATAAGCCCTTGCTGGTAGATACCATAACTATGTTGTCTTGATTCAAAATGCATCTTTCTCAATTTATAGACTTTAAAAATGTTCAGTACTCTAGAACTACTGATAATAATAGTAATTATCAAAAAAATAAATTGTTTCTTATATTGGTAGACTATATGGCTGCTTCTTTTAATTCATAATGTTTTGGTGGTTTAGGGAAAAATTTATTCTAAAAAATATATATATATATATTAATTAAAGCCTTTCCTAGGTTCCACAAATGACGTTTCCCCAGAAATATCATGTTGCAGTCTATGTGTGGAAATATAAGAAACAAAACCATAATGTGTCATCACATTTTTGTGCAGGTTCAGTCACACTTACAGACTACCAGACTTGCAAGATGCATGCGATGCTGTGGGTTTATTACAGATATAATGTCTAAAACAATTTAACTATTTCCAATATAAGGATACAAATAATGCAATATATGCCTCTAAAATGCACCATCCCTTGTCAGCTTTTGTCAGATGGAAAGCATTTTGTATAAGACCACTTTTCTAGACTCTAAGACAAAAAAGTTATTATTGAATTGCGCCCAGGAGGCAACTGTTCCACTTACCAAACCAAAATGTAAAGAAATGAAAAAATAATAATACAACCTATCAATCTTAAAATGAGCTACAAATCCTTTCTACCTGAAAGGTTTGGTTTTCACCATATCATTCAATGGTTCACTTGTTGAAATTGTGTAGAAATAATAATAATAATAATAAATTAGACAGAGGCTGCACATAAATTAACATACTAGTATTTTCTTTCACAGGGACCTGCAGGAGAGCTTAGAACAGAAACAAAGAAACCAAATCAAACAGAAAAAGAAATGATTACAGGCTCAAAAATACTCTTTGACAGACTTCATCTTAAAGGCAGGAATGATCATAAACTGAGAGCTGCAGATGTTCTTCAGATAAGTAAACATTCATTACAGTCCAATGAGTCTTGTGCTGAAGAGGAGCTGATTCAAACTTTCATACAAAAACTACTGATGATGGACTACAGAGCAAGATACATTACTGTTAGAGATCCCAATGAACAAGATCAGATACAAGAAAGACACGATGACTCATCTAAATGTGAGTGTGACATTTTCGAAGAAATGTTTTCGTCTAATGAAGGAACAAGTCAATCTGAGCAAATTCACTCGATGGATGTTCAGATGGCCGTGTTTCATTGTGCTGATGGTTTCCTGAAGCAGCTGATGGTGACTAAACTGTCCCAGTGTCAGTACGCTCTGCCTCTGCTTGTTCCTGATCCAGACACACAACAGATTGAGTTTCCTCTCTGGACATTCAGACAAATCAACAAGAGCTGGAAGATGAGAAACACTAACAAAGAAATCATCAGTCAAACCCAGCCGATCTACAAGGCAGAAACTCCTATGGTTTTTTTCTTCAGGTTTGGCTCTGTGTCTTCATCCAAGTCTCAGTTGATGAACAGTCTGATCAATGAGAAACACAACACATTCTTCCACAGGAACTGCCCAGGCAGCAGCAGAACCAGAGTCCTGATGGATGGATTGGTGGAGATCACCTGGTACTGCCCATCTGGAACAAATGATGATAAATTCACTGACTGTGTTGCGTTCTGTAATCTACACGGTGATGCAGGAGACCATGAGAAACAGCTGCAGATCCTCACTGAAATGGCCTCAGTCAATGTTGTTCTTCTACCACAACTTCAGAAGAATGACAGAAGTATGATAAAAGTTCAAGAATTCTACAAGGACTCAAAGCCACTCATTTGTCTTCTTACTGAGAATGCTTCAACTCTCATTAAGACACGTAAAGGAAAATACAAGATCGGTCTGAAAGACAGAAATCAGTCAGATGTATCTGAAGAACTCAGAAGAGCTATAAATGATTGTCTCTCAGAATTATCTTCCACTTTCAGACTTGAAGATGTGTCCAAACACTCGGACATCAGAGTAGATGCGGAAGATGATGATGACTGCAGGAGAGCAAGAGAAGCAGCACAGCAGATGATACGTTTACTGGAGAAGAAAAATCTTACGGAAACCAAAGAATCATTTCTGCCTCATCAGGGGAAACTGTGGCATCAGTGGAGTCAGAAGAACAAAGAACTGCATCGCCCTCAAGGAGATGATCTAGAAATGGACATCAGTAGAAAACACACAGAAATCGAGAAACTCCGTCAACAGCAGCAGGAATCAGACATCAGTGAGTTTATGAAGGTCTTTATTAAAGTAATGAACTCAGATGCTGCAAATAAGATGTTTTTCACCAAATGGCTCAGAATCGTCCTGGATGAATATACATCAGGGGATCTTTCTGCTCTACATCACAAGTATAATGAAAAGTGGTCAACAGTATTACAACTGAAGGAGAAACATGATAAATCTGAACAACTCAAAGCTGAACAAATCAAGCTTGAGAAAATATCTGAGGAACTTCAAAATGCAACCTTTGGTGTGGAGCACATCATGAGGGAGATCGGTCAGATCTATGAATCATGTTCATCTGTAAAGAAGAACAAGAAAGACCTGAAAGACTTCTCTTCTCTCGCGAGTCTCGCAGCAGAGATGATGATCTCTGGATTTCCACTGGAGCTGATGGATGGAGATGCTGCTCATGTTCCTGTGATCTGGATCTCTGCTGTTCTAGATCAACTCGTCCAGAAACTGGGGGACCAGAGAGTCTTTGTGCTGTCCGTTTTAGGGATTCAGAGCTCTGGAAAATCCACCATGCTGAATGCCATGTTTGGACTTGAGTTTGCTGTCAGTGCTGGCCGGTGCACCAGAGGAGCTTTCATGCAGCTGGTCAGAGTGTCAGACGAGATGAAAACACGGATGAACAGTGGGTCAGACGATATGAAAATAGAGCTGAAGTTTGACTATATTCTGGTTGTGGATACTGAGGGTCTTCGTGCTCTAGAACTGGCTGGAAGATCAACAAGACACCATGACAATGAATTGGCCACATTTGTTGTTGGTCTTGGAAATCTGACCTTGATCAATATCTTTGGAGAAAACCCATCTGAGATGCAGGACATTCTTCAGATTGTTGTTCAGGCCTTCCTGAGGATGAAGAAGGTAAAACTGAATCCCAGCTGTGTGTTTGTGCATCAGAATGTGTCAGACATCACAGCTGGAGAGAAAAACATGGAGGGAAGGAGACGACTGCAGGAGACATTGGATGAGATGACAAAACTTGCTGCTAAAGAGGAAGTCTGTGATGTTGAACGTTTCAGTGACGTTATTACATTTGATGTTCAGAAAGATGTGAAGTATTTTGCTCAGCTCTGGGAGGGCAGTCCGCCCATGGCGCCACCAAACCCAAGCTACTGTGAGAACATTCAAGACCTGAAGATGACTATAATAACTCATGCATCAAAATCACATGGAACGAGACTGAAAGACTTCAAAGTTCGTATTAATGATCTCTGGGAGGCTTTACTGAATGAGCAATTCGTCTTCAGCTTCAGAAATTCTCTGGAGATTTCAGCCTACAGGAAACTGGAGACACAATACAGCAAGTGGTCCTGGAGGCTTCGCCGTGCCATGCTGGAAACTGAGAACAAACTGCACAACCAAATAGAAAATGAAGCAATTCACGAGGTTAAAGAAACTGATCTTCACAAAGAGCTGAAGAAGACAAGTGAAGAAGTGAAAAAATCAGTGTCAGAATTCTTTGAGAAAGACGCAGATGCAAATATACTGATTCAATGGAAAACATCATTTGACATTAAAATCAAAGAGCTACAGGAAAGCATTGTAAGAGAAACAAAAAGGAAATTAAATGAGATTCTTAAGCAGCGAGACCTGAAGAAAGAGATTGATGCTCAGAGGACACATCATGAAAACACTCTCTTTGAAAAGAGCAAAGAACTCGCCTTAAAACGCAAAGACAAAGCAAATGATGAAGAAACACTAAAGAAAGAGTTTGATTTGTTTTGGAACGAGTGGATGAAGTTAATCAGCAGAGACACCCCAACAATCAGAGACATTGACATAATGAGAGATATGAGAGAGATCCTCGGTGACATCTATGAAAGTATTAATGCAGACCACCGGAAGGACAGCAGGGATATTTTATCTGTGCAGAGTTATTCAGATTATGTACAGTTAAAGAAATCAACCAAAATTTTAACAAAATTTCAACAAATGCTGGGTTATGGTCTCTCTGAGGATGAAGCCCAAATAAGATCATTAGTCAATGATGTTGTTCAGCAGACAGACAAAATGATTCAGTCTTTCAACATTTCAGAGATGGGCTACAACATCAGCTACATTCAACAACTCATAGATTACATCAAAGCAAGAGTAATAGAACATGAGGAAGGACCAGTTAAATATGTGTTCAAGAATGAATTCTTCATGGACTTGGTTCTTTCCATCTGTAAGAGAGCAAATAAGATGATCACTGAGCAACACAGAATGTTCAAAGAGGCCAATGATCCTGAAATATATGTTAAGAAGAAGAAGGAAGAGTATTATATTATTTTCCAGAAATACTGTCATGGAGCAACATCAGCTGCCATTTTTGGTGAGATCATCTGTCAGAAACTCAAAGAACCCACTGAACAGAGTGTATACAAGAAGACTGCCAGAGAGTTAGCAAATGATATGAGAACAGACTGTCCATCACTGAATGGAAACAGGTCAAATCTTGAGAAACACATCCTGAAGAAACTGGCAGAAAAGGAGGATTTTAACAAATACAAGAACTACATTCATAATACCAGAGATCACTTCAGTGGTTTCATAAGAGATGAAGTCAGTCACTTCATCACTGATAAGTTCAATGTCCGTGTTTTACCCAAGATGAACAAGAACATTAAACTCCTGGAGCAGAAAATCATGGAAGCAGCATATGAATCTACTGAACATGTTCGAGTGAACAGAGGAGATGAATCTACTGAACATGTTCGAGTGAACAGAGGAGATGCTGGTTTGTGGTTGAAGAGATTCACACAGCAGCTCTCAGATGAGCTGATCTTCTCTGAAAAGGACCTCAGTGGAGTCAGTCATGATGATGTTGAGGATTTCAAACTCCTAGAAGATGTGATAAAGAAAGAACTTTCTTCTATAATGTTAGACATCAGCAGTATATTCAACAAAATAAATTTTCCAGCAAAACTGGAGCCCAAGTTCAGGCCAGATCAGCTTCTGATTGATGACTTATGTCAGTGCTGTTGGGATCAGTGTCCATTCTGTGGAGCCATCTGCACCAACACCATAGAAAACCATGATGAAGATCACAGTGCTGTTTTCCATGGAGTGAGAGGAGTAAATGGGACCGTGTTCAAGGATACAACAAACTTGTCTGTTTGGATCTGCACAACATCAGTGGCAAGCAGTGATCGATGTTTTTATCTCAGTGCCGATGATAAAACATTCCTATATAGTGAATACAGAAAAGCAAAAGGAGTTTATGCGAAGTGGAGCATCACCCCTGATCTCTCTGAACTGCCCTACTGGAAGTGGTTTGTGTGCAGATTCCAGAAAGATCTTGAAAAACACTACAAAAAGACATTTGATGGTTCTGGTAAGATCCCACCTGAATGGAGAAAACACTCAAAACAGAATGCTATCGAGAGTTTGAATCATAAATACAACTAATTTAACAAGTAAAGTAATTTTGTTTAGGTCTATAGACCTCTCATATGTGATATAGAGAACAGAGATTGAAATGATTTTGTTCCTGACTTGACTTCTGAAATCATTTAAACTTCAGCATTAGAGCAGTGCTTTAGTTTCCTTTGCCTTGCCCATTTCAAACGCAAAAGCATTGAAATATAACTATCATACTCATGTTGAACATGCCATGTCCTGACTATGTAAGAGGCTTTTTTTTTCCTTTGTAGGATGTCAGAACTCAGTTGCAAAATTAATCTTCATATGAATGCACAAGCTATATCACAGTGCAATGTATCTCCATGCAATTTTTTACAGACGTTACCATGCTAAACAAGTATTGTCCCATTAGTGTTTTACTCAATAATTGTAATCTGATTACAGGAATATGATAATGCATTTGTTACCGAGATAACATAAATTATGTGTTACTCCCAACCCTGCATGTGACACATAGTTAATGTAAATTCTGAATAAATCTCAGTTACTTCAATTCTGTGTTTCTGTTTAATATACAGTTTAATGGACTGAAACCTACAGTACATATTCAAAATCCATGTCACTTCATATATTCAGATGATCTTACTATGACTACGGATAGCAGCTGCAAGCATGTGAGGTTGTTGTGGCAAAAAAAAAGATACATCTTACATGGATAACTTAAGGGCCATGCTAAATAAAGTAAATGGTCCTCCTCCTGACATAAATTATATATAATGACAATGATTCATTCTCAATGGAACACTTTCTATATCTGCACTATAATTTATGGAAGTTATTAAAGAAAAATTAGTTTATTTTCTATTCAGTGATCATCAGAAAATCAACCTGCAATAGAACAGCTTTGCTTCTCTTCAAATGATACCATAGACAGTAACTAAGGACAATGAATATACAGTGCGTGCATAATTATTATGCAAGTTGATATTCTGATTGTATTTTTTTTTTCAAAGCACATTTTACCAATTCCAAATCACATCAATCGTAATAACTACTATTCATTATGTATTTAATCATTTATAAGTGATATATAATTGTCCATGATGGCTGGAAGTGAAAAACTCCTTATATTCAGCTGTGCATAATTATTAAGCAGGTTTTCTTTTACAGATAAAATGAGCCAAAAAATAGATTAATCTCAGACTGAAAAGACAAAAATTATTAAATGGTCATGAGAAGGATGCAATACTAGAATTTACAAAGTTAAGGCATGATCATTGGACAGTGAAATGCTCATTGGGTCAGTAGGGTCAGAAAAAGAAGAAAAAAAACAGGTGGAGAAGAAAAGACACTCGTTAACTACAAAATAATTAAGAATTACTGTGAAGGATTAGGTGTGAAACCATCAGGAAGCATTTAGTCTCCAGCACCATCATTTTCCAGAATTGCAACCTTCCTGGAGTCTCCAGAAGTGCAAGGTGACAGGTTCTCAGAGACTTTGCTTGGGTAAAAAAATCCTTAAAAATTACTCTCACTTAATAAGAATAACACGCTGAAGTGTTGTGGAATATGAAGACTGATTTTTATAGGATTTATGGACAGATAAGTTATGAGTGACTCTTGAAGGACCAGCACCACATCCTCTTGTACCACTCTTTCAAGAATTTATCTTCAAGAATCTGCCAGTTTTGAGACTTCACTTTTATTCCATCTCCTTTCCTGAAAAGTCTGTCTTGCAGGGATGGACTAAAAATGATCTCCCAAAACCTACTGCAAGATTCTGGAAGATAAATTCTTCAAACAGTGTTCTCTTAAACTAAAAAGAGAAAAAGACAGGATTGGTAGGAACGTTAAAAATTAACATTTTAATAAATACATGACTTACCTGTTAAAAGTATGTTGACAGTCTATGTAGTTGGATGGCTGAGCTCCAGAAAATCAGTAATGAGCCATCTTTTTTTACATTATAGGGTTTTGTATTAAAACAACAACAACAACAGCATGTAGTGTGGATAAGGTACATTTTTATTGACATGTCAATACATTATTAGCCAAATACACTTATAAATGGCAATTGACACTGAACATTAATAAATACAGAAAGAAGTAAATCACACAAAAAAAATAGATGTGATGAAGTTCCAGTGAAATATCTTCACAATCCTCTTTGATGCCTTTAAGTCAATAATTTTGGTGTGAGTGAGTGTCAGTTTCTCTGAATGATAATAAGGTTGTAGGATGTGATGCATCTGAAATATACAATTGAGATTAGAGTTAATTAATTAATAATAATAATAATCTAACAATATGTATTATATACATTTTATATATGAATATATCTATATTATAAATTCATTGTCCCTGTTACTTACTTAGTGGAGAATAGGAAAGAGGTTTCCACAGCTTAACAGATCTGCTCACACTTACATGTGACCCAAAAACTAAAAAAAGAAAAGAACATGTTTGTTTGGAAACCAGTTACAATTGTAAAGTTAAATTTGTATTTAAATTTAAGAAAGCTTTTTTTTTTTTTTTTTACTTTTCAGCAAATTTCCTATTATGTTAGTACTAACTGCCTTACATAATTCTATTACTATTAAAATTTGTATTTGGGTTTATGCATAAATGCACACAGTCACAGCTATTTCATGACTTGATGTGAAGCGCTCGCATACTATTTTTGGTCTTCATAAACAATTGTTTTACATAAACAACTGGAAAGAGACTGTAACTCTAAACTCAATGGTGTATTTCAGATGCATCACATCCTACAACCTCATCATCTGCAGAGACAAACTGACACTCATTCATACCAAAATACACATAATGATACATTTAAAGCATCACTGAAGATTGTGAAAATACAATATTTTACTGTAACTTGGTCTTCATTTCACTATTTTTAGTTTCTGTTTTGTTTTTCTTCTTTATTTATTTATGTTCAATGTCCATTATCATTTATTAAAGGGTTACTCCACCCCAAAATGAAAAAGTTCATCCTTAATCACTTACCCCAATGTCATTCCAAACCCGTAAAAGCTTCGGAACACAATTTAAGATATTTTGGATGAAAACCGGGAGGCTTGTGACTGTCCCATAGACTGCCAAGTAAATTACACTGTCAAGGTCCAGTCAGAGACAGAATAGTCCATGGCGGCAAGCTTGCTTAGTAATATCGATAGTAACAGCATGTTACTGAGCCTTTATTGCCACAAGCATGTTGCAAACCTAAATTCGATGAGCTTGCAACAGTGTGAACTTCTACCTTTGGTGAAGTGTAATAATAGGTGGGAGTAATCACATAAATGCATTTAATAAGGAATACACGTGTCTTGAGTGAACTGAATTAAATAATACACAGAATCTGATGCAATCACATTTTTTTAGAGTCCATATTTCTCTGCGCATTTAAGATGTCCTTATCTTCAGGCCGAACATAGCATTCGTAAGTGATGGAGGACCACCTCCCAATAGCTTTTAATGTGGGGATCGATGTGAAGGATCCTGCCGTCGTTGCTGCTCCGATACGGAAAGAGTGTATATGATACTGGAGAGAGACCGCAGAGCACGCATATCGTGCAAAGTCTTGCTGCAAACCAGGATCTTGTCATGGCTTTCCCCTTGTCAGTGATGAATAGAGGTTCATGAATTTGTGTACAACATTTTTATTTTCTCTGACTCTTTTTTTCTTACTGTGTTGCATAAAATATTTAACAAATTTTGTGTCAAGATAATTCATATGAATTCAAGTCAAAGTCAATAAATTCAAGACTCTTGACAAGACGAATGAAATAATATACAATTTTGTGCAGACTACACTTTTATTTGTTAGCCCATCTCTCTTTCTTTCAGTAGCGGAAATTTAGAGATTCTGGAAACGAGATCTGTAGTAAAAAAAAAAAAATGTGTATATATATATATATATATATATATATATATATATAAAATTCCCTCTTTAGGTGGCTCTTATGGGGGGGATTTTTTAATTTGAGGGGGGAGTTTGGGTATTTTTTTTACATTTTTAAACTACAATCATCCAACCTAAATGTTTTGTCACCCATTTGTGTTTTTCAATTTATAATGTTGTTGAATCATATTTATATTGTGAGGAAGATACTTTGATTTTTAAACTCTGAATTGAATTAATTTTAAAGGGATAGTTCACCCAAAAATGAAAATTAGCCCATGATTTACTCACCCTCAGGGCATCCTAGGCGTGTCTGACATTCCTCTTTAGGACGAACACATTCAGAGTTATATTCAACATTATTATATTAACGTTCACAACAAGGCCGAGCGTATGACGTAGGTGTAACGAAAGGCGCAACATAAGATCTGGGGAGAGAGTGACGAACGTGGATGCACAGAGGAGAAAGCAAAACAAAACACCTGTCAAAAACTTATTTAAACATCCCGGGTATTGACACGAACACACCATTTTAATCAAAACAGATACAATTTGTTCACGTGGTTTCCTGTGCCATAAACAAAACTTGGTTCTCACGAGATTACATGTTTCTCCCCGAAGCTTACTCTCGCGAGACCACAGTCTTCTCCCCGGATTTTATGTTGCGCCTTTCGTTACGCCTACGTCATACGCTCTGCCTTGTTGTGAACGTGCCTGCTTGAGCGACCGGAAGCTGGACATTACAGTTTATAAAGTTTTAAGAATCTACATTTTTGTTAAACTAATGCATCATTTAGCTTCAGAAGGCCTTTATTAACACACTGGAGCCGTGTGGAGTAGTTTTATGATGGATGGATACTTTTTATTCGGATTCAGAAACAGGGGTACCATTCACTGCAATTATTACAGATTGGAACAGACAGGACAATGTCGAATATAACTCTGAATGTGTTCGTTCTAAAGAGGAATGTCAGACTGGATGCCCTGAGGGTGAGTAAATCTTTGGCTAATTTAAATTTTTGGGTGAACTATCCCTTTAACTAAAAAAGACAAGTAAACAGTCAGTAATAAAAGAAGAATAAATAAATGACAAGCAACGGCACAAACAAATACAATAACAATATACAAATAAAATGAACTGTGCTTTAAGATTTTCTGGTAGGTATAACAGTAATATTCAGGTACAGAAATACCACAGAAACTGAATAATCTATTTAACTTTAAAATAACACTGGTTAGTCTTTAATGTATAAATAAACATTAGTGACAGACAGCAGCAGGTTTATTTAGGTTGCTGTCTCTTTAAGACCTCATGCACGGATCTATCTGTTACACACAAGTTCCCTTTCATGGGAACTTCGAACTGCGTCCTCTAGGGGTCGTTATGGGGAACGCCTCATCGTGACCCGTGTCTGAAGCATACATTGAAAAAACACCAACTCGTTGGCCGGCGACAGCCATGACGTCACTACCGGTGCGACTATAGTATAAATAGGCGCCGGGAGCACACATCATTCTCTTCTTCATCTTCACTTGAAGCGTGCAAAACTAAAATTCTGTGGTAAGAGCGATCTCTATTCATCTCATTATGGCGAGCACTAGCAAAGCGTTTAAGGATGTGTGCATCCGTGTTGACGTTGTTTAACATCTGATGACACACACGATCAATGCGTTATTTGTTTGGGCGAAGAGCACACACACGATACCTCCGAGGGGGCAATCGGCGTGCACTGCGAGCATTTTTTCCCAGGGAAAAGCTCCGCTCTCGTTTGTCTCTCTTTTCGAGGAAAGCGGGGCAGCCATCTGCTTCCCGCGGTTCAGGAC
>NW_015505282.1:499201-544611 GCF_001515645.1 Sinocyclocheilus grahami | reverse complement strand
AAGTATTTTGGGGTAGGTAGCCTAGGCCTTTGGCCGTAGGGAATAATGTCACTGACAGTCGTCTAACGTCCCAGGGGCGACTCCCATAGCAATATGGTAGAGTTGGTTCTTAGTGCTCGCCATGGTTCTCGCATGCACTCCCTCAGCATGGTGGCGAGGGTATACCGTTCCCCATAGCGTCCCCTAGAGGACGCAGTTCGAAGTTCCCATAAAAGGGAACGTCTCAGGTTACTTATGTAACCATGGTTCCCTGAGTAGGGAACGAGACACTGCGTCCTCTAGGTTTCTTGCCAAGCTTCAGCCGAAGAAGTGAATGATGTGTGCTCCCGGCGCCTATTTAAACTATAGTCGCACCGGTAGTGACGTCATGGCTGTCACCGGCCAACGAGTTGGTGTTTTTTCAATGTATGCTTCAGACACGGATCACGACGAGGCGTTCCCCATAGCAACCCCTAGAGGATGTAGTGTCTCGTTCCCTACTCAGGGAACCATGGTTACATAAGTAACCTGAGACATTTTGTTTCTCAACTGATTACATTCACTTAATAGCCTATAGCAGACAATGTTTAGTATAAATCGACTGTTTACGTGAATACTTACCAAGATGGTCATGTTGTCATAATTTTGTATGTATTTGGCCATTTACGCTCAATAAGGCACAACACAACTTAGACGCTGACAGATGCAGCTAAAGCGGTCTCAGTTTAAAATTGTAAGACTCAAAAACACGTGCAAATGATACATTCCGTCATCGGTCCCAAGTGACTTTCACGCTGAAATATTTATGGTAATTTCCTGCTTCACAAGCACGGAAACTGAAACACTCGCCAGTTGTATCAAAAAGTAATTTTTTTAACCCGCCCAATGCATTTTTTTCCGGTCTGACGTTACCAAAAGAAGCCCAATTGGCAACACTGTCTGGAACAAAATTATTCTAAGTGGACAATGGGTGAACAAAGTGTCAGGGTCTGGCGTCTGGTGTTCTCCCTCTCTCCTCCAGAGGGCGCCAGCTCCTGGACTCCCATTCCCCAAACCCCATACACCTGTTCACTCATTACACTAATTCCCCAAACTCCACACACCTGTTCAGTCACTCACTCATCACACTCACCCTCAGCTGTGCCCCGTTGTCACTGACTATATCTTCTCCTCTTACTCACCACTCAGCCTGGCTGTATTGTGTATGTAATGGTGTTCGTCGTCCCTAGACCTGTTTTTGTTTTGCCTTGTTGGCCTTTCTGTTTGGAATAAAAAAGGTTTTCACCTGCATTTGGACCCAGACCCGGTTTTTCCACGGTGCCCGTTACCACCTGTGACACAAAGAGTGAATATACTAATAAAATAGTCCTGCGCAGACCAAAAAAGTACAAAAAATGCTAAATTGCTAGTACAAAAAATGAATGTGTGATGCATCATTGGACTGAGATCTAAAATGTCAAAGAACAAAAAAACATGATCATAAATCATTTAAAGCCTCATTCAAGAAAAATAAATATTTCTTTATTGCACTGTCAGTATTTTTAACCAAATTATCTGTCTTATGTAGACATTCATTCCGATCTGTTTAATTACACTATTCATTACACAGCTGAGTTTTATACTGTTATTTTGATCTGTATTAATATGTATGGAGTAGTGGTGTGTGTGTGTGTGTGTGTGTGTGTGTGTGTGTGCGTGCGCGTTTTTGTGACACATGAGGACATAAATTTGTATAATGACAAAGGTATGACATAGGTATTACAAAGAGAAGGTGACTTTTCAGGACATTACTCCATGTCCCCACTTTTCAAAACGCATATAAATCACAGAATGGAGTGTATTGAAAATCTGAAATAGCACAAAGTTTCCTGTGAGAGGTAGGTTTAGGGGTTGGGTTGGTGTAGGGCAATAGAATATACGGTCTGTACAGTATAAAAACCATTACGCCTATGGGATGTCCCCACTTTTCACAAAAACAAACCTGTGTGTGTGTGTGTGTGCGTGCGTGTGCGCTCTTGCGTGCGTGCATGTGTGTGTTTCTCCTCCATCACCCAAGGATAGCAAAACCTGAGATCACCTACACTGTGAGATATTATTTATAGTTTATGTAAATTGTGGCAGATAGTACTTACACCTCAATGTATTGCAGTGCTTTACAAGACAGTACATAATAAGATATTCTTTATATGATTCTATTATTTATAAACAGATGCTGCCTTCTAGTGTCCTTCCTTGTGTCTATTCCTAAAGTCCCCCCTACACCTGCTCCTAATCACACTGAAGCAGCTGATCAGTAAAGCTGTTCTTGAAGCTGCAGGAAGAGACTCACGCTTTTGAGTTTGGGAACAATATGAGCTGCATGTGGTTGATTCACCAGAACATCTGATCAGGGTGAGGACACCACATATAATTTGAATTATATATATGTTAAACATTTTATTTCCATGTTTTGAATATTTTCTAATGTTTTCTTTCATATAAACACCTCTCTGAGCTAATATACAATGGAATAGAATGGTTGGTTGAATACAATGGAATGGTTGGTCGCCTCAAAAGCCAGCTGTTCTTACTCTCCCACTTATCTGACTGGTTTCTTTAGTAATTTTGTCTGCTAACAGTCAAGCCTTTGCTAACAAGACGGGCTATTAGCACTTAGTGTAAACAGACAATCCGTTTAAAAGTTGTGCTAATGCAGAAACCGGTTTAACATGAACACAGAAGTCCACACATGAACAAGAAAGCCACACAATGTTTTACTTCCTGTATCTCTGTATCTTGATTAACAGTTGTCTCATCCAATCAGTAGTAAGTATTCCATTCACAAACAATACCTAATTTTTAAATTATGTCTGACTTATTGTGTTTTCTAGCTTTTTTGGGTGATTTGTTTTTCACTTCACAAATATTTTACAGTGTGTCATATATAATCTTACCACAGTTTCTCCAGTTTACAGTGAGGATTTTGTAGTACATCAGAGAGCAGATTCACTGATTTTCCTATTTTATTCCCAATCAGATTCAGTTGTCTCAGGTGTGAGGGGTTTGATCTTAGAGCTGAAGCCAGAGCAGCACAACCTTCACATGTGATGCCACAATCATACAACATGTAGAGAACAATGACACACTCTTCACTCTCTCAGATCAGATCAGTTTAGCTGTGAATACGATGTTGTGCCGACTATATTGGATCCGATGTGGCACCACACAAGTGTAACTGTTTTTATTACATGATCACTATTGCTTTGTCTCTTCTTACAGATCATTTGATATGTATCGAGTTATTTATGTGTTTTTGACCTAAATCAGAGCAGCGTCCATCTGTGAAGGATGAAGACTGTCAAACACACAACTATTAGCCAATCACAGCAGTGGGAGTTTACTTCTGAGTCTACAATCCTCCACATCTATTCAAACAGAGCGTTCTGGTGAGGGGGTCAAAAACAGGACAGAAAATAGCTTATTACTTTTAATGTCAGGTGGCAACTGATTCCATAACCGTGGAGCAGCTACTGCAAAGGCTCTGTCACCTTTAAACTTAAGTCGTGACCGTGGGTCACATAAAAGAGCTTTATTAGCAGATCTGAGGGACTTAGGAGCAGAATTAAATTAGATAAGATCAGAAATGTATGATGGGGCTTGTCCATTAAGTGCTTTAAAAACAATCAACAAAATGTTTAATTGAATTCTAAAGGAGACGGGAAGCCAGTGGAGCGACGCTAAAATTGGAGTGATATGATCATGTTTTTTGCACCAGTTAACAATCTGGCTGCTGCATTCTGGACCATCTGCAAACGAGCCAGTGAAGATTGGGGAAGGCCTAGGTATAAGGAATTACAGTAATCCAATCGTGATGTGATAAATGCATGAATAACATTTTCCAAGTCTTGAAAGGAAAGTGTTGATTTAAGTCTAGAAATCTGTTTTTAACAACTGAACTAATTTGCTTTTCAAGGCAAAGCTCAGAGTCAAAAAAACAATACCTAAAATGTTTTGTATTGTGACTTAACATATGGAGTGAGACTTTCTAAGTTAGTAACTATAGAGTTTCTGGTTTTAGAGGGACCAAAAATAATCACCTCAGTCTTTTCATTATTTAGCTGGAGGAAATTATTCGCCATCCAGATTTTAATGTCCTTAAGACAGTCCATAAGAGGCTGCAGAGAATGTTTAGATTTTAATGGAACGAATAACTGAGAATCATCAGCATAGAAATTTAAAAAAGAGATTTTATATTTCCTAATTATATTACCAAGTGGAAGCATGTACAGATTAAAAAGTAATGGCCCCAGAATGGACCCTTGAGGAACCCCACAAGGGAGAGAAACTGATGAGGAGGAAAACTGGCCGATAGCCACTGAAAGTGTCCTGGATTTAAGATATGACTTAAACCACGATAATGCTGTATCCTTAATACCTACCCAATGTTCAAGGCGTGACAAAAGGATGTCGTGATCAACGGTGTCAAAAGTGGCACTTAAATCCAATAAAATCAAAACTGCATTTTCACCACAGTAGGTTTATTTGCAAGTAGCAAATAATTCATCGCTTTTAGCAAAGCCGTTTCAGTGCTATGATAGGTTGTAAAACCTGATTGAAATGGTTCAAATACCAGAGTCGAATTTAAAAACGGAAGTAACTGTGATTGGACAATTTTTCCATTTCCAAATGAAACATCAGATACAGTGAGATTGCATGCAGGGTCAAATATAAAACTATGAGTAGTGAATTCCCCTACACAGTAAATTCCCGAGTGTTAAATTAACACTGCTCGGAGCATATATGGTCCCACTCTAAAAGAGTGTTAAAGTAACACTGAAGCGGTGTTAACATTAATTAGATAATTATGTAATTAAACAAATCCACAAACAGCATCACCAGCTTCACACATTACTTTGACTTTTTGTCATGCATCAAAAAATGTCTTATTAAGAATTAACAGAGGTTTAGATATTAATGTTTATTGAAAATAATACCATTTGAAGTCACCGCTGTGGAGATAAGCATTTGCTTTAGTTGTGCTCTTGACCCTTGACTTTGAAACATTAGGTTTTCTCTGTTTGCTTATGGTAAGATTGGTTATGGTGAGAAAAAAACTAAGAGAAAAGATGATTAGGTAACATTGGCTATATTTTGATACTGTTGTAGGTGTCATGCATACCCTGATTGAAGCGTGTCATCAGTGGTGATGCGTGATACAATTTGTTATTGATCACAACTGCATTTTAAAAAAACATGAAGAGCTTTAAAAACATGTTGCACACCGGTATAGAACATCTGTTCTGTTTTTAATGATTTCTGTATTATTGCAGTTCTATGATAGCCTACAAGATCATGTGAAAACACTAAATTAACCATTTTTAGAAATATTGTTCAAAGAGAGGATTAAACTCTGGCACTCATAGACATCAAGAATCGGCATATGAATCTCAGCGGTGGTGATGATCATCAGACAGATTCATGCTGCAGTGCATTCTGGGTGCACCAATCATAACTCATCCATGGCTCCCAGCATGCATTGCGTCATGAATAAATTATGCCGCTGCATTGTTTTAGGATTTTCTTTTATTCTTACTGTTTGCTTTTATTTTTGTTGTGACTTTTTACTGTCTTGTTTTGTGACGTTCAAAAAACAAATCATATTATCAGAATATTTAGTCACCATCGCTGAGATTCATATGCTGATCCTTCATGTCTATGAGTGCCACAGTTTACACCTCTCTGCAAACTATATTTCTAAAAATGGTTCATTTTGATTTCTTACATTATCTTGGATCATAGGTAATGATATAATACAGAAATCATAAAAGTTTTACGGCTTTACATAAAATGCAATGAAAGCTCACACACGTGAAATGGCTTACTCATAAGTTTTTGGCCATTACATATGTGCTTTATAATTACAGTTGCAACATCAAAAGAGAAACACTTTTCTCAAGTTAAGGGTCAAGACGCAACTAAAGCAAACGCTAATCACCAAAACGGTAAGTTGAAAAAAAATCTAAACCTTAATTCTCAATAAAGAACTTCTGTTTTAGATACTCCAGAAATAAAGTCAAACTGGTTAGTAATGTGTGAAGCTGGTGATGCTGTTTGTGGAGTTGTTTAATTATCTTCTGCTGAAATCTTGATGGATTTAATGTATTTTATTTCAGTTGATTTCATCTAAGGCTGTGGCTGAAGTCAGTTGAAGTTCTTGTGTTTCTCTTTTCTTCAGTGATTATGCTTGTTAACAGCAGCTGTTCATCACTAATGATCAATCAGCACTTAATTAATCACATAATTATTTCATTAACTTCAACACCGCTTCAGTGTTACTTTAACACTCTTTTAGAGTGGGACCATATATGCTCCAAGCAGTGTTAATTTAACACTCGGGAATTTACTATGTACCCTAAAAAAGCCGTAAAAGGCAGAAAGAAAAACAGCCTCCAAGTGTGTGTCCACAAAATTATTAAAACACCCTTGTCTTAATTTTTGCACCATTTTTAGAACTAGAGAAAGCGTGAGAG
Organism: Sinocyclocheilus grahami; assembly: GCF_001515645.1. NCBI lineage: Eukaryota > Metazoa > Chordata > Actinopteri > Cypriniformes > Cyprinidae > Sinocyclocheilus > Sinocyclocheilus grahami. The sequence continues at coordinate 538,123 of NW_015505282.1, read as the reverse complement.
GAAGACATTTATATTTGCCTTTTGAAGATTCATTTTTGATGCCGTCTAGAAGGCGGCCGCACAGAGGGATTTCCCAATAGGCTATGAATGCACGCACCATTTTAATGTTGATGGGCAAAACAATGACTTAAAAAAATGCACAAAATAACAGGAATTGTAGCCAGGCAGAATCGTAAATTTTTAAAGTGGATTTGGCTAGACCAGCTTGCATGAATCTGGAGGCTGAATTCAAAGTTTTTTCAAAGTTTTTCAGGGTGGCATTTAGTTGAGAACAGTCTGGTTGAAGGGTGGGCACTGCAGATGTAGGGGTGAAGCGTCCGGGCATAGATTTTTGAATTCTTGAAATTTAGAGACAAACGATCAGCAATTTTATTGTCGAGACCTGGTGGACAGCGCGGAGTGTGAAATTGTGAGTGATGCTAGTCCACATGAAACGTCTGAGCGCCCTTTATTGATGATGTGCACAGTGGCCTCGTTATCATAGTACACCATGATGTTTTTCTTTGACCATTGATTACCCCATAGTAAGCAGGCTACTATTACTGGATGTAATTCTAGCAAAGCTGTAGATGAAATATTATGAGGTAAATTGAGCAATTTGGAGGGCCAAATCTTTGCGAACCATTCTTTATTGAAAAAACCGTTGTATCCGACAGAAGGCGTTGCGTCAGTTTAGAATTTGAGATCAACAGAAGTTTCAATGTATTCATTACAAAAAAAGGAAATTCTGTTCCACGTACTTATCGCAAAAAATGGACCAGAAGCGTAGTTCGGAGCGGCAACCGATAACTAATTTAATGAGATTCAGTTAGCACGAAAGGCAATTATTTAGAAGTATCCAACATAGAGCCTCTGATAATGTGTCGAAAATACGAGGGCTGCTACAAAAGTGAGTTTGACTGAGAAATAAAAAAAATTTCGCCAGCGAACGCCAAACAAGTGCCATTGAGATGGATGAAGGGGCCTAGCTTTGAATGCATCGACTATATCTGCTTTTCCTACCAAGTGCCTTTACCGGCTATTTTAATTAACTTAATGTCACGAATCCGGTCCGTGGCCTTCCGGCCGATTGCCACCAGAGGTCGCTCTCCCATTACATTGACTCTCACACCACACAGACAAGTTTTTTTGTGATGGCCTTTATCAACCTCTACGATTTGAGCTTAGGGTCCGCGTTCGTCACTGAGTTGTTTTTTGGACTTTACTTTGTTGACTGTTGGCTCTCCATTCACTGTGGGTGTCGCGGAGAAGGAACGTGATATCACGATCGGGCCGGTAATGGCTGCCGCGAGATCTAGTCAGCCACAAACTCAGGGACATTCAAGTTTACTGATCGCTACTCCGGTGATTCAAACCGTTCGTGGAATGGCGGCCGCACCGGAGCACGCTCACATAATGGCGGCGACAGAGTGTCAGAAGTCGCAGCGCACCGGAGCACGCTCACATAATGGTGGCGACAGCGGAGCCCGTTCACAAAATGGCGGCCACAACAATGCTCCGTCATGTCACTGCCATCATGAGTCCTTTGCTCCACCCTGGTGGGCTTCTGCTGCGCCTTGGGGATCTCCCATTACATTGACTCTCACACCACACAGACTGTTACACATCACCCTGGACTGCATTTCCCATCATCCATTGCACTGATTACACACACACAGCTGTATTCAATGAGACACGCTTTATAAGCCATCGACTTCCTCTCTCTCACTGCCAAGTATTGTTTTGTGTATATCACTCTTCTAGCGATAGCTACATTATGGAGCCATTCCAAGTTTCTGTTTCTAGTTCTAGTCTAAGTCTAGTAATTTCGTGTTGCCTTGTTGTCTGTTTCCTGATCTTCTACCTGTGTATCTTGGATTAACACTTTGCCTGCTGTTTCGGACTGTGTTTGCACCTTGCCTGGACTATTGCTTGTGTTATTGGATAACCCCTCGTGTTAAGTCCTCTGGATATTGTTCGCCAATCGTAGACCCACGCTTGCCCAAGGAATACTCTGTCTTGCCTGAAATATACCTGTTTGCCACTGTTTGACACATGCCTGTTATGACCACGTCTCTGCTTAATAAAAGCCTGCAGATGGATCCACACGTCTCTCGTCTCATCGCCTCCATTGCACTTAATAGCATTATCTATTCAGGCATAGAACAAGGAAAAGAACTCTAGAGGATTCAAACTATTATAGCTTGGTATTGATTCGTTATCATGAGGGGATGACAAATCAATTATTAGTCACTTTTTCCCTGAATATTTTCTGGTTGCGACTCCTAATGGATTAATTCTGAATATAGAAAAAGGGGAGCTGTCAAATGGACCAATCATATATTCTTTTTCCACTTCTTTTGCCAGCAAGCTATCGACTACTTTCGGTTCCTGAAGAGCAGACTGAAGGTTATTACAAATATGGGACATTTTAGGAAGAAGAGTTAAACCAACCAAAAACCTGTGCATGAGACCAGTTAATAAATAATCACAAAACAACGATCAGGATGTTTTCTCAGTGCTTTGCGAAGCTCTGGTACATTGACAGGCGTTGATATTTTTATTTTTTATTTTTCAGAGCTCAAGCTCTGCGAGGGCAGATGGATTTCGGATGACTGTCTCCGCAATAGCTGCAAGCATGAATGAATTTACAATTAGTGTATTTACATAAATTTTCTTTGACGTTATAGCACAGTGGGGTGTATGTCACCTTGCCCTTATTTTTGTTGTGTCCATCTGGTGGGGAAGATGATGACTGGGCAGCTTTTGAGCATAATGAAGTAGTATGGGTAAAAGACCCGCATAAGGAGCAAGACAGAGCTCGATGACCTGTAAAATGCCTGCTAATCAAGGCTAGATCAATGACAGACCAGTCAATGCTTTGAGTAAACCTTTGGATGTACACTTATGATACTCATAAGAGTAAAAAATAAAAAATAAAAAAGTGTGCCTCCGTATGTCATAGACAGATCTGAAATAATACTCAAATTGGTGTCAAACTCTTGCCTGCGCTCAGGAAATGACACGCAGATTATGTCTCTATAGACACTGCTATCCGATTGTCATGAACATCAGAGCAAAGCAGGATTTTTACTAAATTAATGTCGTTACCTGCAAGGATTTAAGCTCGTAGCTGAGGACATATTGCAGCGGCAGGAGGGAAGAATGATTCCAGAAAGAGCTGGATTAGCAGTTGCCAGAGTCAATTGCAGAATTTGTCAGGAAAGCTGTGGCTACATCGGTAGAAGGGCCTGGCATATTGATCGACGCAGAGCTTGAAGAAGGCTGATGAAGTTCCAAAGCTCAAATCCGAGCATCCATGTTTGCGATAGAAAGCTGAATGTTTTGAAGTGCCGATAATACTGGATCCTCTTCTGCGGATTGAGATGGGTTTTGCGCAGTTGTCTTTTTAGTTGGAGGTGCGCTGTTTGGGCAGGTGTTTTTCCTTTTGGAAGTAGCTTTTCTGGGACCCAGCTGAGGAGAAGTGGAAGGCAGCTGATTTGGGTCCTCTACCTTGGCAAGAAAGTACTGGAAAAGTTCTTCGTGAGTGACTCCGACGGGAGCTTGAATGTTAAGGCTGTACAAGGTTGTGATGATTCTATTAGTTGGCCAATCGGAGATTGTTGGCAAGGGTCCTTTGCTGGCAAGACATGAGCTTCGTCTCACAATCCGGGGGCTTTGTTCTGGCTCAGAAGCCTCATCCGGAGAAACCGGGGGCTGATCATCGGATGAAACCGAAGCTGACATTGGGAGTGTGAGCGAAAAAAATAAGGGCAATAGAAGTAATAATCGTACTGACATCGCAAAGTTTTAGATGAAGCCTGAATCCATTAATGAGCAGCAGGCTTAGCTTATGACGAGCGCAGCATGGCGATCAAGCAGCTCTGAATGGCTGTAGGTGTATTTAAAAGACGTGTCTAATCGAAAGTGTAGCCCTACTGAATGGCGTGGATCACCTGATTATCAGCTGACGCGAGCTTGACTGACGTGTCTGCCATAACTGACGCTACACACTTGATTTTTGCTACAATTTGCTGCAGTGATATAAAAAATAAAAGTACCTAATTGACACATCATATTTTTGTTGTTGTTGTTATGTAAAACCCTAATAGACAATACAAGATAAGACCAGACAGATAGAGGGGTAAAAAACAATATTAATAAATAATATATACAAATAATATTTAATAATACTAATATTAATTATATTATTAATATTTTAAAAAATTGTTAAAAGTTTAAAAGTTGTTTGAAAGTTTAAAAAAAAAGCATTTGATAAGGCAAATGGTATATACATTTAGGTATAATTATTATTTTTTCAGTATAACATTAAAATGTAACAGTGGTGCATGTGAAAATTGATATTCTGATAAAAAGACAAACTAATAAAATTAATGGTTTATTTGAAAGGTTCTCAAATATAACTGAGTTCAGCTTCATTTGGTACATAAACATCACCATTTCCTGTCAATGACCCATGTTTGTATTTTGTGCATAATTGCTATTAGCATTATCATAATATCAATATATAACATTATCAGAGGTTTAAAGAGATTTGCAATAAGTTTCAAAGAACGTAGAATTAAATATTTATTTGCTGGTTTTGACAAGGCTTTATAAGAGAACTGTTAAGTATCACATTTGATCTGAACACTTTATAAATTACACATCTGAGACCTTTTTCAAATTATTCCATTGACCTGAATTGTAAATGTTGTGACTAAAGGCTCTCTAGACGGTGGTGTAGCGAGAGACCCCCGGACAGGAGCGGAACGGAGACGGGACGCTGGGAAAGATGCTCAGGAACACAGGTGAATGAGGAGGTGCGGTGCTTGTGGGTATCTGCCTCCTCTGACGGCGTGCCACATAACGGAAGTTCAGCGGAGGTTTGATGGCACGAACAGAGCCGCCTGCTTCCTCGGATGAGTCGGACTCGGCAGATTCAGTGGATTCGCTGGAAGAGGTGGGAATGGTGGAGTCTAATGCTGGGAGTGATCCGGGTCCTGTAGGGATGGCCTGATACACGGGGTCAGCTAGCTGAGGTGTTACTGCTCCAACATCTGGGAATGATGGCTTATGGCCATGAGGAATATGAGCGCTGTGGGTTGTAGTTTTGGAAAACTTGTCCTCTTGCTGTGTTGGAGTGACAGCATGCACCTGTGAATCAGTGACAAAGTGCTGAGTGACCTCCTCATGGAGATTTTAAAACGATTAACGTGGCTAACGTGAAAAATGCTTAACGTGGCTTAATGCATTAAAACAGTGCTTTTAAATGACCAAACTCAAACAAACACATTATTAATAAAGCATACTATATACAGACAAGCAGATGAGTCCAGAATAAGAATGCTACGCATTTAATTAAGCATTAAGCATTTTCCTCCCATAAGAAAAACTTAACGTGGCTTAATGCATTTAAACAGTGTTTTTAAACAACCAAACTCAATAAACACATTATTAATAAAGCATACTATGTACAGACAAGCAGACGAGTCCAGAATAAGAATGCAATGCATTTAATTACGCATTAAGCATTTTACGGTTTCATTTTATGGTTTTCCAAAAACGCTTAACAGGTAATTAAAAGCATTGCGTTCTTATTCTGGACTCATCTGTTTGTCTTTGCATTGTATGCCTTATTAATAGTGTGTTTACTGAGGTTGGTCATTTAAAAACACTGTCTTAACGCATTAAGCCACGTTAAGTGTTTCCCTTGTGACGTGGGAGCAAAAAGCTTAACACGCAATTAAACGCATTGCCTTCACATTCAGGGCTCATCTGCTTGTCTGTTTACTGAGTTTGGATCCTTTAAAATACAGTTTTAATGCATTAATCCACGTTAAGCATTTTTCACATTAAGTGTTTTAGAATGTCCCCATCCTCGCAAAAACATACAGTGCATACAGCGCAAGCAGTGTAGTCTGATTACGAAACAAATAACTCTTATTAGTCAAGACACTCGCTAAAGCCCAAAACACACTGCATGATTTTAGCAATCCTATAAGATCACTGCATGTCACACTGTGCGACATGGATCGAATAAACTTGGCTACGACGTGTGTGACTATTGACTCATACGCTAGGACGCACATTACTGTAGAAGAATAAAACGTCATCAGTATGCGCTAGTGCTAAACAAAAAGAGCATGATAAATCACACTGGCAGCTGTATTTTTTATGTGTGCTGAAAAAAAGTGGAAAAAGGAGGGGATAAGTGCTCGAGGTAAGAAGTTTTATGTTTTAGCGCCATGTCGCGATGATTTCATGTTGCATTTTTATTGGTTGGTCTGTAAACGTGGATCATACCAGCAAACACACTATGCGATGGTCATGCTGTATCGTAGGCTATCTTTGGTTGCAAGACCGTGACAACGGCCGTCTTTGAACCTCTTTCACTGTACGACACAGGACCATCGATTAGGAGCCATGATCACAGAAATCGCCACGATCGTTTTACAATGCCAATCTTTTCGGGACAGCTGAAAATCGTGCAGTGTGTTTAGGGCTTAAGGAACATTTCTTTGTACTTTGGTCACTTAAAAAAAAAAAAAAAACTCTACACACAGTTTGCCTTTACCAACTTTCAGCAGTAAATTTCACATCCAAAACGCACTAAAACTACCACACTTTATACATGTATAACTAGCTAAGCTTGTCATCCAACAAACACAGACTAAAGCTTGGGACGGTAATTGACTCTCAAATGGACGTCTGTAAAAATAAATGTACATATCACCACAGTGATAAAACTTGTGGATTCGGATGGCGATTTATTCACAGTGGAGGAGTGAGTTCTGTGATCCTATGAACCCGGAAATGCGCTGATTATTTAAATCTCCTTTTTAAAAATAGGAAAATAGATGCGCTATAGTTGTATATAATTATATGCGATATATATATCTGTTTATAATACACATTTTTAAATTGTATTGCATACCTGCTGCTGCCATAATAAAAGACCCATTTCGAATGTTTACGTGCTTTTCTTCTCTTTCTGCTCCCAGTCGCTGTGGTGGAGCAGTTATGAAGTATTGTTCTTTTAAATACTTTCCATTTGGACAAGTAAATCACAGACTACCCACTGTAAATGGTGAAAATCATTTACGCCCCCCTGAGAAACAATTACCGTCCGAATTGGGCTATAGATTAAATCACCGCAAGATAAAAGAAGACATTAAATCTCTCAAGATCTCAGCAGAGGATGATTAAACAACCCCACAAACAGCTTTACCAACTTCACACATTACTAAACAGATTGGGCCTCATTCATTAAACACTCATTTTTGTGTAAATCATTCGTAAAGCTGTTCTGACGTAAATTTTCGGATTCATGAAAGTGATTGTATTTTCAAAATGTTAGTCGGTACGAAAGAAATGTACACATGCTCCCTACCACGTGTAAATGGTGCATAAAACGGTCCATGTTCTTTTTGGCAAACTGAAGACACTGAATTTTGATGCACTGCCATCATAATATTTTACAAGTTTGTTTTTTGTTTTTGTAGCTGAGAGTTCATAAACTGTCTAGCTTTGGGTAAAAGGCAGCGCTTGTCACTGTAACTTTTTACCCAGCCATCCAATCAATGGAGGAGGGGCGGGACAAATACTACACCGACCAATCATCCTACTTGTACAACAACAGAGAAGTTAATATTGCTGGTTACTGCATTTTTATATTCAGTAATATTCTTCAAAATGAGATGCTAGTAATACGTTACTGCCGAGGATATTTCTTATCATAGCAACCAAAGCGTCTGGAAAAACGCTGTGCAACCAAAGCGTTCTCAAGTGTTTTAAGAAGAGTGTCTGACATTTTTCAGCTGGCTAAAAACACTTTAAAGGACACATTAATTGAATATTTATTGTTAGGCATATGGCTTTTTAGTCTTTTTTTGCATTTATGCAATATTCTGGAGCCAAACCTGAGAAAGTAGACCAGAATATTACACTGCTTTCCTGGACACGCAATTTGTGTAGCTGTAATTCATAGGCGGGGATCAGGCCTACACTCTTAAAAATAAAGGTGCTTCACGATGCCATAGAATAACTTTTTTGTCTAAATGGTTCCATCAAGAACCTTTAACATCTGAAGAACCTTTCTGTTTCACAAAAGGTTCTTTGTGGCTAAAGAAGGTTCTTCAGATTATAAAAAGGTAAGAAAGAGATGGTTCTTTAAAGAACCTTTGACTGAATGGTTCTTTGTGGAACCAAAAATGGTTCTTCTATGGCATCGCTTGAAGAACCTTTTGAAGCACCTTTATTTTTAAGAGTGTATGCTAATTGTGAATGAGTGTGCATGCACGCCCTATTTATGAATGATGTTTAAATATCAAATCTGATGTTTACAAAGCGTTTGTGAATCCAGAGGAGAGTTTTCGGAAAGGTCCGTTTTACGCGCAAATTACTCAGAATTTACTCCTATATTTACGAATGTTTCATGAATAAGGCCCAATGACATTAGATGTTGATGTTTTACTTTTGTTTGAGTTACCATTATCAAGGTCAGTGTTTGTTTTAGTTGGGCTCTTTACCCTTGACTTTAAAACTTTAGAAATGTATTTGTTTGTCACAGCACTGTGCCAAGAAAAAATGCGATCAGGTGTTGGTTATGTTTTAATAAAGACATAATTAACATATAATGGCTTGAATAACTGAATTCATTCAATGTGTAATCTTCATTCGGAGTGTTGATGTAGTGGTATATGCTCAAGTAATCATATGTATATATTGTTTATTATTAGCATTATTAGTTATCATTTATTAAATAGGAGGGTGTTTACTTTCAATTATTATTCTTTTCTTTGCATAAAGTACTGTGTTATTATGCCAATTTGAACATCACCTAGACCTGTATACGCTGGCGGGTGACGCTAGGGGCGATAATGAGCCGCAGGGCAGGGAGCTTCATTTATATATGAAGAAGTCACACTGCCAGTCACTGAAACAAGATTCAATGATAACTAATTTCTTGCACTGTTTTTGTGTTTTACAGAGTATTTCAGCAATAAAACAATATATGTGCCACCAGAAGCTCCGCCTCTTCTGTGTGTGTAACATTACTTTTTTAACACTGAGGATTTTGCTGTGCAGGTAAAGTTAGAGATTATTTTCTTTGGTAAAATGTCTTCACAAAACAAGAATGACAGTACAATCCAGCACAAACTTATTCCTCCTGCAAGTATCCCCTGTTGTAAAGATGATAATGAAACTGAAAGACTGAGGCCTACACCTGTGTTTGGCTACATCTAACAGTTTGATAGCATTTCATTTTTTAGATTTGGTATTACTGTAGAAATGTAGCAAATTGCTTAATCAGCTTTGTATTATGTTGGGTTTATGCTTACATTTAACAGTTTTGTGGCTGAAAAGTACTGTATTTGGCCTGTAGGTATATAGAGCTTTGGCAATGTTTGTGTCTAAGTGAGATTTCATGTAATTTGAAAGATGTAGCCACCGAATTAATTTTATGCCAAAGCAATGGAAAATGGATCCACAGTTTAGCCACATAGCTGCTGTTGTGCTTAATGTGTGAAGAGGTTTGAAAAAGTAATGTACTGAGTATTGAGAAATGGGTCCTACAGTAAAAAATTATAATGCGGTGAGATGAAAAAATGCAATGTACTGTGTCACAAAATAATGGGAAAAAGTATTTTTTCTGACTGGCTTCATGCAAAAAGCAAACATATATCACAAGCAGTGTAGACTGATTATGAAACAACTGACTCTTATGAGAAGGTTGTAAAGAGTGGATGTTGGCTCACATTATTATTATTATTATTATTATTATTGTTATTATTTTATTATAGACTTTTTTCCCCAACATATTTGGGAACATTTTTCTAATGATAAATAACGCTAATGTTTTCTCAGCATAAAACAAGCCGTTGTTTAAAGAAAACAGTGGAATAATTTTTTCATTATTTCACCATTTGCTTGCGAGTGGTGCCGAAACTTCACACTTCCTGCTTTAAATTGGAGATGTATCTAATCTTTTTTTCCTATCTCTAAGAATAATCAGATGGAGCAATAAGATATGATATTGCCTTCAAGTCCTCCTGGAAAGTTCCTACAGTATAATATTCCTGTCAAAATAACTTGGAAAACAGAAAAAAATATCTGTTTTACTAGACACAAGACAGGAAGTATTTTTTTAGCATTGATGCAACAAAACTGTTAATTAAGAGCAAAGGGATGTGCATGTGGTGTGTAATTGATGCTGACATGATTTGAAGAAATCAACATGAGACGACTAGGACAAAAGAAGAAAGGAAGGAATTAAAACAGTCAATTTTAGTCTTTCCATTTAGACTTTTCTAGAGCGAGAGGATGATAAGTGCACAGGGGGATTCAGATCAGCTCTACTGGGTTTGGCTCAGTTTCCTTCTGTTACATTGAGGTGTTGATTTACCTTAGTCATCTGGCTTTTAGAGCTGGAAAGTTCTCACTTTCCAGAGTGTGACCTGGAGAAAAAGCCTGACAAGCAAATATGGATATTTAGGGTACCTGTGGGTGAAATATTTCACAGGACACCTTCACATCTTGCTGGCCGTGGCCAAAAACCTCCCCGACACAGAACCCAACAGGCTGAAATGAAAACAGACAATTTAGCAAATTAGGGAACACTTCATCACATAAAATTTTTATGGTGTGAGAAAAATAACATAGAAAATGTTAATAGTGGTAGATGTTATGTCATTCACATGGGATCCAATTTACATGGACGTAATGGCCGTTGGCAGCAACTCACCTCTTTACCTTCATGTCCTGGCTCACACAGAACCTCAGGGAATGGAGCGACTGAGCATTCCTGAATGGTGTACTCCACAAAACTAGCAGGAACAGGGGAGCTCTAAGAAATGAAATAAAAAGATTCATTAAATCTGGCCAGGGCAGAAGTCAGTGTCATTGTATTAAAGGGTTGGGTCATCCTAAAAAGTATTCTGTCATCACAAACTGCATTTTTATTAAATGATTACTTGGATTTGTTTCCACACAAAGAATTTAAATGGCTTCAGAAGAATGTTACTTTTATTATGCTTTTCTGTCCTTTTAAAAGCGTGATAATGTCAGTCCGCATTCACATTTATCACAATGTTGGGGTGAATTTAAATTAAGAATGGAAATGTAGAATAAAATAAAAATGTAAATGCCATGATCATGGTACAGTGTCGTTAGACTTGCAAGAATAATTTTCACACAGCGGTTAGGTACCCGCATTCAAACCGGTTATGCGGGTATTAACGCTAATTAGACAGAAGGTGGTGCTGGGAGAGAAAAGGTCACATTTACTGTTGTTTGGCAAAACTTTGCAGATGAAATCCAGTAATTTCAATAGGAATCTGTGTGATCTGGAAATTAGTGAAAAAGTCTCCTGCGCAGAAAGTGACCTCTATGTGAGCTGTGCTTTAAGGCAGCAGAAGAGCTGGGACAATCAGCTTTGAAGACTAATTTTATTCAGACTTATGTATTAGTCAATATCAGTTTCAGTTTTTCCTGTTCTTGTTGCATTTACACTGATTTAAACAGCAGATGTTCTCAGCATGTAACGTTTTGAGTGCATCTAAATGGTGAGTCTAGCTAGTGTAATCTATCTGATCTAACAGTGAGCATAGTTAATGTAGTGGAATAAAAACGACACATTGTCTGTTTCACTGCAACTTCAATAAAGGCAAGACAAAATTGTCGAAACTAGCGCTGGATACCTGAGGTAATTATGTTACTCTGTTTTCTGTGCAGAGCTTCTCCGCAATTTTGTCTGCTGTTTAAATGCACAAGTCCTTTAAATTCTAATGAATTCTGATTAGTTCTCAGTCCCTTATGAAAATTTTTTTTTATAGTAAAGGTTTTATTATAGTAAAAGTGTAATAACCATGTTTTTTTGGCATATTGATTACCATTTGTAATCCCACAATGTTACTACTATGGTTAGTGTAGCAAACCCATGGTTAATTTGTGGTTACCATGGTTTAACTATAGGAATTGTTTTGTTTTTATTTGTAGTAAAACCATGGTTAATTTTTGTAATGGTTGTTTTATCGTACATCACTGAGAGTGATCCCAGCACATGGATTCACTGTATTATTATCATCATAGTTGTTGTGTGAACTTCACTATTCTTTTAAATTTTAAATGATTTTTAGAACTCTGTAGTTATAGTTATTGTTATCATTCTTGGTGTAAACGGGCCTTTACACGTCGTTATGTTACTGACAACAGGCAATGGATTTTTTTCCCACTTAATTTAACTGAAATTGTATTAATGTGCAACCTTAACAAAAGGTGTGATTCTGAACTGTGAATTACATTTTTTATTTAATTAATTTTGAAATGTTGCGAAACCAAGGATCAAAATAGTTTGAAACTGAATTTGAAACCATTTCACGAGTTCGCCTTACAGATAATAAAGCGGGATGAATGGTATGTGTATTTGGTGTGCTGTCCGCCAAAGAGGGCTCCGAGCTCAGCATTTAGCCCAGGCCTAGACCCAGGGTGCCCCCCCCCCGTACTGGGGTAGGAACGGGCCGATGGTGAGTAGTCGGGGTAGTTGAGGGACGCTGAAAGACTGCAGAGAGAATGAAGGTAAGACAGCTTAGGCTATTTATAGAGGTTCTCTCTCGAGCTGATAGGATAGATTGTGTAATTGCTGATGATGAATTGGTCGGGTTAATTATCTGAACGTGCTCCTCTCGAACTTTGTTAATAAACCATCATTTGCTGAAATCACTTGACGAGTTTAAAACAAGCTCCAAACCACTGATTAGAAACCAAAAAATGTGTAAATGTTTCAAACTTTCAAAAGCAGGGTTTTGAACCATCACTATTTATCTCAGCGTTAATTGTGTATAGTTTAACTCGCTATTACAAGCTGTAGCTTAAAAAAGGAATTAAAAAAAAAAGTCATTTCCAGGTAATAAATAAAAGTTTATGAATAATGCAGTGCAAATTGGCATAACATTTATTAAAGCATAGAAACTATTCTGCCCTATGTGTTTGTTGTATATAAACCAATCATAAAATTGTCATTAGTAAAATATAGGAAAAATATGAAATAGAATACATATTATTTAAATATTATATACAAAATGATATATTACAAATGTATATATTATATACAAAAAGGTCACAACCCAGTAATCCTGGTCCAGCATCACATTACAAGAAACTTTGTTTGAAGTCAGGAAGGATGTTCACCCAGTGTTTCCAGATGCTCAAACCGTTTCTAGCCCACTTAGATCCCATTTGCAGACCAGAGAATGATCTAAAGCTTGAGCGTTTAAGGCTGAATATGCATAAACCCATGCTAGTGAGACCCATGAAATGGTTCTGTGCGTAACATGGCATGACCTGGTCCGACGCCTCTGGCCAGGGTTAAGTGTCAGGACCCCAACACTATGCTAGACCATACAATATCCTCTATGACTTTCTCTTGTCTAGTAGAGTATACCATCTGGGCTTTGGCAAAAGGGTTGGAAAGGCTAGGCTTCAAGCCATCTTTCTACGAAGGTTAAGTTTAAGGTGAGGGATGGTTCAGGGCTAGATTTAGACCCAACCAGCCTTGAGAATGCGAAGTTCCTGAATAAACTTGTTCTTAGGGCGTGAGTCAGTTAGGGATCGATCCCACTCCTTCCCCAAATCGAGTTAGTTTCAGGGCTTAACCTTACAGTATGAGGGTCAAGCACGCTCCCTTTATGATCCCCACGCCTATTAGGGTTAAGTAGCTTTGTGTGATTTTCAGGCATTGGTGGCCATTCCTAGTCCCCCCAAAAAAACCTTTGGCCTCGGGGAAATATTTAAGACACCTAATCAGTAGTATAACTCAGGATCATCAGGTGTTTCGGCTCTTTAAACACTAGACACCCTCCTCTGAGGCGGCCACGGCCAGGGTGATCAAACCTTCTCGTGTGCCAATTCCATTGTTGGGATCTAGACCGTTTTTAACTGATCATCCTTGTTTTAAAACTTCTCTTGCTTGCAAAAACTATTTTTAACTGTTTTTTTAAACTTATCTTGGGGGTCGGGAGTCAAGACTGGCAGATGTAAAGCATCAAGCTTCTACCAGTCTTTCCCGCTAAAAGCCAAGACAAACCGGACCGACATCATCCCCCGTGGGGACACCCGCCAGATGTGTTAACAGTTAAACTCTGCGGACCCGGATACGGGTCCAAAATCACGTTAAAAATGTGTATGCTTCATTTACATAGCCTTCCTTATATGGTATCAGCCCATATATGGGTTCATTTGAAAGCTTGGAGTATCTTCTTTACAAAGAATACCATTGCTTTTTGTTTTTATATTCATAAAGCAGTAAATTAAGCTTAGAAATGTATTCGTCCCACACACGATTTTCCGCCTAACCATTGCAAAAAAATTTTACGAAGAACGTGTATTTTATATATTTTTCACAAAAAAGTCAAGTCATATATCACAAGAATGCTCTCATTCTCAGGAATTTGACGATATAGATTATTTCATTGTGTGGCAATCATAGATAGAAATCATCTTCAATTGAATTGCGGGGGGAAAAAGGCAGATTTTTTTATGTGTAACATTCCAACTTGTAGCACTGCTTCAGTTAGCCGCAAACAGCCACAAATATATATAAACTCTATATTATCTTTTAGACTAGGATCTCTTCTTTCAAACAAGACAATTTTCACGTTTCTGCGTGCTTCCATCGGTGAGATATTCGCGTTCTGTCCAGGTAACGGAATCCAGCGCATCTGGAAATCATGGCTTTCCATCTCATTCCAGCGCGCAGGGAGCCCTTCTGATGTTATAGATATCTGCGGTCGGTTCTGGGCTGCAATTGGTCCGATTACATGTCACTCAGATCAGCCATTACAGACTTTGTGAACTCTGACACCTCTGCGTCACCACAGTGGGCGAGAGAGGGGGGTCTCCATCCGGTCGGTCAGCTAGTGGTGTCTGGCTGTTGTAGTTTGTGGACGCGAGAATTGGAGGCTTTTCTCCGCACGGAAGAGTTGTAGCGAGCGCGACTCGGATCATATTAGTCTATGATTATCATATTACAAGTAATATATGATGAAGAACGGTCAGCGGCGCCGTGGAGAGGAATGAGTGCGCGTCTGGGGAGGCTTTAGGAGCGAGTCTCCATGTGTTTGCGAGTCTTCTTTGTTATGAAACGTGTTAGCAATACTAGCAGTCGGATACATTGTTTATTGACAGAAAGCCATTACAGACTTTGTGAACTCTGACACCTTTGCGTCACCACAGTGGGCGAGAGAGGGGGGTCTCCATCCGGTCGGCCAGCTAGTGGTTTGCTGGCTGTTGTAGTTTATGGACGCGAGAATTGGAGGCTTTTCTCCGCACGGAAGAGTTGTAGCGAGCGCGACTCGGATCATATTAGTCTATGATTATCATATTACAAGTTATATATGATGAAGAACGGTCAGCGGCGCCGTGGAGAGGAATGAGTGCGCGTCTGGGGAGGCTTTAGGAGCGAGTCTCCATGTGTTTGCGAGTCTTCTTTGTTATGAAACGTGTTAGCAATACTAGCAGTCGGATACATTGTTTATTGACAGAAAAGTAGAGTACATTATGCATTTCAGTAAGTATTTCAATCAATAATCAATTAAAGTGCTTATGGCACAGAGTACAATAGGATTGTGGGGTTAATGTGTTTTATAAAGCCTGTTTTTGCAAAGGAAACTCACCATGACACATTTCGATGCAGAAATAGACATTCTGACTCGCTTCAGATATAATGTTCTAACTCCTGTTTAGAAGCTGTTATTTGAAAGATTCTTTTTTCTGGTACTTTGTGGCATGTAGTGGCATCAAACAAAGTAAATTGCAGAGAGTTGGGCCTAATAGAACCTGAATTACAGAATTTCAAAAAATATATTTTTTTTTAAAACTCCAAAAGCACCTATGTTTTTTTTTTGTTTATTGTAATATTTGAAAAATATATAATGTTATTTATAAAAAAATTACACTCAGTTCGTAGTTCAAAGGGTTTTCTTTACAATGAAACCATTTTTTTAAATTTCCTCCATTGTATGTGTGTAGGGCAAACAATTGAATTTGAGTATGAAAAATTTAAGCGAAAATACCAAAAACGCCCCAGAGAATATTTAACATCTGAACCGAAAACTTCTACTGGCCTTCACGATTTTCACCACTACGCAAACTCAGGATGAGTGCAAGGGTGATGGATACAAAATGTGCTGTTGCGTGAGAGGTGCTAATCACCCGTAAAAGACTGGGCTCCAATTAAGGCCTGTTAGCCCCAGGCCACCGTCCCTGTGTGCTGTCCAAGTGGATCCAGGGGGGCTGGATACTCACCGTACAAGTAAACTTTCGTTAACACCACACGGTATAGGTCACTTGAAAAAAAAATCGTATCTCAAACTAGAAACAAAGGCTGAGAGTATGAGACTGGCGAATGCACATTTCTGCACATCAGGCTTCTACCAGCCACACCCCTCTTAAAAGCTTATGCATTTTAAAACTGAACAGACATCATCCTTATCAGGACAACCTAAAACCAGAAAGTATCATCTATGCACCCCATACTTTGACCCAGTTACTTCCTCTGTGGTGACCAAGACAATTATATATCCCACCACCAATTCCTTTCATACCAGCTTCCAACCTAAAGCCATTTGGTTCCCCAATTACTTGGAGAAAAAAACGGTTATTCTTAATCTGAGTGAATCTCAATCTCCATTGTGTAACGCGTACCCCACACTGTCTATTACTCATCTAAGGAGCAATCAGAACAGGAGATGAAACAAAATCTTGTTCATAGGCCCCATAAATCACAGCTCCTGTCCCTTTATGAAATCTTTTTCAAATTTATGAAAACCATACCGGAAAAAATATCTATTGTAACAGTTACCTCCTGTCACATGGTTTATTACATCTAGTCATTTTACATTTAGTTATTTTGCAGACGCTTTTATCCAAAGCTACTTACAATTGGGGAATACATAAAGCGATTTTTCTTAAAGAGGCAAACAGGCACAGGAAGTGCTCGTAATACCAAGTTTCAGGCATTTGTTCAAATAAGTGGAAGGAATAAGTTAAGAGAAAGACAAAGTTTTTTAATTTAGGATGAAGTCAAGTAGCATCGAAAGAGATGAGTTTTCAGCTGTCGCTTGAAAATTGTCAGGGATTCAGCATTCCGGATAGGGGTGGAAAGATCATTCCACCAGCCAGGAATGGTGAACGAGAATGTTCTGTAAAGTGATTTTGAGCCTCTCTGTGATGGTACCACAAGGCATCGCTCACTAGCGGATCTCAGACTTCTGGAGGGGATGTATATTCGTAATAGTGAGTGGAAGTAGGTGGGTGCGGAGCCTGTGGCTGTTCTACTGTATATGCAAGCATCAATGTCTTGAACTTGATGCGAGCCGCAACCAGTAGCCAGTGCAAGGAGATAAAGAGAGGTGTAACATGGGGTCTTTTGGGATCATTGAAGACCAGTCGTGCCGCTGCATTCTGAATCATTTGTAGAGGTTTGATTGTGCTTGATGGAAGTCCAGCCAGAAGAGCATTGCAGTAGTCCAGCCTAGAAATGACAAGGGCCTGGACTAGAAGTTGTGCAACATGCTCCGTTAGAAAGGGCCTGATTTTTCTGATGTTGTGCAATGCCAATCTGCAAGATTGTGCAGTCTTTGCGATGTGGTCTTTGAAGGTCAGCTGGTCATCAAAGATTACACCAAGATTTCTGACCAAAGTTGATGGGGTAATTGTAGAAGAACCTAGCTGGATGGTGAAATCGTGCAGTAGAGTTGGAGTGGCAGTGAAGACAAGAAGTTCACTCTTTGCCAGGTTGAGCTGCAAGTAATGTTCTTTCATCCATGCCGAGATGTCCGCCAGGCAGCCTGAAATCTGTGCAGCTACCGCTGGATCATCTGGTTGAAATGAGAGATAGAGCTGTGTGTCATCAGCATAGCAATGGTAAGAGAAGCCATGTGCCTGTATGATGGGACCCAGTGATGTAGTGTATATGGAGAAGAGGAGGGGCCCAAGAACTGATCCCTGAGGAACCCCAGTGACCAGTGGATGTGCTTTGGATGCCTCTGCAGGCCACCCTGAAAGACCTACCAGTGAGATAGAATTCAAACCAGTGAAGAGGAATCCCTGTGATGCCCAGTGATGAGAGGGCGGGCAGGAGGATCTGATGATTGACAGTGTCAAAAGCAGCAGATAGATCCAGCAGAATAAGAACTGATGATTTGGAATCAGCTTTTGTAATCCGCAAGGCTTCCGTGACTAACAGTAGCGCAGTCTCAGTTGAATGGCCACTCCTGAAACCTGACTGGTTAGAGTCCAGTTTGTTGTTCTGTGAAAGAAACAATGATACCTGGTTGAAAACAACTTGTTCAAGGGTTTTCGCTATGAATGGAAGGAGAGAGATAGGTCTGTAACTATCTGTAAGTGAAGTGTTTAATGTAGGTTTTTTGAGCAGTGGGGTTACCTGAGCCTGCTTGAATGCAGTGGGGTAAGTGCCTGTGAGGAGAGATGTGTTGATGATGTGTGTGAGTGCTGGTAAGAGTGTAAGAGAAACTGCTTGGAGAAGGTGTGAGGGGATTGGGTCTAGAAGGCATGTTGTAGGATGGCTGGAAAGGAGAAGTTTTGATACTTCTGCCTCAGTGAGGGGACAGAAGGAGAAGATGGGAGTTTTAGTAGTGGGTGTGGTTGGTTTGAGGTCCTCTGAGTGTGGGGCTGAGAATTGACTACTGATTGTTCTAGCTTTGTCTGTGAAGAATGTGGCAAAATCATCAGCTGTTATAGAAGTGGTGGAGGGGGACAGAGGAGAGAATTAAATGTTTTGAAGAGATTACGTGTGTCTGGAACACTGTTGATCCTGTTGTGGAAATATGAAGATTTGGCAGTATGGACTTTAGCAGAGAAAGATGAAAGCAAAGACTGATACATACTCAGGTCAAATGGATCTTTTGATTTGCGCCATTTTCTCTCTGCTGCCCTGAGTTTGGTCCGATGCTCACGAAGAACATCGGATAACCAGGGGTTAGAAGGGGTAGCCCGTGCTGGCCTGGAGGAGAGACGACAAATATTGTCTAGACAAGAGGTTAAAGTAGAGCATAAAGTGTCAGTTGCTGAATTCTCATCCAGAGATGAGAAATGGGTAGGTGAGGGAAGAGAGGAGGATACTACAGAGGAAAGATGGGAGGGTGAAAGGGAGCATAGGTTTTGTCTAAAAGTAACTGGTATAGGGGTTGGTGGCACACAGGTAGCAAAACGTAGTTTAAATGTAATGAAGAAATGGTCAGAGATATTTAGGGGGTCTACCAAAATGTTGTCTGCAGTACAATTGCATGTGTAAATTAAGTCAAGTTGGTTGCCTGATTTATGCGTGCTTTTAGTGGTAAGGCGTTTGAGATCAAATGAAGCAAGGAGTGAATGGAAGTCTGTAGCATAAGGCTTGTCCAGATGAATGTTGAAGTCGCCAAAGACTAAAAGTGGTCAAAGACATCCAGCTCCTCTAGGAAGGTGCCTAGATTTTGTCCAGGAGGGTGGTAAATTACCACAACCTGGAGTTTTATAGGAGCTATTACAGTAATCGCATGAGATTCAAATGAGTTATAATTGCATAAGGGAGAGTGGGTTGAGTATTTCCAATTGTTTGACCAGTGCCCCCACCCTGATCAACCTGACATGGGGTGTGAGAGAAAGAGAAATTGTCGGAGAGAGCAGCTGGGGTTGCTGAGTGTTCTGAACGAATCCAGGTCTCAGTCAAGCCCAAGATGTTGAGTGTGGATTGTAAAGAAAAAGCAGAAATGAAGTCTGCTTTGTTGACAGCTGACTGACAATTCCAGAGACCCACAGAGAAAGAAAGAGGTGCAGTAGAAGATGTAGAGATAGGATGCAGGTTAGCAAGATTGTGTTGCCGTCTGCGTGTGATGTTAGAGCGTTGTTGAGAGACAACAGGAATGATTTGGAAACACATGATAGAGGTGGAAAAGAGAGGACAGAAAAGGAGAGTGTGTAAAGGGAAGATAAAAAATAATACTTAAGTGCGCTGCCGGTTTCATTGCTCGGTAAAGTCGCAGGTCTTTACACTCGTTGGGCTGAACGTTTCTGTTGACGCTTCCGAGTCAGTGCACAGACATCAAAGAAATACACCGTCTAAGAGACTAAAGTGAAAACAGCTGTGGCCGCCTTCTAATTAGCACAGACAATAGCCTATAGCAGGGCATTTACTCAAATCGAAACTACAGTTCGCACTTAAGTGCAGGAAGAGAGCAATGCAAATAACACAGGCTCCTTCTTAGCCGACGGCAATTATCATAATTACCAGTAAGTGCAATCAAAAATACAAACTACAAAGAAAATACAAAGTAGAAATAGGTAGACAATGAAATATTCCTTCCTAGCAGCAAGTAATCATTTAAAACAACAGATCTCCAATCACAGTATTAAGCAAAACACTCATGCACTGCCGTCCGTCTCTTCTGTTGACTAATCGCTATTTTTGGTGCTATGCTCATCCCGACCACTAGGCGACACAAGTAGCTTCACTATTTTTCTGTATAAAACAGTAAGCAGTAGAGTAAAAAGCAGATTCTGTTTTAATCCCTTTAATCCCTGTTTTAATCTTTGTAATACAAACAATTCTGGTCTGAGAAACGTTTAGTTTGCTGCTCAACTGTAAGTTTGCTGTTCTGTTTCACACTTTGCTGTCTATATGTAATTTGTGGGTGCTTTTATTAAATTTAACTTTAGTGGAGTTTACTGTTTTGTGTATAATGTTTGTTTGGTTACTGTATGGACTCTGATTAGTTGTTATCTTTTCTAGAGGATTTTTATTTGTTCCAATTCATGCTTTGCTAACGACTATGAGGAGTGTATGAACAACTTTGGTGTTCCTTTTAGTTCGTTATCGCACCTGTACAAGGATTATACCCAAAGCTACCCAGCCTACCTCTGCAAGGATTTGCATTGCATCCATCGTCTCATCAACAGATAAGACTGTTAAACTGCACTAATTTACAAAATTGGCACAAATCGTCATCAGCACTGCTGGACATTCCAAATTCAAAACCCTGCTCATTTATTCTGGGCATTATGTTTTGGTTTTTTGGGGGGTTTTTTGTGACTTTTTACTGGGGGAATTTGTATATTTGTAAAGTGTTTAATATGGTGTTTGTGAATATTTGGCATGGATGGTTTAATACAGTTTGGAAAAGGGTTATCCTATTTTTTTATTTTTTGCATTTATCAAAACTTTTTATTCACCGTAACCAGTAGGACCTCTTGCAAAATTGATCCCCCCTTTTACTTCTATAACAGGCCCGGTTTAAGGTAGTCGGGACAGTTATACTATATATACGCACATGCGCATATATATATATACCTACTCTGTATGAGTCATGAGTAATACCCTAAATGCTTTGTGTTGAGGAGAAATATATGCTATTATGATTTTAAACATTCTAACTTGAAATTTGCACCTGGTTGTTGATAAAACAGTGAGAAAAAATACTCATTAGCTTACTTTAAAGGATTCATATATCATATCTAGAAACCAGAATATCAGAGACTTCAAGGTGGGCTCTTTTGTTTGGAGCAAGTATGCTATAAACAACCCAGAACACCATAGCAATGACACAGCAACACCCTGGCATTTATTGTATGTATAAATATTTTATATGATTTATATATATATATATATATATATATATATATATATATATATATATATAAGCAATATAACCCCTTGTTTCTTTTTAACTAAAACAAAGTTAATATCTTCTCATCTCCATCCTATCATTCAGGCCATTTGGGTCCCTTGTGTTTAGCTTCTTAAACCATATATGCTCTTTATACAACTGCTGTCTGGTCGTTCATCGCCTATTCCATACATAACTACCACATTTTGCTATAAGTTTGATTGCGTCATATAATAATTGCTGTTAATATTATTCATCGTCTGTTTTATTACGTCTTAATTTTTTATTTGGTTCGTCTGGTCAGAGGAGAACTGGCCCCCCGACTGAGCCTGGTTTCTCCCAAGGTTTTTTCTCCATTCTGTCACCGATGGAGTTTTGGTTCCTTGCCGCTGTCGCCTCTGGCTTGCTTAGTTGGGGACACTTTATTTCCAACGATATCGTTGACATGATTGCAAAGATATTATTTAAACTGAGCTGGATGTTGACATCACTGAATTCAATGATGAACTGTCTTTAACTGAAAAATTAGTGTTTACTATTGTCATTTTGCATTATTGACACTATTTTCCTAATTAATGCTGTTCAGTTGCTTTGTCACAATCTGTATTGTTAAAAGCGCTATATAAATAAAGGTGACTTGACTTGACTTGACTATTGTGTTCCAACCCTTGGATCCACAAATTGTTGGCTCCATGCTTCCTGAAATGCTCTATTTAAGGGTCTCCCAGTCCCTCCTCCTGACCCAGATTGAACAGTATACCTATGTTGGTATAAACGTGTTTTGATGGTATTCCATGTTTGCCCCACATACTGTTTACCACATCTGGCACACCGAATCACATAAATACAATTCTTAGTGGCCAACGGGATCCTCAGTAAGTGGAAAGCCTCCTGTTTTCCCCTCGTTTTTATGGCCCACGGCCTTCTTGCCTCCCTGACCTTTCTCCGGTCACCGGAAGATGGCTATGTACCAACAAATCTCTGAGGTTTATATTTCGCCTGTAGGTTGACAACACTGTGCCTCCTTCCCCTGCCAGGGTGCGGGCCAAGATTTGAGAAAAATAAATGACTAACTGGGTATGACTGGGTAAGTAAACCATTGCTTGAACCACAATGCTCCTTATAAATTGTCCATAGCCATGTTCTGGAGTATCCCCTACCCTGGAGAGCTTTGAACAGGACCCATTTAGCCTCCTGAGATCTTCATCCCGTGTACAAATCCTGCTAAATCATAATAGCTGTGCCCGAACAATGCCCCGAAAAGTGTGGCGGGGATGATAACTGTGATAATGTAATAGCGCATGGGTGTCGGTGTCCTTAAAAAAAACTTTGAAGTCCAATTTCCTGGAGGTCACAAATCCCAGCCCCTTATACACCTTTGTATCCAGGAAATCCGCTCCCCGGTCATCCAATAACACTTTAACCTTATTAGAGGAATGATACGAATTGAGGCTCTCCAAAATGCTTTGAAAATCCATGTTGTGGCCATGTTGCTAAATTCCCCACACATCATCCAAAAACCTAAAAATAACACGGGGGTAACTTGGTATATTCAGGAAAAACTGACTCCTCCCATTTCACCATATAGATGTTAGCACATGCCGGTGCAAACCCCTATGGCCGTCCCCTTGATCTTTAAATAGTCAAACTCAACTCAAGGAGCTCCAAGATCGCCTCCTCCGGTCGGGAAGCATCTGGAAACTTAGTAAAACATTCTCGTACCTCCCTCAGACCCAAGGGGGTTTTGATATTTGTATGTAAACTTTCCACATACAGTGGGGGGGGGGGGGGAAACCTTAACTTTTTCCAAAAAAAAAAAAAAGCATAAGTGTCTCTTACATAACTGGGGTGCTTGGTTGATAATGGATTTAAATAAAAAATATATAAATTCTGCCAACTGGTAACTCCCACTCCCACAATTGGAAACTGTGGGGCAACCTAGGGGCATCCAAGGGGTCAGCCACTTATCCAGGGGCTTATGGACTTTGGGCAGTAAATAAAAAAACATTTTGGTCTGGGCTTGGGTTCCCCCAGTAAATATTCTGCCTGTCACCGACAGATGTGTCCTCCCCTGACCAGGGAATTCACCACTTGTTCAATTCAGTGGATCTATTCCTGAAACACTGGAGTCATTAACCTAACCTAGTCATTAACCTAGCATAAAAGCTTTTGTCTTCCAATTGACAAAGTCCCTTCTGGACATATTGCGTCCATTAGGATTATCACGCTTCCCTTGTCATCTGGTTTAATTATAATGTTCCTCCTGTGGGACAATTTCTCCAAAGCTTGTATTTCTGCCACTTTTAAATTAGGAATTGGGTCTTGTATTCCTGCGGCCACTTGCTGGACATCATCTACATTCCTCAGGGAAAAAATCCCACATTTCCCCCGGTAAGTCCTGGGGTGGAGGAATCCAGCTTGACCGTAAGCAAAAAGGTCTTGCCGAATCAAATCCGAGCACGGCCTAAAGAAATTTGTCCTCTGCATTTTAACAAAAAACTGGCCTAAATCCGCCAAAGACATATTTTCTAAAGTTGTAACTAAATGGGAAGGGATAAATGATAAACTTTTGTCAACAACTGAGATCTGTACCAGAGATAACTCAAAAATCTCAAATTAATAGCCAATTTCTTCTGTAATGGGCCCTTTTCAATGGACCCATTAATTTTAAGTTTAAATGCCCCATCCAGTGCCTAAAGTACACATAGCCTCCACTGTTTGTGGCACCCAATGAAGCTTGTCTGCCTCCATTTGGAACAATTCCAAATTGGGATTCTGTGGCCTGCTTCCTCAATGCAGCTGTTTAACATCTTCAGGTTCTCCACTTGTCGCCTCAGCAACCCCTTATGATAGTTAATTTTCCACCAACGTTCCAACGCCGCCTTCATAATCATCGGATTACCCTGGTCCCCATTATTAATTCCAAAAGCCAAAACAACATGTTGGGTGTGACGAGTAGGGCGGAGCCGTGGGAATGGAGCGAGGCTGGTGGAGTAAGTGATAATGCACGACACCTGCACCACTCACCGGTCTCGAGTCCCACGAAGGAGCTCCGGAAGGATAAAAGGAGGAGTGACGACAATGAAGGACGAGAGAGGACCAGGCCTGGACTTTATTTTAACACCGCTTTTTGCTTCTCAAGATGTTAATTGAAGAAATGGAGTGGTGTGGATTACTTGTGAATTATTGTGTTTTTTATCAGCTGTCCGGACTCCCACTCCGACGGCACCCATGTAACAAAGTTCGTAGATCGGGAAGGAGGCGGGAACCGGTGAACATTTAAACAAAACTTTAATAATAAAATAAACACAAAACAGCACGACAGCCCCTCACGGACGACTGCTGCGCACAAACAAAACCAAAACACAAAATAAAGTCCAGGCCTGGCCCTCCCTCGTCCTTCACTGTCGTCACTCCTCCTTTTATCCTTCTGGAGCTCCTCCGTGGGACTCGAGACCGGTGAGTGGCGCAGGTGTCGTGCATTATCACTTACTCCGCCGGCCTCGCTCTGTTCCCACTGCTCTTGGCCCCGCACCACTCGTCACATTGGGTATTGGCTGACATTGGGGTCCTGTGCTTAATAATATGATATGCTTGGGCCAAATTCGCCCCCGGGTAATAATTTACCTCCACATTTATGTCATCAATGGGTGAAAAACGACCCACATTTTAGTTCCTCATAATCAGTATCGGTCTAGTGGGGGCAAAACTCCAAATTTTATATTTGACACCATGGTGATCATGCCTCTTATGTAGGCCCTGGGCTGCCACTTGGGGATCTACAGTAACCACCCCCTTATCTTTTGGCTTTGGAAACTGTAAGCCTGTTGAAGAACCTGCGGGAGGGCTTTTACACGGAAGCTCTCCGCTCGGGCCCACTATGTTGGACTCCCCCTGAACTATAAGCTGAGCCTGACCTGGTTCCTAGGACCCCGACCGATTAAGCTCTTCTTGCAACTTGTCCAAGTGTTCCTCCCCCAGACTCCTCTGGCCCTGTTCTTGCTCCAGGGCCTCCCCTTTGTCCAAGCCACGGGTAGGCTTGGTGTCATAGGACACCAGAACGAAGGTCTTGGAGGATCTTGGACTGTTGTTACAACCTCTCGACCTTCATTCCCCTGCATAATTTGTACCTTCACTGCTGCCGTTGATGATGGGGGCCCCTCAATGCAAAGATACAATATACCCCCCTCCCCCTCCCTCAGAATCTGCTGAGAGCTTTCTGGCATTCCCCTCCCTGCTGCTGCTTCTGCTATACCTGGGGCTTCCTCTGTCATCAGTTTTCAACCTCCTCAGACGCTAAACTTATTGTTGATTCCCAGATAGTTTTCATATCCTTCCGGGTCCATTTCACCACTACCTGTCATGCCTCCTTCCAGCGCAGCAGCGATGAATCCGACAACTCTGCCCTGGCCCCCTGCAGAGCCTCCCGACAATGATTATGCAGGATATCCACCCCCGTATGAAGCCAAATTTGGGCATTACCGTAAATCTGCCAATTTGTGTCCATGGAGGGGAGAGCCGGATGAACTCCCATCTTGATGTTCTTTGCCATACATTCTAGACCCACCGGCCAACGATTCTGATTCTCCACAAGCTGAATCATGCTGGCATGACGAAATGCTTTCAGAAACCTATTCAAGCTCGTAATCAGTCCTCTGGATTCTCTGAAAACCCTTACAAGTAGGTGAGTTCATATCCCCCCAATAAATTAATCAACCAGTGGATCAGGAGACGATAGGCCTGTCCGGGCCACACATCTCCTATAGGAGCCTGTCCGGGCTCGATCCGCTCTCCCTTCACAAGTCCCCCGGCTCTAATTCCAAGTGGACCACGGGAGGAACTTCAAACTTCCTAAAAGAAACCCCCCACCCCTCCTCCCCCCAAAAACCTTTGTAACAACCCTGCCAGATCCCCACTTCCAATCTTTCCAACCATCAAAAGGCCAATCTTAAACTCAGCAGGAAATACCATCTACCTAGGAGCAGAACTGCCAGGTCCCTGGTCAAACCTGCTCCAAACCGGTGAACCCAGCCCAAGCCGGAAGTCTCTGACTAAATAAATGCGGCCCAGCATCTCACTTCTCCCCAGAGAAAAAACATTACCAAGAAAGAAAGGCCCACCACAATAACATGCAATTTTCCGTTATGTCAAGTCCGATGGCTCTGGTCAAGGTTAGGTGTTTGAAAATTACAACAGCTCCCCCCTAACCAGCACCCAGCTGGGAAGGTTTGGAATAGGGAGACTGAGGCAAGGGCACGGGCCAATGCACATTAGATTATACCGTCCCCCCCTCCAGGAGAAATGCCAAGATGGTCATGTGGACTATAATAAAGCAAAACATAAGACAAAAAGAAGATTCCCTAATCCATCCTTGTAGGGTTATGAAAAGCAGGGCTCTGGCTTCTAGGGTTATGAAAGTAAATACGAAACTATGCAAGCAAACCCACATCTGCCCCCTAATCCAAAATGACTAATCAACTCCTGTTTGGGAGATCCCCTCTTGACATCGGGCCCATATGGTGGCTGTGAAGTGCAAAACAAATCACAATTCTGAAAACAGAATAACAAATTACAAACGCAAATGCAAGTCTAAAAAACAAAATAACAAACAACAATTCAGAAAACAAAATAAGTCAGAAAACGCAACGACAAATCAGACAAACCAGAAGAGGTAGGTATAGTTTGAGACAGCGCCATTGGTTTGGGATTACTCACCGCTGACTGGACGAGACATCTGTCAATCAACATATACAGGAAGAACCAGCCGAAGAACAGCAGAGTCGTGGTAGAAAGTTCGGATATGGTATTAAAGTAGCTCAGTTTAAATGTATTGTATGAATTGCCCTTACTATGGAATAAAAAATACGGGGTGTCTATTTAACGTGTTTTTTTTACATTTCTGTCCCCCTCACTTCTGAAATGATGGCTAACGCCTCTGTTGGCAACCATATGAAAAGTAGGCATGCTTGTTCGCATAACAGATCACAAAAAAAGCTTGCTGCATGCCATCTAAGATGCCTTCATGTGACTATGCTTTACATTATTTAAGGCTAGGATACTTATATAGGAATTACTGTTGTCAAGTAATTTTCATTCATGATGTTTCCCCATGTAAAATTTCACAATATAACCCAGTATTATGGTGTACCATGGCAAACCTCAGTGACAACACCGCTTAATAAATTGGGAAAAACTGATGAATTGTCATCTTTTGCAACCTGATGGGAGGCTCTGGTGATGGTGTTCACAGTCAGGCTAACAGGAAGCGTGCTCTGTCTATTGTATTTAAGGAGGGATGTCCGAGCTGCAGTGATGGCTTCATTACTGTCGACCGGCAGCAGCAGAGGACAGTCCGGACACGTCAAGCGTAACTTCTCTGGAGGGTCTTGGAGAAGGAAAGTAGAGAGATTAGTTCTTTAAGTGAGTAGGATAAAAGAAAAATTGGAAGTTGCATTTGTTAAAACAGCAGTGAAGCATTGCAGTAGTTTAATACGTTTATTTGACAAAAGCAAGACCTCAAACCTTGTTTGTCAATCAATTCAAAGACTTATTTCCATTGTGGTCCTTGCTGTTAAACAGAACTTGTAATTGCTATTAAGCAGTAAATAAAATTACTTACTGAGAATCTTTTATGTTAAACACTTCAAACAAGAGCATAGTTTAATATATCCTGCTCTGTCATGTGCTTTGATGCATGCGTGTGCTGTTTACTGGATTTGAGATGCATGAAATGCACATTTATTTTTTATATAAATTATCATAGTAATTGTTAGTTGCAGCTCCATTCTAGTTTTGCATAAGCTAAAAGGTTCACATTTTGAGATTTCTATTTTGCAGGGAACTCCTGCAAATGCGTGCAGAAAGAAATGGAAGTAACTGGTTGACCTGGTACGAGTGTGCAGTCATAGCTGTAGAGGTAAGAGAAGCCCTCAGGTGTGTGGAGCACTGTGGTGTTACAGTTTCCAGAGATTTGCTACAACACAGGAAACATAAATTGTCCATAAACCAACATAAAACACCCTTTTTTCTTACTCTTTTCTAGAAATATTAAAACCAGATTCTGTGAAACATCTGTTACTTCATGGATTAATATGAGTTAGAAGTTGGATTAGTCATGATATATCACTTTTCATGTGAGCTGTTTTTCATGTTTCTCATTTTAAAAAAGCCACTTTTCGCCACCATCACTTACCTCTTTTTCACAATGCAAAGCACAGGTTTTAAAGTGCAATAATAGATTAAACAAAGCTAGAGATTTTAGTCTGAGGTCCAGATTTGCATCCGTTAAATGGACATAATAAAGCTGCATGCAGCGAAAAATGTTAATGGAAAATGTTCTGCTGGTTAATCTTAAGCCCATGGTCAACATTTGTGAATTTACCAGATGGAATTTTAAACGGAGATAAACAACACTACTACACTGTCAACCAGAGGCCATATATTCAATCCAAACATTAAGATGTACAGTAGCAGCAAATAACTGAAGCTGAAGCCTTACTGTTTCCATGAAAGGTCTAATAGCACATTTCTTCCACGATTTGGGACTGAGGACATGGCACTTGGTCTCAAGGACATCTAAATCAAGATAATAGACCTTTCCAGCTGGACCCTACAGCACAGGAAAGTGGACCTATGAAATAAACAGGTTCTTGCAAAGATGAAAAATACATATATAGTCTGGCTTCGAATCTGTAAAAACAATTAATTGATCAATATGAGTAGATCTGTGAATGGTATGGTCGCCTTTCCACTGGTAAAAATGACAGCACTGTTTACCAACCTGTTGATGCGCCTGGACGTTTGTGATTCTGTTAAGGGCAAATTTGTAACCTGTTTGTCTGTCCTCGTTTACGTACGTGACGGCCAGTCGGGACAACTTCTCCACAGTCTTGTCGTCACAGGGAACATGAACTAAACTTGTCCCCGAGACACACAAAATGTTTGCGGTCAGAAAAATCCAAATCAGAGTCAACATCTTTCTTTCTCATTAGAGATCACGCACAGGATAACCAGGTTTATTTCAAATGCAGCCTAGCATCCATTTATACCAGGAGATGAATGTGACTTTGGAATCAGGTTTGATAAACATTAACAAGATGATCAATGTGTGACCTCACTGTGATGTAAACAGCATGTGTGTGTCATAGTCTACAGGCTCCAAATCTATCCAAACTGATTCACAATATACACTTTAAACGAAAATATAAGAAGAATAATCAATATTTAAAATACAAATAAACACTCTACCTTAGGAATGCTCATTCCTCCTTGTGAAGACCAGTCATGTGCAGTAGAGTTACGTTCCACACAAAACCTATTTAATTTTCTTATGAAAAGACCTTGATTGGCTAGTTCATGTGTGTTTGTTTAGAGATAGACCTAACTTAGAGGAAGGTCGATATTTAGGTCCTGAGAGGAGTTTTTTGGCTATATACTCTCACATGCAGTAGTTATACTTTATTCGATCAGAAGATGGCGCTGGTATTGCAAAGATGCGACGAATATTTCCATTCAGCTCCTTGTGGATGGACACAGAGCCTGCGTCCCAACGTGCATACTATCCATCCTAAATTCTATTCAATACTATTCAGGGCAGATAGGGTGGATAGTATGCACATTGGGACGCAGGGATACTGCAGATTGAATCCAGTATGGAAACAGGTTTTGCGGTCAAAGGTATCTATGGTCATCAAAATGTCAGGACAGTGGTATACATTGGTATTTTGATATTTATTATTATTATCTCATTCATGCGCCACTGTTTTTGCATCGTTTCCGAGACGTTAATCTCAAAAGAGTTATAATTATGACTCGCTATTTAACAATACCATAAAAACAATAACATAAAGGAAGATTTAGAGATCCTCAATTAAAATAAAGCAATGTGTTGTCTTTTATTCATTCTCGATTAATTCATCTCAATTAAATTAGTCACTTAAGTGATTCAGTTGGAACCAGCTGAAAAAACAACAATATAAACCATCAGAGAATGTGTAATAGTTTACTGGTTATAATGGGAATTTTACTGCTTTTAATGGAAACCGTTATGGTTTCTACTGGCAATTGGTCGCCTTCTATCGGTGTCTTGTTAAAACCACCAAATCCTAATGGGAATATTCTTCAATATTCAAGAATATGTTCTAAAACACACTACAGGAAACCATTTTTGCTGGTTTTAATGGTTAAAAGTTGATGGTTTGTAAATGTGTATGTGTATTTGTAGTGGAAACCATTAGAATTTATGTGATGGTTTCTATTGTTTTTTTTTTTTGTTTTTGTTTTTTCAGCAGGGAATATAAATCCACTCCAATTCTGTTATTATAAATCTGGGAACACAATTAAAGAAAAGTTTATTCTGCCATTACTTTCATGTTATTTTCATAACTTTTCAAAAGTCATTTATACATGGATGTTCCATCTTAAGATCAATCAACGTTGCTTTACTGTCCAGTGGTGAGCCATAAAGTGCCAGTTTTCAGACTCTTGAAAGTTTCTCGTTAAAACATGGTTTAAATTCGTTTTTAGATCTAAACACAAAACTGACAGACTATGAATGAGCAGAGTTCAGATGACAGGTTTGCGTGAGCGAGAGGGAGTGTCCAGAGCGCACAGCATTCAGCACGAGCCTGACGCGCATCCAGTGCATTCAACCGCACCACCGTCAAAGCACATTTACGTGAACGTCCTCGTTGAAGATGGTGTTTATGAGGAAGGTCTGCTGCTTTCTGCTCTGTTGTGTTTTTGAAGCGAGCGTTGCGCGCCGGACCGAAGAAGCGGAGACCTTGGAGAAGACTGAAAGTGCGCGCTGCGTCTCGCGCTGCCTGACGCTTCACATCACGCAGATCACCGCGTTATTCAAACACCTGCAGGTAAGAGCCACCAAGCGTGAATGTTTCTCGCTGATAGTTTAGTTTAGAAGGTAGGTCCGTATTTTGTATGGCCAATATAGCCTTTAAGAAGAGCTTCGTTTACCATTGTCTCGTTGTCCCATTGGCAACTTTCTGGTTGTTGACACTGAATTGAGAAGAATAGCTGATGGAAATATATAAATAAAACTATTAAAGGTCGAAACAATAAGCCGCAAACGCGTAAAAGCTAACATACAAAATGATCAATTAATTGTTTTGATCAACAGCAAATTGCATGCCAGTGTAACTTTATGATGTCCGTTTGTAACATAAATTATAATATATTTAAACAATACAGAATGTTTCATAGCAGCTTCATAAACGAAAAACAACAGTAGGCCTATAACTGTTGCTCAGTTTTGATACAATTTCTGGAAAGCAGAGCTAACACTTTATTTCAAGGTGTCATTGTTAAACGTTACACATTATGTTCTTACTATTATAATAACAACAAATTGTGCATAATTACATGCAAGTAACCCTAAACCAACCCCTAATCATATAAGTACATGTAGCTAATTAATATTACTCAGTAATTAATGTATAATTACACTGTAACAAGGACACCTTAAAATAAAATGTAACCCTAGAAATACAATAGTGTAACTATTCAGGTAAATTTTGTTCAAAAAGTGTGAATATTGTGAAGTTCAGTAGTTATAAGCTCAATTCAGCTAAAAAGTGTTTGAAACCATACATTTATTGTCTTTTGCATCCCTATGTGACAACTAGCCCCAATCCCATTAGTTTCAGATGCTGAGTTGGGATCTTTTCTGAGCATATGCAGTTGGTTTAGTGGATGGGAAACACGTTGCTTTTTTGTGTGTGTGAATGAAGTGTTTAATGGCTGTTTTCACCTGTTTTCTTCATGAGTTTATCCCCTAACTGACTGGAGATCCGCTTTAGTGCAGTTGTAGTTAATTGTGTGGTATTTGGAGCTTGAATCATGAAAGCATATGGTCTGACAGCCTACCATGCAGCATGACTCTATCCTATATCTCTGTCTTTCAGTTCTGTTTGCTGTGTATCTCTTGAGCTTATGTTTGTGGCAGCTCAACCCAGCCATAATTAAGTCATAATTAGAGGCACATTATGAAAAACTATCCACTTTAGTAGTTCCAGACATTTAACTTTCTCTCTGATCTACTTCTAATCTAATTTTCTCTTCCAGTTCCTGTCTGTAAATCTTGATTTGACTTTTAAATCTATGATTTCATCATAAAATTTCATCTGGATACCAGAGGCCTTTTTGCTGCATGCATCTTGCATTTGCATTAAAATATTACTTTTGCTTAATATTTTAACACATAAAACAGTGATAACTTGCCATTGTTACCTTAAAGTTCTACCTGATTTCACACATTAAAATTAATTTTGTTGGTATAAATGCATTTAGGTAAAATTAATGATGTTAATTAATTTTTTTACTTGAATAAAACCAGTTAATTTGACCATTTTTAGCTTACCATTTTTTCAGTATGTTAGAAAGTACAGAGAGTATTCACTCTCATTGGTACCTGAGACCTTGATTCAATTAGCCAAAATATTTCATTAACGAGTGGGAGGGAGATTTGTAGAACATTGTGAATGACAATTAGTTTTATTTTGCTGTGCTTTTTACTGAGTTCTGTGGGTGCAGATGCCATGTAGGTCTGCTTATTACCCATAAAATAGCAACATGTTTTAGAATGAGACCACTGACACTCATATATGACTGAGTGTTGGATAACTCTTGCTTTTTTTATTGTGGGAACTCTGGGAAGTAACACGAGGGACTGCCTTGTAAAGGACTCACTAACACATTCTTGTGTGAGCTTTGGTAAGAAGGCTTCTGAAAAGCATATTATAACAGCCTCATAAATTACTCCTACAATCACTGTAATTAAATAAGGATGAGATGACTCACTGCAGACTGAATTTCTTCTCAGGGAGTTTCTTTATTCTAAGCAGAATTCTAGCTATAATTTCTGTTTGTAATTCCGCTCAAAGCATAGCTGGGGGTTTTGAAGAAGGTGTCCTCCCATTTTTCCTCAGCCCTTTAAAAGTCAAAAACCACAGCCAGTTCAGCGTCCTTACATGCACCTGCTTACACGAACCACTTCAAGAAAAGGAATGTTTGATAAGTCATCATCTCTCAAGCTCGTCCTTTGTTGCAGCGGTTGCTCTGACTGCAGGTGCACGATTTACGACGTCTCCAGACAATGGTGTTTGTTGTGTTAATGGCGTTCATATCCAGTGTCAGCGCAAATGGTTATACTGCGGTAAATATGCAAGTTATTGCACATGACAGGTGTAGAGTGACGGACATCAAACAAATGTAGGCAAAGTTTTCATTTAGGTAGAATTACACTCCTCTGTTCTGCTGACCTTAAAGTGGTGTTCACATGGACACTGAAGGATTCCCAGTCCATAAGGACAAGATTTGGCTGATTATTGTGGGCTACACCAATCTGGCGACAAAAATAATTAGGCCTAAATGTAAGATGTATGCATTTGAATTGCATGTCAAATTTCCACCAATTTGGAAGTTTTCATATTTTTTATATTATTTTAATATTGCTTTTTTATCATTTATTCTCCCTCATGTTGTTCCAAACCAGTTATTTCTTCTTTTGCACACAGAAGAAGGTATTTTAAAGAATGTGGGTAATGAAACGCTCGATGGTAGCATTGACTTCCATAGTATTTTAAAAAGACAAGGCTCCTAAAAGCATGAAATGCACTTGGATATTTTCCTTGACTGCTGCCTTTGATGTCACAGCCCATGTGCTGTACATTTTCTTGTCAGGACATTGTTTTCCTTTGGCTCCAAACTAAATTTCCTCATCTCCAAGTGACTGGGCTTAGATTTCAGAACTGAGTTGCCATGGGCAAAGCTGGCATCATACAGGCCTCAAACTCTCATTAGAAATGAATCACTACATGCATACTCAACTGTCTGTCTTATGTCATGAAAGAAAAAGAAGAGTTTATTACAACCAAAAAATATTTAAATATTTTTATGGGGCATAAATGTCAAGGTGACCATCCTGAGATCTTAATGAACATCACACTAAAAGGGTACAATGATTTATTTTTATGAGTAGTTTGGTCTATTATTATTAGTAGTAGTATTAGTATTATTTTATTAAAGTGTGTTAAAACTACTTTGAGAAGAAATAATAATCAAATTTAAAAACATTAATATTAAACATGTCCACCAAACCACAGTGTGTGTGGTATAACCAGCATGACTTAAAAATGTCAGATGATGTGACCTTTATGACAAACAAGGTTTTTTTTCTTAAGGTAAGTTCACATCAAATGGTATAACCACAATGATATTTTCAAAAAATGTTTATCCAAACTGAATAATGATTAAAGGGTTCATATGATGCTGCTAAAAAGAACAGTATTTTGTGTATTTGGTGTAATGAAATGTTTATGCGGTTTAAGGTTCAAAAAACACATTATTTTCCACATACTGTACATTATTGTTTCTCCTCTATGCCCCGCCTTTCTGAAACACGTCGATTTTTACAAAGCTCATCAGTCTGAAAAAGCGAGGTCTGCTGTGATTGGCCAGCTATCCAGTGCGTTGTGATTGGCCGAATAGAATACCTCAAGTGTGAGACGGAAATGTTACGCCCCTTACCATATTGTTATGATGCCCGGTCAGGCTGGAGCGATGATTCAAAAACATGAAAATCCATTATAAACGAGGCATTTGTTGCATCCAGTGGGGACATAATTATGGATTATAATGACTTATACTGTCTTTTTACGCGTTGCGTTGCATCGCGCCATGTAAACATAAAACCATGTCTGCATTTGTGATCAGAGAAATGACAAACAACAAGCCCTACTCTACACTGCCCAAAAAACTCGCTTTAAATATATAAAATCTAAAAACTCTTTAAATATAAAAGACGTACTTACAGTCTTTGAGTCAGAACAGCCGGCATTCTACTCTACCAGGATCATGAAACGGTCCTCCATAAAATGTGCTGCACACATCCGAATATTTGGGTTGAAGTGTTCTGTAACAGTGTTGTAAATACAACTTAACCACTGATTTCTAGTTGTGTTCATTTTTGCAAGGCCAAACAAAGTAGTTTTGCTTTCACAATGAAACAGCTTCACACACCGCGGCCTACAGTGAGCAGAGGCCGGGGGCTAGCGTGAGGAACGGCAGAAGGGTTAGCGTGAGCAGAGGTGGGTGGGCTTGAGAACAGTGCGGCCAGCGATGACGACTCCTGGCTGGACTCTGCATCGTCCACAGTGAAAGCCGATCCGGCGATCGACAGCGCAAAGTTGTAGTATTTCCTCAGCAACCAGCACGGATCAGCTCCAGCCATGACAAAGCAGATATCTCCTCTTTTGGAAGGCCAAACAAAGTAGTTTTGCTTTCACAATGAAACAGCTTCACACACCGCGGCCTACAGTGAGCAGAGGCCGGGGGCTAGCGTGAGGAACGGCAGAAGGGTTAGCGTGAGCAGAGGTGGGTGGGCTTGAGAACAGTGCGGCCAGCGATGACGACTCCTGGCTGGACTCTGCATCGTCCACAGTGAAAGCCGATCCGGCGATCGACAGCGCAAAGTTGTAGTATTTCCTCAGCAACCAGCACGGATCAGCTCCAGCCATGACAAAGCAGATATCTCCTCTTTTGGAAGGCCAAACAAAGTAGTTTCGCTTTCACGACGAAGCACACAGCGTCTTTACGACATGGTGGCAGAAACAACAAAACTACAGTGAGAATAAAAGTTATGCATTCTTTCTTTGCATGAACACTTGGGCGGCATTATGCAAATCTTCCCACATAGTGAGGTAGATATGTGGGGGCGTGTTAGAACGAGCCGTTTTAGGTAGGTGTGGCTGACTCTTAACTTTTATAAAGAATATCTCTTTGGATTTGAGACTTTAGTCTTTGCAACTTTACAGATCTTCTTTATGCACCAAGAGCTTGTAACACTCCAAAGAGAAAGGAAAAATTGAAATCGCATCATATGACCCCTTTAAGAATCATTCAGCTCTATCATGGCCTTCAAATCTACTGTACTTTCTGTATGCAACTTTCATATAAACAAAACGGATTGAAAAAACAAACCTTTCCTCCTGCCAACTTGTTCCATTACTAGCATATCCCCTTAAAGCTCATTGTCTTCTTCCAATTTGCCTATTACCCACGTGACTAACAGGTCTCTGATTGCTGCTATCTTTCCAGTATTCAAGAAACCAAATCTCGAAAATATAGTTTAAGTAACTTTTGGCTCATATTAAATCTATTTTATCCAGCGAGTTAATAGAAAAGGTGGTCGCCGCTCAGTTGCTTTTGAAGAAAAAAAAATCAATAAGGTTTCTACCCCTACATAATACTAAGATGTCCTCTTAAAGATACTAAGCAACCTCTTCCTTTCATCTGACTGGTGTCGTCACTTTCCTAGCCTTCTTAGTCCTGAGTTCAGCCTTCTGTACTCCTCACTCACTCGCTAATCTGCTATTGGTGTTACTGACCATCTGTGGCCAGCATATCGCTGTGTCATTTTTCAGTATAAATAAACACAAATCTCACCCAGTTGCTGCTTCACAAGGTGTACCGCAGGGACCAGTTCTTGCACTGCTTGTTTTTCTAATCTATATGCTTCCACTTTGCCAGAGTAGTTTTAAGGCCTTTCACACCAAGATGAATGGTCGGTGCAAAAATTCGGTGTGCATCTGAATGGATGCCTGTTAATGTGTCTATTCAGACCAACACCATCATTAGCACTCGTCACTGTGAAAACTGGCTAACCAATAACATTTGCACTTTTTGGTCACATGCTCAGAGTGCAGCTATTACTTAAAATGATGACTTAGTGGCGCTTACAAACAGATGTTTATTTGCTAAGCAACAGTGAATAGCAGAGGAAGAATCCAGAATCTGTTCTCTATATTCTTGTATTTGATGTTGTTTGATAAACACCACAACGAATGCAAAAATCTGAACAAATCTTTTAATACAAGCAAACAAGGACTAAGTGACAAGTGAGTTAGAAACAGAAATTTGCGCAGCATTGCTTTGTGTACTGTAATAACCAGAGTAGTGTTGTCACGGTACCAACATTTCAGTATTCGGTACCAATACCAGTGAAAATCCACGGTTCTCGGTACCAATTTCGGTACCAAAGCAAAACACAAAAACATGCTAATTAAAACATTTGACTATACTTTCATTTAAACCAAGCTGTGTACATATTTAATTTTAAAGGGCTCTTGAAAACCTTCTAGAGATATTCAGCCAAGAATAACAACTAAGTTAGCTAAAAAAACATTTAAAAAGCCCAGAACTGCTTTTCTGACTGATATGACACAATGTTAACCATTTGTACATTCTCTAACATGCATATTTTAGATTCACAATTCATTTAAAAGCCTCTGGTGTGTAAAAAAAATGTAAATATCATCACCAGCAGGAGGCGCTTGTAGAGCGGGAGAGATAGAGGTTTCCCCGGTAATGGCTGTAATCAAATAAGCGCTCCACTCACAAACGCTGCTCAGGCATTACAGACAAGATGAAATGAAAATGACATCCATAATTTTCCGAAGACAGTCGGTTTCCTTCAGAAATACAGTGATAAAAAAACACCCGCACCGGGTTTCAACTTTGACACGTGCAGTGCTCATGTTTATTCAACGAAGTCAAAGCCTTTTGGAAAATCTATTTGTGGCGGTCAGTTTTGATATTGTGGCATGGGCCGCCACAAATAAATCAATATGGGAAACACTAAGAATATCTAAATATTAAAAATTTTAATGAAACTTACCTGCTTGAACTCTTTTTCTTTCATTTGATCTCGGTGTCTGTCTTTAAAGTGTTTTGTTAGTTTGGTGTGTTTCCTACTTTTGATGTTGCCACATCTCAGTGCTTTTATGAAGAGAGCGCATCTGCGCACCTTTCCGATAGCACTTCAAGAACCAGGTTGACCGGGTACTCGGTATCACCGGTACTTAAAAAAACCTGGTACCTTAACGTTTTAATTTTTTTAGTACCGACTTGGTACCGAAGTACCAAGTTTTGGAGCACTTCATGCTTCCTTCTGCTGACCAGCTTTTTGAAGATGCTGATTTCATTTTCCAGCAGGATTTGGCACCTGCCCACACTGCCAAAAGCACCAAAAGTTGGTTAAATGAGCATGGTGTTGGTGTGCTTGACTGGCCAGCAAACTCACCAGACCTGAGCCCCATAGAGACTCTATGGGATATTGTGAAGAGGAAAATGAGAAACAAGAGACCAAAAAATGCAGATGAGCTGAAGGCCACTGTCAAAGAAACCTGGGCTTCCATACCACCTCAGCAGTGCCACAAACTGATCACCTCCATGCCACGCCAAATTGAGGCAGTAATTAAAGCAAAAG
>NW_015505282.1:491091-499191 GCF_001515645.1 Sinocyclocheilus grahami | reverse complement strand
TTCTTAAAAGCGGAAGAATTCCAAAGGAACTCCGTTATTTTGACAGCAAAATACAACAAAGAATATAGTTTACATGTAGCGTGTCAATTCTCTCTCTCCCTCTCTCTCTGCGTGTGTGTGAAACAAAGCGACGGCGAGTAGTGCGCCTTCACACTAGAATTTAAGGTACGTTGTGCATTGCACATCCATTCAGCTGAGCTGAAAAACAGCACAGATCGCTTGACAAAGAGTGAAACTTTGAAGCGCTCCAGCAGAGTGTTCGGCGAGTGAAAATATATCTGTGCTTAACTTATACTTAGCCTCCAACTCACACACTGGCGAGTAAAATCGGATAATTTATTAGCCATTGGCTAATATTAGACATTATTTAGTTGCCCAGAGTGAAGATTTAGTCGCATATGCGAGTGATTTACTCGCAATGTAGAGGGTTGTTTAGAGATGCTGAACAATCATCCATGGTTTCATAACCTGCAACTCGCTGACTAAAAATTGTATCACCTTGTGCATTCTTATTTATCAAAGACAGGTAACTCTCTAGTCTAAATTTTGAGATTGCACTAAACAAATGTCTCCAACCTGGTAGTCTGCAAATGTTCTTTAATTGCAGAGGAGCAGCTGTACATTTGTGTTTTTCATTTGTGATGTTATATGGCTTTACTGAAATAACTAATTTCAGTTATTATGTGCATAGTGATGTGTTACGGTCAAAACCACAACAGCTTCTGGTAATCTGTATTAAAATATAAGGGCTGGTTAGTTACAGACACTATAAAAATCCAGCAGAAAAACTTTATTGAAATGCTGTTTACAGGAAGAAGCCGCACCGCAGAGAGCAGTGCTAATCTGTTTCTCTTTAGCTCTTTACTTGAAACAATACTGGAAAGGCGAGCTTAAAGAAAAAACAGGCAAGAGTTGGTGAGGCTGTAAAGGCGGTTCAGGGAAATGTCGTCAGGTCGGTAGGCACCCTCTGTCACCATGGGGCATGTGGTGAAAACTGAGGTCCGAGAGAACATCACGTGATTATGGGACACTGAGGGCAGCCTGAAAAATGTTAAGCTTTGTAGAAATAAGATGGGTTTATGGCACGGAACATATAGTTATTTTCCAACGAACTTAAATGGAAGCAATGTGGCATAAATCTCTGGTGGCTTTGATGGTGGTCTGTGGTGGGATCATGAAAGAAAGGTACTGTATCAAAACTCACATGAGCTTTTAAACTGTCTAAGAATGACAGAAATTAATTAAAAAGAAGTTAAAATGCAGATGATTGATACTTTCAAAGTTTAAATATTCCATTGCTGTGGTTGATTTTAATACTTTTTTTGTTGCAAATAGCTTGTTTCAGAAGTAGGTAGCATGAACAAAGAGGGCACAAATTGGTGTCCCATTATTTAGATATGTTTACTAAACATTATCCAACCTTAAAGTAACATATAATGAAAAGTAGCCTCCCACACCACCACCTATTAAAATATTGGTCCTGAGTAAAATGCTCGTCTTCAGCTCTGTTGTAGCTCATCCTGTAGAGTGTGTGCTAGCAATGCCAGGGTAAGGGAGGGCAAAAGCAAGAAATTATGTTTTATTAACAAAGTTCAGGAGGAGCATGTTCAGATAATTAATCTAATTAACACGAGAGGAGCACAATCAGTAATCAACCCAATTAACAAGATAATAGGTGTGTGTATATACACAGCAGACTTACCTCTGTTCCTTGACAGTTTTCCAGCATCCCTCCCCCACCCCTTCTACGCACTTACAACTATTCCTGTCCTAACCTTCAGGGGGGTACTCTGGGTTCGGGCCAAAACTGAGAGCTCAGAGCCCTCCCCTCGGACAGCATGCCAAATACACATAACCTTTACTCTGTTTATTATATGTAAGTGTGAACTCGTGAACTGATAAAAAGGGAGAACTCTACACCAGGGAAAGCAAGAACTGATAAAATGTGTACCTTGAAAGCAATGAATGCCAAATGCATAAATGTAATGTCTTGAGCTTTTTGATGGTATTCAACATTTTTGTAGTGACCTAAAATTCTTTAGCTGCATTTCCACAATTCGCTACCCTATT
Organism: Sinocyclocheilus grahami; assembly: GCF_001515645.1. Taxonomy (NCBI): domain Eukaryota; kingdom Metazoa; phylum Chordata; class Actinopteri; order Cypriniformes; family Cyprinidae; genus Sinocyclocheilus; species Sinocyclocheilus grahami. The sequence goes on along the minus strand of NW_015505282.1, from coordinate 497,121 downwards.
AAAAAAACAGGGTTTTAGGACATTGATACAAGTCCTACATTTTGGAAACAGCTAATATACTTTTAGGAAGTGAGTATCTGAATGCTCAAAAGTGACACCTAAAAAGAATCATGAAAACTGATCAACTACACAAAAATTTTAAAAGCAGCCTCATTTTAATTTTGTCATTGGTTTTATGGTGTGATTTTTGCAGTACATTGCGGTCTAATTTTTGGCCTTACAGTCTGGGGCAGCAATTTATACCATAAAAACTGTATTCACCTATCACACAAAACTTCACACAACTACCCATCACACAAAACTTTCTGCATTTTTAGATTTTCAAAATACTTTATTCTGTATGATTTTTAAAAGCTTGTTTCCTCATAAGGACCAAAGAATGTCCCCACAAGGTCAAACTGTATTTGCGGGTACACTTGGTGCCCGTAACATAGGGAATAGTAGGTACACACACACACTCACTCAAAGGATGTGTTCTTCCTTTCATACAGCTAGACTAAATAGAACAAAACATCTTGAGACATGGTTTTTAAAATAACAATTTTTAACTTGATTTTTTTTAAACAGTATTAAAAACACTACCAGCTACATTTTTAAAATACCCAATCAAACCAATCGAAGTGAAAATAGTTAGACAATTTTAATTAGATAATTACAGCAATGTGCAGAAAGTGGTTTAGATGCTTTCTGAACTTTTTTCCCCAATTAGCTAGTCGGTGAGTCTTTAAAAAATTACAAAACATGATACCTCATGTTTTGAATTCACTGTTTTTTTTTTGCCCCTATATCTTTTGATAGATAAATAGATATTTACATTTAGTCATTTAGCAGATAGAGGGTCAAGAGGGTCAATTCTTTTTTTATTATTATTATTTTTGTATAAATAAAAATAAAATTAGTAGATGGAATAGAAATAGAATAGAGAGTTCTACTGTTAGAGGGTCAAGCATAGATGGAAGAGATGTGTTTTTAGCTGTTTCTTGACGATGGCTAAGGACTCAGCTGCTCAGATTGAGTTGGGCAGGTCATTCCAAGTCAAGTCAAGTCACCTTTATTTATAAAGCGCTTTTAACAATACAGATTGTGTCAAAGCAACTGTACAGCATTAATTAGGAAAATAGTGTGTCAATAATGCAAAATGACAATAGGAAACACTCAATTTTCAGTTAAAGGCAGTTCATCATTGAATTCAGTGATGTCATCATCCAGCTCAGTTCAGTTTAAATAGTATCTGTGCCATTAAGTCGACGATATCGCTGGAAATTAAGTGTCCCCAACAAAGCAAGCCAGAGGCGACAGCGGCAAGGAACCGAAACGCCATCGGTGACAGAATGGAGAAAAAACCTTGGGAGAAACCAGGCTCAGTCGGGGGGCCAGTTCTCCTCTGGCCAGACGAAACCAGCAGTTCAGTTCCAGGCTGCAGCAAAGTCAGATTGTGCAGAGGACTCAACTGGTTCCTGTGGTCTTGTCACGGTGGCCGTCTAGGAGACAAGGACTTCACTGGGGATCTGTCTCTAGGGCTCGTCTAGTTGTCCTGATATCCGCTGACATTCAGGGCTGTAGAAGTCCTCTCTAGGTACTGATCCACCATCTGGGCTGGATATGTACTGGATCCGAGTGACTGCAGTGACCATCTGATCTGGATACAGACTGGATCCGGGTGACTGCAGTGACCATCTGATCTGGATACAGACTGGATCCGGGTGACTGCAGTGACCATCTGATCTGGATAACTTCCTGGTTCAAGTAAAAACTCTAGCTGCTGCATTTTGGACCAGCTGGAGTTTGTTTATTAAGCGTGCAGAACAACCACCCAAATAAAGCATTACAATAATCTAACCTTGAGGTCATGAATACATGATTTAACATTTCTGCATTTGACATTGAGAGCATAAGTCATAATTTAGATATATTTTTGAGATGGAAAAATGCAGTTTTACAATTGCTAGAAACGTGGCTTTCAAAGGAAATATTGCTATCAAATAGCACACCTAGGTTCCAAACTGATAATGAAGAATTGACAGAGCAGCCATAGAGTCTTAGACAGTGCTCTAGGTTATTACATGCAGAGTTTTTAGGTCCGATAATTAACACCTCTCTTTTTCAGAATTTAGCAGTAAGAAATTACTCGTCATCCAGTTTTTTATATCGACTATGCATTCCATTAGTTTTTCAAATTGGTATGTTTCGCCGGGCCGCAAAGAAATTTAGAGCTGAGTATCATCAGCATAACAGTGAAAGCTAACATCATGTTTCCTGATGATATCTCCCAAGGGTAACATGTAAATTGTGAAAAGTAATTGCCCTAGTACTGAGCCTTGAGGTACTCCATACTGCACTTGTGATCGATATGATGCCTCTTCATTCACAGCTACGAATTGATGGCGGTCAGATAAGTACGATTTGAACCATGCTAATGCATTTCCACTAATGCCAACAAAGTTTTCTAGTCTGTTCAAAAGAATGTCGTGGTCAGTCGTGTCGAACGCAGCATTAAGATCCAGTAGCACTAATAGAGAGATACAGCCATGATCAGATGATAAGAGCAGGTCATTTGTAACTCTAATGAGAGCAGTCTCAATAGTATGATACGGTCTAAATCCTGACTGGAAATCCTCACAGATACCATTTTTCTCTAAGAAGGAATATAATTGTGAGGATATACTACCTTTTCTAGTATCTTGGACCGAAAAGGGAGATTTGAGATCGGTCTGTAATTAACTAGTTCTTTGGGGTCAAGTTGTGTTTTTTTTATGAGAGGCTTAATAACAGCCAGTTTGAAGGTTTTGGGGACATATCCTAATGACAATGACAAATTAATAATAGTCAGAAGAGGATCTATGACTACTGGAAGCACCTCTTTTAGGAGCTTAGATGAAATAGGGTCTAACATACATGTTGTTGGTTTAGATGATTTAGAGAATGAGTGGAATTGTTCCTCAGGGGATCTATGGCGCACTATCTGATGCGATACTGTAGCTGACGGCTGCATGGTTACAATTTTATTAATAGTATCGATCTTGGAAGTAAATTAATTCATAAAGTCATTACTGCTGTGCTGTTGGGAAATGTCAACACCTGTTGATGCTTTATTCTTCGTTAATTTAGCCACTGTATTGAATAAATACCTGGGGTTATGTTTGTTTTCTTCTAAAAGAGACGAAAAGTAATCAGATCTAGCAGTTTTTAATGCTTTTCTGTAGGATAGGGTACTTTCCCGCCAAGCAATACGAAATACCTCTAGTTTTGTTTTCCTCCAGCTGCGCTCCATTTTCCGGGCTGCTCTCTTTAGGGTGCGAGTGTGCTCATTATACCACCATGTCAGACTGTTTTCCTTAATCTTCCTTAAGCATTAAGAAGCAACCATATCTAAAATGCTAGAAAAGAGAGAGTCCATAGTGTCTGTTACATCTTCAAGTTGTTCTGAGGTATTGGATATGCTAAGGAATTGAGATAAATCAGGAAGATTACTTACAAAGCAGTCTTTTGTGGTAGAAGTGATGATTCTACCATACTTGTAACAAGGAGTAGAATATACAGTTTTAGCTATATGAAGTTTGCACAAGTCTAGATAATGATCTGAGATATCATCGCTTGGCTGCATAATTTCAACACCATCAACATCAATTCCATGTGACGGTATTAAATCAAGAGTATGATTTTGACAATGAGTATGTCCTGACATGTGTTGTCTAACGCCAATAGAGTTCAGAATGTCTATGAATGCTGATCCCAATGCATCTTGACTTCTGCCATTCCAAGAGGGTTCAATCACCTCCATTCTTCCATATGTACCTAAGGGATGTCCATATGTCTATTGCTCTGAAACCTCCTTCGGGAAGGTTCGAGCTTCCGTAACGTCCCTGTTCCAAGTAGAACGGGTGCATTTCCCCAGTGTTATCCAGTCTTACTCAGTGTTTAGTGCCATAGTAGCAGTAGCTGGTCCTCTTGTGCAGGCCCTGGCCTACGCCAAAAAGTAGGGGCGCAGGTGGCTGCCACAGGACACTGGAAGGGGCAGTAACTGTGGCCTTTTGGAAGGACATGACGTTGAGAGTGACCGACTGAAAGGGAACGTCTGGATGCAATAATCACATGCCAATGTGCATTGGCTCGTTTAGTTTACAGTCGAAGTAGATTGGTCCCTCTAAGCGAGATCCCAATTCGTCGGTTCTCCGACGTGACGTCTCCGTTCCCTCCTTCAGGGAACGAGGGTTACATACGTAACCGAGACGTTTCTCTGGATAATGTTTTGAGAAATACTGAAAATATTGATATAAATTGTAGCAACACCTCCCCCTTTACCTTTTGGACATAGCTCATGTTCATAACCGTAATCTTGGGGGGATAGACTTGTTTAAAATAATGTAATCATCAGGTTTTACCCAGGTTTCTTTCAAACAGAGCACATCTAGGTTATGATCAGTGATCATATCACTTACAAAAAGTGTTTTCGTAGAAAGAGACCTGATATTCAGTAAGCCAAGCTTAATCATTTGTTTATCTGTATTACATCTGTTTTTTATTTGTTGAACATGAATTAAATTGTTACTCTTAAATTGGTTTGGACATTTTTTGCATTTTCTAGTTCGGGGAACAGACGCAATCTCTATAGTGTGATATCTAGGTGAAAGGGTCTCTATGTGCTGAGAATTAACTGATTTCTGTGACGTGAGGTGGCTAGCAGATGGTCGGTTTAGCCAGTCAGTCTGCTTCCTGACCTGGGCTCCAGTTAGTCAAGTGCAAACTCTAACAGTGTGTTCACACCAGACGCGAATGTAATTATTCGTGCAAGTGGATTACATACAAAGTCAACGCAAAGACACAAATAGAGGCGAATTTGCGCCGGGCGACGCGAATGACGGGAAATGCGCGGCGCGTTTGCCGCAAACGCACGATATTCGCTTCAATCGCGTCTTTCGCGCAAGTTCAAAAAGTTTAACTCCAGCGGAAAATTCACATGACGCGTTCTTGCGCAAGCCAATCAGCGAAGAGTTTCATGACACGTCCAGTTGAATCAAACAATAGAAGAGAGCATTATTGCAGCCGTCTGTTATTATATAGGTCTGGAGAATAGAAAACAATTAAAATCAGTCGTAGTGGTAGTTGTATTGTATTAGCATGGCTACAGAAATGCTGCTATCAATAATAAAAATAATAGTAATATCAGTATATATACAGTAGTAAAATGTAACACACACATTAATACAGGATCCTAACGTTATTCATCCTCCTCTGGATGGTGCTGTGAACCCAGACACGTCAGCGTTTGGCTTTCCATTGTATGTGGGACTTTTTGACAACAGGTACAAAACAGCGATTGTAGCTATCTCCACCATGGTTGATCGCCCTGTTGTTTATTCGCGTGAGTGACACGAAAAACATCTCGCAAGTAATCTAGAGCGAGTGACGCGATGCGCATATTCGCTTCACGTCTGGTGTGAACACACCATAAGACTATGTGCCATATTTCTAGATAGAAGAGCGGCACCACCCCAGGAGGGATGAAGACCATCTCTTTTCAACAGGTCAGGTCTGTCCCAAAAACTCGTCCAATTGTCTATGAAACCTATGTTATTCTGCAGGCACCAGTTAGACATCCAGCCTTTGAGTGATGACAGTCTGCTATGTATCTCATCACCACAGTAAGCAGGGAGGGGACCAGAGCATATTAGTGTCTGACATCGTACTTGCAAGTTCACACACCTCTTTAATGTTATTTTTAGTGATCTCTGACTGGCGAAGTCGAACATCATTAGCTCCGTTAGATAACAATCTTACTGAATTTACGTTTAGCATCAGCCAGCACTTTTAAATTGATGATGTTTTTTGATGGTACTGAAATAAATGAACTTTTCCACGAAATTCTAATTTATTGAGATGCACCTGTACAGGTGCATCTCAATAAATTAGAATGTCGTGGAAAAGTTCATTTATTTCAGTAATTCAACTCAAATTGTGAAACTTGTGTATTAAATAAATTCAATGCACACAGACTGAAGTAGTTTAAGTCTTTGGTTCTTTTAATTGTGA
>NW_015505282.1:486387-491041 GCF_001515645.1 Sinocyclocheilus grahami | reverse complement strand
AGAGAGTTCATAGGCGGCCTCCTTGGCCGGGACAGAACAGACAGAGAGTTCATAGACGGCCTCCTTGGCCGGAACAGAACAGACAGAGAGTTCATTGACGGCCTCCTTGGCCGGAACAGGACGAGCAAAGTGTTCATAGATGGCCTCCTTGGCCGAAACAGGACGAGCAGAAAGTTCACCGGTGGGTACTACTGACACCTCTGGAGGTTCTGCAGCGGAACAATTATTACTGAATTACTGAAATAAATGAACTTTTCCACGACATTCTAATTTATTGAGATGCACCTGTATATATATATATATATATATATATATATATAAAATGTTATTTCATCAGTTGTCAGAATTGAAAAATCACCAAAATTTGGGTCACCAAAAAATAAATTTTGATCGCTTTATATGATGAACAGATTTAATTACAGGCTTTTATTTAGTTATATAAACATTGAGATACATTAAATACGGTAAACACTGAAGATACTTGCTTGACGTGCAAGAACAAAACCTCACTGGTTCTTGCTCATGAAGCAAGCATGTTTGCCATATTTGATGAGCTCTATGTATGTGCGTTGATCAGGGTTTATTTATATAAAAGCCAAAATGTCTCTTCAGAAGACTTGGATAAAACCACTCATGTGGATTACTTTTACAATGTCTTTTTGAAGAGTCAACATTTTGGTTGTCCCAGATTTTATTCAAGTATATATATAAGAGACATCTGGGCTTTTACAGAAAAATAAACCCTGATCAACACATATATAGAGTTCTGCAAATATGGCAAACATGCTTGCTTCATGAGTGAGAACCAATGAGGTTTGTTCTCTTTGGGTGACTCTTGAGTTTGATTTGAAAATGAATAAAGACAATTTTGTACCTTAATGTCTTTTTTTGGAGCTTGAAAGTTCTGAGTACCACTGCCTTTCATAAAATGGACAAAAACAGCCAAAACACTTATCAAAATTCTTCTTTCGTGTTCTGATGGTCACAAGAAAGTAATATGAATTTGGAGCGACATGAGGATGAGAAAATAATGATTTGTAATTTGCTGCTACACTATTCCTTTAACAATGCATTTCTGATCGAAATCAGTAAGAATGGTAATTGTATTGTATGTTATTTTGGCTGGACTTCAGAAGACACATGGCACAGACAGACCTTTGAGCTGAGCTTTAGCTCCGTCATATATTTATCCTCATCTGTCTAAGCAAACACATTACAGTTCATGAACCGCACTGATGATTACTCATGGTTGTTTAATATACCGTGACAGTGATGTATAGCAGCTTACAGTCGGTTTATTTTGGTAGAAGGTTTTTATCTGTTGGATAAATGGTTTTTATGGTTCAATCTAAATCTCTCATTAAGGGAAAAAGCTCTGTTCTCTCTTAAGTGGGCAGGACATGTTTTCAGCCCCTAAGACTAAGGATTTCACTTCAATTTTATCTTCTTGTTTTCTGTGTTTAAAGAAAAAACATCTAAAACAAACTTAAGGGGATTTCTTTTTTATCTCTTCATGAAAGTTTGTGAAACAGACCTGTAAGTGTTATGGGTTTAGTTGGTTTAGTTTGAAGGTGTGGAGTGAGAGCTTTAGTCTGGGAAGCTCATCAAGAAGGATTTAGCCTTGATGTGATCTCTTGAGATGATGTTACGCTCCAGCATTCCTTTGGATATCACTACTGGAGACTCCATGACACACAATGAGCTCTCTCTGTCCCTAAAGTCCTAATTAAAACCTCACAAAAGACTTGTGGGACCTCAGAGGAGGCGTGACTCACGTTTGCTGTGGATAAATATTGGTTACCAGTGTGAGTGTCTGGAGGATTACTGCGGCGTTCGCCTGCATGATGATTACTCTTATATATGTTTGCCTTTGCCATCATTTCAGAGCAGCATTCAGATGGCATTTTACATGAAGTTACAAAGAAGTCTTTGTGTTTGTGGTGTCTGCCGTCCCCTCATTCCCAAAGACACTGTGACATAATAGAAGTCTAAACACAGACACTCTGGACCGTCATTCATTAGCTATGGTTAAATCCTCATCACCACTTTTCCGAAACAAGGTTTGGTTAGGTGTTGACGTATGCTTGAGGCTGTGGTTATGGTGTGTTTACTTCCTCATACATGATTCATTCTTGCCCATGTCGCCCTACGCTGGAAGGAATTCTGACCTCAGGCTTTAAATGCCACTGTAGGCCTATGGCAGATATATATCATAGTCGTCTAACGGTAATAAATGACAGGAAACTGGTGCTCTTGTATTAAACAGTTGAAACTTTTGTAGAAATATGCCGAAGAGATGACTCATCAGACAGTGATTTCAAAATTGTAACTTTAACTTTAACTCAATGTAGTTAATCAATTAGAATTTAAAAGAGATGGGTTCAATTTGTCATGTTTATTCTGTGGAGTTTTATGTTCTAAAACTCTTAATTTGACGTTTATTTTTGATTCCATTGTATCTGTCTTTACTTTTCCTATGTGTCTTTCCTTGTTTTAACTGTTTTTTTTTTGTTTGTTTTTTTTTATTATGCACACCTGTGTCTGTTTTAGTTCTTGTCATTAAGTAAATGTATAGCCCTCGGTTTCAGTTGTCTTTAACTCAACTATTAAAAAACCTATTGGTTTTTGCAGTTCTTTGGGATTACCTTCTTCTAATGGTGGGACAAACAAAGTTTTTCAAGACTTCAGTTAATAAATGATTTAAACCAGACGCTTTGCAAAATGATTCGCTTTTGCAGCACTCACAACACTGGTGATGCCTCCTTTTGCAAACCAATTGCAAATACTTTACAGAAAGTGTATTCTATTAAATGCAATCAACAAATCATCTAGTACAATTAAATACAAATAGTCTACATAATATTTGTTATTTTATTAAACTGTAGGGATTGTTTTGTTTGTTTTATGGAGCGCTTGGTTAATCAGGCCAATAAGAGACTATTATCTACAACTCTTCCTTTTTATTCTACAAATGTGTCATTAAAATGTCACAAAACTGATCTGAGGTCAGGTTAAAAAAAAAACATGTAAACAGTGGTTGATGGATTCATAGACATTGTACACTAGCTGCGAACCACTAACATTTTGAACCAGTTATGATGTAACAAAGCCTTATTTACTGAATCGTGTGACTTCACTCCAACATCACTCCATATAACTGGTTCAAATGATTTGCAACGGTTTCAAAGCTTCATAGAACAGTGCTTCAAAAATTTCTGAAATTGTCTTCTTGTTTTTGTTTAATAAATGTTTACACTGTGATTAGATCCATGCCTGCACTATGAGACATAATCGTGCCTTCAGAAATCCTGTTTGCTGTATTCCTGCTCAATGTCAAACTGACCACAATCTTCCAAGCAATCCTTAAAATACATCTTATACATTCCCATCTGTCAAAGCTTTCTCTAGTGTGTGAGCAACCTTAAAAGATGAACCCTCTATTTCATACTCAGTAATCTGAAACTTTGTGATGTCATTGTAATCATTTGTATGTGTTTCTTGGTCTCTTTCAGAATGACCGTGTGTTGGACTGGTGTGAGGACCACAGGAGATGTTCACAGGTAAGATGTGTTTTCAGATTAATGAGCTTGACATTATTCATTGAGCTCACAGCTTCTCACATTGCCTCAGCACTGCTAAATAAAACTCTGTTCAAATGTAATTTCCTTTCATTACAAGGAAATGGCCAAAGGTTAATGCCTTTATACAAACCACATGCCCTGTACCTACATTAAACCTCACTCGTGTCTAATGGCTTCTGGAAACCCAACATAAACAGCACTGAGAGCCACTGTTGTACCCAGGGCAATTTTCTTGCCTTCCTTCCACCGGATTATGGTCATTTTAGATTGTAGTACTTTATAGGACAAATAGAGATATCACTTTAATATGTTGGTGTTCCCTACACTTCTATTTTCCAAACATAAAATCAGAATTGATTCAATATGTTATTGAGCATGAGTCACCTGTGCATATTATTCCATATAGCGATCGCTTTTTACTATCCAGTAAGTTCCTGGTGGATAAAATCACAACAGTTGTGAACAGTGTTGGGAGTAACGCATTACAAAAGTAATAATATTACAGTAGTATATTATGTTTTGCTGTAACGCAGTAATATAACGCATTACTAATAAAATTTGGGTAATATTATTACTCGTTACAATCTCAGTAACGCAAGTTACAACAACATATTATTAACACCGCAAAACAGCACCAGAGAAAAAATTCCACGGGTAAAATAGTTAGTCTATCTTCTGTTGCTGGAATTAGATGGTTGAGATGACTGCAGATACGGATTCTGCATTTGTGAGATGGACACACTCCTGTTATTTTCAGTTTATCGGAGAAAAGGATAAGGATGCTTAGCAACATGTGCGAGAAAAAAGGCGGCGGACGAGCGCAGACAAGCAACAAAAATTTACTTTAACTAAAAATAACAAAATCTGTTTTTGTTAAATCATAGTCTATATGACTATGCCGTTCGTATGGCGCGCTGTGATGATAATTAAAATTTAGGCTATTAGCTTAGGCTACTCATTGAGAATGTTTTTTTAAAGTTTTTTTTAAACAGGTCTATTAATTTATACAATTGAATTATAGGCCTATAATTAAAATTATTAACACTGCAGTCATCGATGAAAATTAAGAGCAG
>NW_015505282.1:480096-485890 GCF_001515645.1 Sinocyclocheilus grahami | reverse complement strand
ACTGACGTTCACCGGCATAACTCTTGCACAGTTTGCGCATTGCTTGCTTGTGTTGCTTGACCCCGCCCCCATAATATCAGTCGTTTATAGGCCACACATTAGGCATTTTTTTTTATGTTTATTTTTTTAATGTTAATGAAAGTGACACCAATAATAAGGGAACATCATTAGGTAATCCTTGGGGGGGCTGTGCCCGGGCTAAGCAAGTTTCTGATGGGCCCCGTCAAGCGCCGCCACTGATTAGCCTAATTCGTTTTGGAAAAACTTATATTTTTCATTCTTGTTTTCTTCTGAAACTGTTCAAATTTGCCTATAGGCTAGGTAGGCTATTGTGTTTATTGTTTGTACATTATAACATTTCGCTTTATTTACCAGTGTTATTTATGAATGTAATAATGTGGTTTCTGCTTATCTGTGTTTAACCTAAACTACAACGTAACATTAATGTAGACCTACATACCGGCATCTAAATATGATTTTATAATTGTATGCTATATATACCGACCACATTACCCTCCACTGGGTGTAGAATGAGTAGCAATAAACTACATTTTGGCATTTTATCATTCTTTTGTGGATATTTTGGTGAAAGTAACTCAAAAGTAGTGTAACGCATTACAATTCAGAGACAGTAATATTGTAATGTAACTAATTACTTTCAAAAGACAGTAACTGGTAATATATAATGTATTACATTTTGGAAGTAACTTGCCCAACACTGGTTGTAAACATGTTTCATGTTGACTTTAAGACCAAGTTTGTTTTTCCTAACTGGTTTGCCCCATGGGAAATAAATAAGGATAGGTTAGGGGTAATGCAATAAGCATTTACAGCACACCTCTCCGTCCACTAGAGTTCATTTGCAAGGATGCATTTATCATAAGAGCTCCCTGGATTCAGCATACTTTAGGGAAATTTTTAGCATTGACTCATGGAAAAGCATGTCTCTACCAACGTTTTTGCAAAACTCCAAAGATGTACCTATACATACAACTACCAGTAGTAAAATGAACACTAGTGGCAGTAAAACACCTACAACGTTTCTTCCTTTTTTACACAAATTATAATTACATTAGCCAGATTATTGATTCATTTCTTATTTTTGTGCTGTCCATTGCAGAACACTATGTTATGAGCTCCAAACTATTTTACCACACTGCATTATTTGTAAACCAATACATTTTGAAGATTGCATCACATAACCAGCTCCATATGTATGGCTTTTCTGACGAAGTAAACTTGCTCAATAGCGCACCCGGTACAGCATTGTATTTGCTTGGGCATGAGTCCAGTGAAGCATAAGCCACGATAAAAGTGCTCAAAACTTGTAGAAGCGCAGTTGCTTCAGCAAATGCATTATGTCACATTTGCGTTTAAGACTATCAGTTAAGTTTAAGGTAGGGTTTAGTGAATGTCACCTATTCTGAATAAAATTAAACTTTAGCTTTAGTGCCGCTCACTGGACATTTCTTCTTGAAAGTGTTGTGAAATGTGCAAGAAGTGACATAATAGGTGCGTTCTTCCAGTGAGTGTGGGTTTTAAATATAATCAATGTTAATATTAACTCAGACATAGCACAATACAGTAGCATTTTTTACTTTTAAAATGAATTTGTGTTGCAAGGTCTTTCGAATGGTCCCAGTTGTGGTATACTATAGCTCCTAAACACAGTGTTAAATCAGAGGAACTGAGACTGAAGCAGACCATGAAGAATACCCAGTTTTTTTTCTTCAGTAATAGTGATATGCAACCATAATTGCCCTTCGATAAGCTAGTAAACATGGTTAACTCATTAATGGTAATTGCCTAAGCCCAGACATCTCTGGCTGCCGTCAGCCAATCACCAACCACCGCTCACCCTGAGGGCCAGCGCTTTAAAATCCCTGAATGAAAAAGAGCAAAAACATTCCTTGTGAAAGCCGTGTTTCTCACACCAAGCATTTAAGCCGTTCTAATTGCTTTCAGATGGAAGTAATCCACCGTCAGCCCTTCCAATAACAGGTAAAGTAAATGTTGTGTTTCTTATGAAAATAAGCTGTGTTCACATCCTCCTGGGCTGAACTGCGTCTCTAAAAGTGCACTTGAAATTAGCTCCTGTATATTCGTTTAAAGCCGAGGCCAGGAAGACGCTGTTTATTTTCTTTTTCTTGTAATTTCTTGTTTGCTTGTGAAGGACTTTCTACATCTCAAATTCTTTATTTGTATATTTTGAGTGCATGATCACCACAAATCCTATCCCTTTCAAAAAAATATGTTTTACTCCAGTGTGCTCTTATATATTTTTGTTTTTAGAAAGAAAAAAAAAAGAGAGTATACATTCGGTCTACTGTTTATGTGTTTACAGTGCTTGTATACTTTATACAAAATTCCTACAAAATCATACTTAAGTGTACTTGGCTTACACTGACAAGTATACAGAACAGTCTAAGAATATTTGGCCTGTACTTGTACTTTATTTAAAAAAATTATAATTTAGTATTTTATATATACTATAAATTAAGCTTTAGCGTTAGTTCTGGCAGGTCACGTGAGTCAAGCTTGCATCAGCTGATTCTCAGCTGATCACATCTACCTATAGGAATACGACACCTATCGCGGCATTCCTATATAAGCTGTATTCAGTATTATTCAGCAGCTTTTTAGCTTGCTTCGGAGCAAATTACCCTCCTCCATCCCCAGCTCCACCTTTCGCCACAGTCAGGACTTAGCTTTCTGATATTCCTTGCTAATCAGACTCCTTTATCTTGAATAAAGTGTTACACTTAAATATCATTGAGTACATTAATGATATCTGCATTGTTCTGTTCTGTTAACCCTAGGGGGGTTATTATTGCTGCTCTCCCTGCTCATTCATGACAGGCTGCATGGATGGGCAGGGAGGTTTTTTGCCCAGAACAGAACCATACCGCCAAACCAAACTTTATGCTAAGTATCTATCATTCTGACGATAGTGGTCCTGACAGAAATATATATATATATCTATACGTTGTTGGTGCCAAAGTACTTCATTTTGACAAATAATTACAATGAAATGGCAAGTAACATTTTTAAATTTTTTATTTTTTTTTGTAAAACATACTCCAATTATCTTGAAACAAAAATAGTTTTTAGTTGTTTCAATTGTTACAGTTGCCGTTTATCATATAAATTGCTTTTGGTATCTAAGTGGCACAGAGGTGGCAGTTATGTGTGTGTGTGTGTGTGTGTGTGTAGTTAAGGTGATTAACTAACAAGCTCCACCTGTGCCAAATTGATTGATTATCTGATCATACTCCTCCCGAACCTTGTTAATAAAACATAATTTGTGTTTAACTAGACGACAAAGTGAAGAATTTTGCCAAATATATTCATGTTTCATTTAATAATGATATATTTGTTATTTGTAAGATTTTCACTCACACACAACTTTATTTTTATTTGCTATTGAGAATTGTAGTAATATTAATGAAAAACAACACACGCATAGGTATTAAAATACGTAAAAAATAATCAGAAGTTGAGAAATCTCAAACGCACGAGGCAACGATCTGGAAGATCTTTTTGAGTATACTAAACATATGGAAACTTATGGCTTGAATTTTAGGTTAAGCTGAGCATTAAAATTACGTTTTTATGGTCTAAAACTTTCTCAGTTTATCTAACTTGTGTATCAGTTTCTTAAACTAAAAAAAAAAGGTTATATAGATTTAATTCTAAACACCAAAACATGGCACATACTAATTGAAATGGAAGAAACTTCAAGGAGAACACTAATCTCAGTGGTGTCATATAAAATACAAACAAAGACAATAGAGCAGGGTTCCTCAAATCTTGCCCTGGAGGTCCAATGCGCTGCAGAGTTTAGCTCCAACCCTGATCAAACTCACCTACCTGTGATTTTCTAATGATCCTGAAGACACTGATTAGTATGCTCAGGTGTGTTTGATTAGGGTTAGAGCTAAACATTATATCTAACAGTATACTACACTTTAAGTAGATCTTTTTTTCATAAACTAAAAAAGTGGGACAACTTATCCCAAGAACTTTTGAAAATAGTACACTTATAATTATACTACTGGTACATTAATTTTAGTATACTTACTACACAAAATATACTTGAAAAATATACTTGAACTTTACACAAGGCAAGACACTACAAGCAAAACCATTGGCCATTAGGCCAATTTTGGGATATTTTGCTTCCATAACATCTTTTTTCAGACTAGTGGAAAGTAACCATACAAAATATACATTTGAGTGTTTATTTTATTACACTTTATCTGTTTGCATCTGTAGATGTCAATTATACAGCACATATCTTTACAGGCCGCTTTTCAAAATTAGTTTCTCTTGAACTTCAGTACTTACACCAAACGTTTCATAGTATATAGGTTTTTACAGAGGGGTTTGTGCATCATTCACCTGATTTATATAACATTAGCCTAAAACATGGTGAATTGTTTTCTTACTGTTAACAGTATTTTCTGATTTGATAAAAAGGAATACCCAGAATACCCTTTGTAAAAAAACGTTTAACTCTGATTTGTCAACAAAATAAAACATCTTGGCTTTGTCCAATATTCAGATTTCTGTTCTCGAAATGTATTTTTAATTAGATTATGGCTCATTTGCATATTCAAATATAACATTTCAGAAAACTTGTAATACAAAATAATGTGTTATTGTACTGTGATTTTGAATTTAATTATTCTTATTAGGCTGGTGTTAGGAGCTTGATCAGGGCGTCACCTCAGCACTTGTCCAGTCTTATCTGTCAGGCTTGACCCCGGCTGAAGGAGAAAGCTGTCAGATGTGTCACTGTGACAACACCAGTAGTTTACTACACCTCTGGAATGGGATTAACCCCGCTGAAGCCACTCTCTCTTCTCTTAAGTAAAGCTTAGAAGCAGATGGAGGCTTGTGCCCTGCTGGGGTTGACCCGGGCTGGGCTGGGGCGCAAGCTTTGGACCCTGATCAGCAGGTGAGCCGAACGCCTGGAGGGTCATGAGGGTCACTCTGTGTGTGGCCAGCTGAGCTCGTGCTGAAGCCACTGCTGACTCAGCAGCTTCCCGCTTTTTAAGGGGCATATTGTTTTGAGATTTTGGGAGCTCATTACGTTTAACAGTTCCTGGAAGTTTCACAGGAGAGCTTATTCCAGCTTTGTTTGGCAACTGGTCATTTTGGAGGTTTAAAATGAGTCTCATTAGGTATCTGAAAGCAGTACTATTGTATGTTGTTGCTCATGCTGATAAATCAGCCTAGTAGCGCTCTTATCATGGTAACCAAGCCTCAAAATACTGGTGGCTCTCACAGTGGTTTGTGTGAGCCACACAGTACTCTTGTCAGGGTTGCCAGATCTATGTAACAAAACCTATATGGTCAATCAAAACTAGCCAAAAACTAGTCCAATGACCATTTAATAACCCAAAAGTTAACCCAAATACCACAACTATGCCACTCCCATACCTAAAATACAGATTTTACAGTCACTGTAATTATGAATTACACACAATTTCAACTTAAAAATCACTGAAGAGTAGTAATCATAAAGTTTATCATAAATCATCTTTCATTAAGGTTAACAGTTTTTGCAATAGCATAAAATGATACAAAAAAATAAAATGTATATGTACATGCTTAAATGTATACAAAAATGTTTTAAGGTGTGTGTTTTTCTTAGCTTAACACAATATGTGTTCCTTGCAAAAAAATCTGTGGAATATCAAAAAATTTGATATTTTGAAGAGCACTGTTTGTGCACGTTGTTGGTGCCAAAGTACTTCATTTTGACAAATAATTACAATGAAATGGCAAG
>NW_015505282.1:425096-477596 GCF_001515645.1 Sinocyclocheilus grahami | reverse complement strand
AGAGGTCAAGAAGAGACCTTCAAAATCAAGTCCGAGATGATTTGTGTTTCGTTAGGGGGGTGGTATGGACGTTTGTCATCGGCTTCCATATGGATAAGCCATTTGAGTTGTTCTTGACATTGAGAGATGAATGGACTTCCACTCTTTTTCGGGCTACACTGCGTCTCCTAATGTTTCAGTTTTTCGCGTCTGGCGTTTGAAGGTTCATCGGAGGTGAGGCCGGGAACACGGGCTACCGTTCCTTTTTCCTTTGGCCTCTTGCAGCGAGCACAGCTTTCTCCTATTTGTTGCCATCTTGTTCTGCACGGCTTTCAAAAGGTCTCTGAGGGTCTGCGCCGCTTCTCAGAAAGATTTTCTGAATTTGTTCCACCACGTCACAGACCCCTTTAAAGCTCCTCTGGTTTATGATGACATATGTTCAGAAGAAATGCTTTTCTGATCAGATGATCATCTGATAACACTTTACAATAAGGTTAACGCTAGTTAACTTGATTAGTTGACATTCATTAACAATGATAAATACTTTATGAATCTTACACTCTTAAAAAAGATGCTTTGTATTCTATGAAGAAACTTAAACATTTGTGGAAACTTTTCAGTGCACTAAAGGTTCTTTTATAGTGAAAAAAAAGATATTTAGGTTAATAAAATATTCTTCACACTTTTAAGAACTGTTCACTGAAAGGTTCTTCTATGGCATTGCTGTGAAAACACCCATTTGGGAGCTTTATTGTTACATGTGCAGTTAATTTCAACATGTACTAATATATTATTAAAAGGATAGTTCAAGTCATCAAGACATTTTTAAGAATGTCTTACATTCTTAACATTACTGGTAGCCATTGATTTTCATAGTATTTTTATTCCATACTATGGAAGTCAATGGCTACCGTCAACTGTTTGGTTACCCACATTCTTAAAAATGTGTTCTTTTGTGGTCAGAAACTCATACAGGTGAGTGAATGATGACAGAAGTTTCATTTTTGGGTGAACTATCCCTTTAAGTATTAATATTATTTAATGAACCTGATCTGATATGAACTAACAACGAATGGTTGTAGTTTTAATAACAGTAAAGGTCCTTGCACACTGAGTCCGAAATTTTCGTTTTTTTCATATTCGTCATCCTTTCCAGTCAAAATGCTTGCTACAGATACAAAAACGCAGGAAAATCGAAACTGGTCCAATTTTTTTATGATGGACGAAAGTTTCGGAGGCAGTGTGTAAACGTGATTGACACAACATGAGGTCGTATTTGTTTTTTAATGTGAGAATTTCGGACGAGAAGACCTTTACACTTCATTTTGATGGTGCCCTTTAGACATTTGGTTGGCTATAAGAAACTTTGTAACTGCATGTCAACTAGCAGTCATATCATATCATAAGCATCATAATCCTAAATTGATCATAGAGTCATTGTCATTAATGAAGCTACGATCAACTTAGGTTTACAATGCTTTTGGGACACACAGCTCTGGCCAAGTCAGATGTTGAAGATCATCTTGGTGCTCCAACTGTACAGGTTTTATGATCATAATTCCATCTTTTTCACATTTTAGCATTGTTTTCTTTGATTACTGTGGCTTTGTGAAGTTCCCTGTGGTTGGTTTTTATGGCAACATGGTTTCAAAGTGAATACTGAGGTTTGTTGACAGTTCTGTGTTGTTTGGACACAATACCTCTTAGTGTTTGATGGACTCACTCACCTTTTTTATTTTTTTCTCACTGATCAAGTCTTGCCATGTTTTATGCATGCAGTCATAATCATTGACTTCTGTTCTTTAAACAGCAAACAATTGGGCTTTTAAAGGGGTCATATGATGCGATTTCAATTTTTCCTTTCTCTTTGGAGTGTTACAAGCTCTTGGTGCATAAAGAAGATCTGTAAAGTTGCAAAGACTAAAGTCTCAAATCCAAAGAGATATTCTTTATAAAAGTTCAGAGTCAGCCACGCCTACCTAAAACGGCTCGTTCTAACACGCCCCCACATGTCTACATCACTATGTGGGAAGATTTGCATAACGCCGCACAAATGTTCACGCAAAGAAATAAGGCGTAGCTTTTATTCTCACTGTAGTATTGTTGCCGCCGCCGCCATGTTGTGAAGGCGCTGTGTGCTTCGTTGTGAAAGCGAAACTACTTTGTTTGGTCTTCCAAAAGAGGACGATATCCGCTTTGTCATGCCTAGAGCTGATCTGTGCTGGTCGCAGAGGAAATACATCAACTTCGCGCTGTGGATCGCCGGATCGGACTGGATCATCCAGCCCGGGGTTGTCACATGTGGTTGCCGCAAGCCAGCCGGCCGCTCCTTCGTCGAATCCGCCGGCCGCGCCATTCTCAAGCCCGCCGTTTGTGATGCTGTGTTTCATTGTGAAAGCGAAACTACTTTGTTTGGCCTTCCAAAAATGGACACGACTAGAAATCAGTGGTTAAGTTGTATTTACAACACTGTTCCAGAACACGTCAACCCAAATATTCGGGAGTTTTGAGCAGTGTAGAGTAGCACTAGTTGTTTGTCGTTTCTCCGATCACGAATGCAGACATGGTTTTATGTTTACTCGACGCGATGCAACGCAACACGTAAAGAGACAGTATAAGTCATTATAATCCGTAATTATGTCCCCACTGAATGCAACAAATGCCTCGTTTATAATGGGTTTTAATGATTTTGTCTCGTCGCTCCGGCCAGACAAGGCATTACAGTATGGTAAAGGGCATAACATTTCCATCACACGCTTGAGGTATTCAGCCAATCACAATGCACTGGATAGCTGGCCAATCAGAGCACACCTCGCTTTTCAGACCGATGAGCTTTGTAAAAATCAACGTGTTTCAGAAAGGCGGGGCATAGAGGAGAAACAATAATGTACAGTATGTGGAAAATAATGTGTTTTTTAACCTTAAACCACATAAACACATTTCATTACACCAAATACACAAAATAATGTTCTTTTTAGCAACATCATATGACCCCTTTAAAGTGTCAGATGCTCTTGCTAAACGTGCTCCTATGATTTGCTCTTTTTGAAAGTCACCTATTTCACCCATGTCTTGTACTAAACACTGTCATTCAAGCTAGAAAGTGTAGACAACAAAAAGATAAATATAAGATAATTGCCGTGTTTGTTTTTTTCACTGAAGCCTACACAATTGATGTTAACCCCTATAATAACAGGTGTGACTTTGTCTAACACCCAAGGACAGTTATTTAACCTGATAATATAAAAAAGACAGACAAAAATGAAAATGTATGCCCCCAAACCCCCATAAGCTCAGTTTTTGGTTCTCTGTGCATGTCAATTTTCATCAGGCAAATGCATGAAACTGGTGTAAAATGAAACTGTAAGTGTTTTTTTTCTGTCACTGTATAAACATAAGCGCAGGCCAGATAAATAAACACACTGATGAGGTTCATGGCCAGTTCGAGTTCCTAACCCTGATTGATTTGATTGTACATTACAAAAGATGCATTTGAAAGCGATTAACACATCAGCTACTGAGGGGAAACTACTTCATAAGCAAGCAAGATATTGATATCAGCTCCACAGCAAATGTTAGAAACTCACTCACAGATGTTTGCAGCTATGGGAAAACGTTTAAATTTACGTTTTTGAACTCAAAGCGTGTCAACTTCAATCTGATGTTTCTGTAAACGTGAATCTGTTTTTATTTATGTCTTAATGTGAATATGCTGAGCGTTTCTTTCTTGTTGTTTCAAATGGTGATGTATAACAACTGAAGTCATATGGACTCATTTTCTGATGTTTTTATGGTGCTTTTATGTCCTTTTTGTTCTCGACACTGACAATTTTTTATTTTGCACCAATTAAAAAAAAAAATCTTTAATTTGTTACAGCCATAAAAGTTTTTTCAAATTATATTTATGGTTTGGTTCATACATTACTTTTTTTTCTCATATGAAACATCTCTTTTCCGAAAGATAGAAACATTCATATCAGGTATTACACCATTTTCTATTACACCAATATAAAAATGCGTTTTTAAATAAGTGGCCCTTGCAAATTTCCAGTGCATTTTTTCATACATGTATAAGACTACTAATGATAGCTTGAAGAGCACATTGAATTGCTCTTATGCAGGAAATGAGGTCAGGTAGCAGGTATGGATTTGATTGGACAAGAGCCTTCCTGACTGCTTCATTCATCTGGTGACTCTGATGTCTTTTTTATGATGAGGAATGGGCTTTTATCTTCATGAAGAGGTTTTCCATGCTGCCTTTGAACCACAACTTCTCACACATATTCTTTTTTTCCAGCCAGACCTGAATGTCATCTGCTTTTTTAAAGGGAAGAGACAGTAAAACAGCAGGACAGCTGGAGAGTGAAACTCTTAACAGGTTCTGAGGTTGCCACCATACAGATGTCTGGGTTCAGAGTAGATGCTTGTTCAAGCACTTGTGCACTGTTGAAGTACCTAAATTAGTTCAATCTGGGTCTGTGTATTTCTCAAGCGGTCAGCCTAATATTCTCTTTAAACCACGCAATTGCTATTGAGCAGAACAAAATGGCAGACTCAAATGTGTGGAAAAAATTAGAGATTTCTTGAACCAGAGCTAAGCTAAATGTGCAACTTGAGTCCATCTGCATGCCCCATGATTTTCAGTATGGAACTGAAGCTGTCAGAAATCTTGTGCGGAAATATGCAGCATAGTTCTCTCAAAAATGAAAATTGTAATAATTTACTCAGCCTTGTGAATCACATATGGCTTTCTTACTAATACACCACTAGTACACCATAAAGGAATGTTTGGCAAGATGTTCATGATGCTCTTTTTCATGCAATTCATGAGATTTGATGATGAATTCCACAGCATAAAAACTGAGACTTTTGTTAAATTACTCATCTGTTAAATGTCCCATCATAAATCTTTGGTTTATCAACAATTAACCCATTCAATTTTATTAATTTACTTCTACATCATTTATAGACTTTGAGCTTCAGTTTCAATTAAATCTTGCTCAGAAGATTCGGGGGGTTTTTGACCTTCTAATTTGTAGTTATTGTAATAAATAGTAATAGTAATATTTATTTTTTGTTAGTAATTTTTCTATTTTTATTTAATTATTATTATGGTTATTTTATAGCTGAATTGATATGTAATCACAAAATGTTGGCCAAATTGTGCAACCTACAAAAAAGCAAAGCAAACCTAAATTTTTATTTATTTTATTTATATACTTATTTCTTGATTTATTATTTATTTAATTAATTTGTTTATTTATTTGCATTTTAATCATAAATGTAATTTAATCAGAAAAATTGCTAGATACACTGTGACTTTAAACATGTGAATCATATGCATTAACTTCTCTATATTAGATGTTTATTTAATTTTCACAGACTATCCAGGTAAAGAATTCACATGAGATTTTTTCTGTTCAGGTGGATGGAGGGAACATTAGTTAACCAATATTTATATTTATATCTGCTATAACTGCACCAGAATGATGCATTGCTGAAGGCCTTCTCTATGTGTCTGGTTTCAGGGATACTGGTGTGAAAAAGGCATCCGGTTCACCTTAGAGTGTTGAACTGCACGTGATGCATTAGGTTCTCTTTTCATAATTTATAGATTGGCACATGGCTAAGATTCCAACGCCTGTGAAGAGCGTCACCCGCTGCGGGCAGAAGTCAACATGCGATCAAAGCCATGCTGTGGCTAAATCACAGGCAGACAAGCGCAGTGATGATCTGACCCTTGGGATTCTCCGTTCAGTGCTTCTCACTGCATTTCCAGCTCATCCACAGCAGCTCCTGTTACATTAGTGACAAAATGATATTCTGGAATTTTTGTTCCGATGGCTTCCTTGCACCTTTACTTAATTATCTTGGTATTATTCCTACACTGTAAGAAAAATATCTGGAGAAAAATGGAAAAGGCACTAATAATTTTCTGCCAGGACATTATAGTTTACAGAGGTTTCCTTTAACCCTAAAATACAACACAATGCAATATTTAATTCAAAATACATGTAGACATTTGTTTTTTTAAAAAAATACAGAAAATTCCTTCCTATTAACAGAGTTCATTTGTATGAACTTTTCTTAGATTGTAAGATCTCTTACCTCTTAGATCATGTATGGATCTTCAGAAGTGAATGGGTGCCATCAGAATGAGAGTCCCAACAGCTGATAAAAACATCACAATAATCCACAAGTAATCCACACCATTCCAGTCCATCAATTAACATCTTGAGAAGACAAAAGCTGTGTTGTGTGAGACATTTTTTGCTTCAAATCTGACATATTTTTATTTTATTTTTTTACTTTTGAAAGTTCTCAACAGTGTTTTTCTAACTGTAGACTCTGGTAATGCTGCAGTTTTGGTGTTAATAGACCTTAGTGCAGCCTTTGACATCATAGATCATTCCTACTGAACGACTTTAACTGTTAATAGGGATTCGTGGCACTGTTTTAAACTGGTTTAAGTCGTCTAACCAGTAGGAGCTTTTCAGTTACACTAGGTGAATTTACATCATCATTGGCCTCTCTTACACGTGGGATGCCTCAAGGATCAATTTTGGGACCTATTTTGTTTTCATTGCTTCTGATTGGGTCCGTTTTTAGTAAACACTATGTCGATGACATGCAAATATATGTACCAGTAAAGAAGGAAGGCAACTCCTTAGTGTTTCTTCTTGCATGCTTAAAGGACTTAAAAACAAGATGTGAATTTTCTGCAACTAAATGAATGTAAAACTAAGTTTTTGCACCCTCCAATGCATCTGGGTCCATTAATGTTGATTTAGGCCCTTTATCTATTTATGGCCACTCCGTGGTAAAAAAAATTAATAAATAAAAAATAAAATTAGTCAGTCCATGATGTTACGATTACAGATTGTCCAGAATGCCGCTGCAAGATTGTTGACAGGTTCTCGGAAACAGGACCATGTTACTCCCATTTTGTCATCTTTACATTGGTTATTGGTCCGTTATAGGACTGATTTTAATATTTTGCTGTCTGTTTTTAAATCTTTAAATGGCATTGCATCATCTTATCTTGCTGATTTGTTACAACCGTACTCACCATCAAGATCACTCAGGTCCTCTGACCAGAAACTCCTGATTGTTCCTAGGTCGAGATGTAAACTGTGGGGGGACCATGCTTTTGCATTGTCATCCCTGAAACTCTGGAACAATTTGCCTTTGCACATTGACTACACATTGGTGTCATTTGCACACTGACTACTCATTTAAGTCTCTTTTAAAGACTCATATCTTCTAACAAGGCGTTTTGTGTGTGTGTGTGTGTGTGTTTTAATTGTTTGACGAAAGTGCTACAGATGTGTGTATTGTATTTTTTTTATGTTACACAATGTGTACAGTCAACTTAATGTTGTTTTTAATTGTGCTTTAAAAATAAATTGCCTTGGCTTGCCTTACAATATGAGTCCTCTATCAAAGCATTATTAGCGATTATGGACTTGTTATTTTGTCTAGAAGTGATGGTTTGAAGTCAAAACGCCTTAATCATGGATTTGTTTCTTACAAACATGCAACTTGTGTCTTCTCAGGTCATTAACTGATGGACTGGAGTGGTGTGGATTACTTGTGGATTATTGTGATGTTTTTATCAGCTGTTTGGACTCTCATTCTGACGGCACCCATTCACTGCAGAACTTAACTTATTTAGACAGTGTAGTTTTGTAGGATTAAGTGCTTTTAAGCGCATGATGAAAGTCTTTAACTATATGAGGTTTGAGGTTGTTTTAGTGATGGTAGATGCATCTGTGGTGGCCACAAATCAGTGTGATATTTAAATTTTATTTATTTTTTATTTTTTTTATTAGAGAAGAACTACACTACTCATAATCCTAAAAAAAAGATTCCCCAATCAGAGAAATCTGTTCAGCAGCGACTGCTTGCTCCCATGAAGCGCACAAGTCTTTTTTTACACTTTCAACATTTTGGATCAATAAGATGATTGTTTTTGAAGGAAGATTCTTTTGTTTACTAAGGGTGCATTTATTTGATCAAAATTACAGCCAAAAACAGTAATATTGTGAAACATTAAAATAACTGTTTTCCTTTTTAATGACTGTAAATGGAATCATGTATTTATAATGTAAATTTATCATGTAATTTATTCCTGTGATGCAAAGATGAATTTCCAGCAGCCATTAGATCTTCAGTGTCACGTGATCCTTAAGAAATCATTTGGTAGTCAAGAGACATTTTACTTTTGAAAGGTAGTGCATATGTTTTTATACTTAATTATAATCACAATTACTATAAAAGTATTTTGCTTCAAATCAAAGGATGAAATGTTGAGATTCATCTTAGGGCTGAATGGTTCATTGCATGGCTGGAAAGTTTTTTTTTTTCTGAAATGCATAGAGAGGAAATTAATGTCAAATATATTTTAGGAACCAATGCTGGTGGACGATCACTGTTGCAATCTATAGGAAGCAATAACCTTTTATTCGGTTCTTTGCCAAAAATTTATATTTTGTATTTAGAAGTGGCAAAGAAAATTATTCCCAGGGTTTTAATTAGGATTCAGTGGAATTGAAATACCTAAAATATTAAGATCTGTTGGTCCCTCTAATACTTTACCTATCACCTGATGAAATATCTCATCATAACCCTCATCTCGTGTTGAAATATCAGCTTTTCTTCGCTGTCAGAGAAGATTAAGTGTAAAGAAAAGTCTCCCACAGCGTTTCCGTCAGGGACCAGTCAGTGCAGCCTGACGAGGGCAAAGAGTCAGCGCTCCTCCTGAAGAAAATATGTCTGGGTTCTTCTGATCTGGAGGAGGATGATGAGGAGGAGCAGTAGAGGAAACGCTCTCTTCCCTGTGGGGCATCTCTCAGAAAACATTCATCTTCAACACTAAATTAAAGAAGGGTTTTGGTCCACAGACTGAATGCAAGGAGCATTATATGGAATTCTCACAGAACTATTTATGCTGTTCACCTGTGGTTACTTAACACTACATAGAAGTCAGTGAACTTGTTTTGAAACATTTTTTACATTGCTTCAAATATCATTATTAGTGGTCCATAAAACTGATAACTCATAATTTTAAGTAGATTGTGATTAAAATGTGACACAAATTCTGATATCTGTTTGGGTTACCTGGTGTTAACTCTGTAATGTTCAGGTTCAGGTTGAAGTCGGTGAAGTCGTGGCCTAATGGTTAGAGAGTCGGACTCGTAACCCAAAGGTTGTGGGTTAGAGTCCCGTACCGGCAGGGATTGTAGGGGGGGTGAATGTACAGTGCTCTCTTCAATACCATGACTGAGGTGCCCTTGAGCAAGGCACTGAACTGCTGCCCGGGCGCTGCAGCAAAAAATGGCTGCCCACTGCTCCGGGTGTGTGTTCACGGTGTGTGTGTGTTCACTGCTGTGTGTGTGCACTTTGGATGGGATAAATGCAGAGCACTAATTCTGAGTATGGGTCACCGTACTTGGCCACATGTCA
Source organism: Sinocyclocheilus grahami (assembly GCF_001515645.1). Classification (NCBI taxonomy): domain Eukaryota; kingdom Metazoa; phylum Chordata; class Actinopteri; order Cypriniformes; family Cyprinidae; genus Sinocyclocheilus; species Sinocyclocheilus grahami. The sequence goes on along the minus strand of NW_015505282.1, from coordinate 468,152 downwards.
CTTTCACTTGATTTACAGACTGGTTGATAACTGGTCGGTGATATTTCATTATGTTGATATGTGAATATTATTCCATTATTCAGCCAGTCACAGTGAAATGGATGCTTCCCTAAATACCGTTAGGTGGTAAAACATCTTCTATTATAAATAATTACAATATAAGTAGTTAATTAAATGTCTTAGCCATCACCGTAGTGCTGTAAAAGGGATTAATTTAGACATACAACTTCACATAGAGGATATTATCATACATTTAACTAAAACTTGTATTTCATTAACTGAAATAGTGTTAATATGCAAAATTAGTCAAATGTGTTTTTTAACAAGTAGCTTTTCCACAAGATGAGGTAAATACTAATAAAAAAAGAAAGAAAACACAATCATGGTAACATACAGTGCATGACACTACAAATAATAATTAATGGATACATTCAATAAATGCAATAAATGGTAATTTTACAGAACATGATGTAACATAAAACCTAAAATGCATAACAGATATTTAAAAAATTCAGAAGAAATATTTATTTCAATGAAAATAAATCCATTTACAGTTTTTCACTATAACAACTATAAGATAAGATGTTCTATAAGCTATATGATATAACTGTAAGATGTTCTTTTTTACTTCCAAAAATTGTACATTTACCAGTATTTTACTGAAAATTACATAAAATGTCTCATTAGATCTATTGCTATTTTTCACTGTACACTCTTAAAAATAAAGTTTCGATGGATGTTAATGGTTCTTGATGGAACCACAGCTGCCAATATAAAAACCTTTTAGAGTGTATATAGTAAGGCAATTTACCATTAATCAATAAACAGGTTTTTACTGTAGCCTTTTGTAGACTTTTACTCTTAAAATGACAATAATGCACATAACAAAAGGGTCAGAATAAAAATGTTAATGTGAACTCTGTTTTAAGGGAAGAGAAAGTGGTTTAACACACCCGGGATTTTTATGTGGCCATGTAACCACATTAGCAGCATTCTTACGCTTTCTTATTTTACACCGCTTTCTCACAATAAGCAGTTTTCTGCCATGCATGTGAATGTAGTCAGTGTAGCAGGCACTGTTAGGAAAAGCCCACATACTGACAGTAAACTAAAATCCAGCATGCATCACTTCATTCGGTAACACTTTATTTTAGGGTCTCTTAACTAGTTGCTTATTAGCATGCATATTACTAGAATATTAGCCATTTATTAGTACTAATTAAGCACATATTAATACCTTATTCTACATGACCTTATTCTACATCCCTAATCCAATACCTAAACCTAACAACTACCTTACTAACTATTAATAAGCAGCAAATTAGGAATTTATAGAGGGTAAAGTCGTAGTTAATAGTGAATAAGTGTTCCCTAGTCTAAAGTGTTACCCTTCATTCATATCCATTTTAGCACCACTCAGAAGATAAACTCACTTAGCTGACCTCACTAATCGGCCTAAACTTCAAATCACATCAATGTAAGGAGAAGCTGCATCACGGTTTTACTTCTTCACTGTTACACTGAGATCTTTTGTAAAAAGAAGCAGCAGATGCTTCTTCACTCATTCATCCATCAACATATCCCACAGTCCCACGTGTGTCATGCCAGAGGCCTTTGTCTGAGGGAAATTAGTCAGTGATAACCTGTGTCACAGCCACTGGTCTCCATGCGCTGACCCCCTGCCGCAGTGTTTGTGGTAGATCTGCTGTTCACAAACGCACTAATGCAGTCCAGATCTCTGGCTCTCTCCCGTCACCCCTTCCTCTCAGGAGTGTGTTGTCATATTGATGACTCACAGACAGTGTGTTTGCCAAACTGTGTGTGTGTGTGTGTTGTGTTGAGGGCTGTCAGCAGTCATTAGATGGAGGTTGGACACACAGGAGCTATACTGACCTCAACTGAATATACAGAAACGTGAAAACACTCCATAGGGACATCATAACTGACAGTTCAAGAATTTACATTGCCATATAATCTTTTGATAAACAAATTTTGCTTGTCCATATATGTAGGGGCTCAGATTGCATTCAGTGTGTGCGTTTGTAGGGTACTTCAAATCTTACAAGTTTACTTTTAAAAAGCTGTAATTACAGATAATGTAATATTAATGAAATAAAAGGCCACTTAAGTGTACTGCATCTTATGCACTTTATAATAATGCACTTTTTCAATTTAAAGGTTTTAAAGTACATTTTGAATCATTGTTTTATTAGTCTTTTAGCACTTGAAAAACGTTTTTAGCACGTGTTATTCAAAAATTACATTTAAAGTTAATATATTTTAAATATACTAAACAGCAACTTCACCATTACAAATGTGTAATTACAAATATGTTATAATACATGACTTAAATTCATGTTACATTAAAGTATGATAAACATTTATGTTTGTCAGTACATTCAGCAGTACACATTAACCATATTTCAGAGGCAATAGTACAACATTTTAAAATGACATATAAACGTACTTCAGTCCTACTTACTCTAAAATTCAGCTAATTTCATTTAATAACAGTTAACATGCAATTAAGTAAACATTACAGCCAGTTCACACAAGTATATTATTTTAAAGAGGTCCTATTATGCTTTTTCACTTTTTCAACTTTAGTTAGTCTGTAATGTTGCTGTTTGAGCATAAAAAAGATCTGCAAAGTTGCAAAGCTCAAAGTCCAATTCAAAAGGAGATATTTTATTTAACAGAAATCACATTTCAAAAACTACAACGAACGACTCGTTTGGACTACAACGCATATTTTCCGGGATTTGTGATATCACAAATATCGACGAATGGGATGAGACCTGGTTGAGCTGCACTAGAGAAAGCAACGGGTGTTATCACTATGTCGGAGACATGCTCGCTTTCCCAAAGCAGACGAACTTAGAGTGGTTACAATCATTCGGGTTTAAACCGCGCTCAAATTGATTTGATTTTGACGCAATATTTACACTGAAGCTCGCAGGTGGCTATGGTAAGGGGCATGACTTTTACCGACCAGGCGCCGAGTGCTGCCAGTCACAACACAAACTGGCCCAGCTAACCAATCACAGCACATTTCGTATTTCAGAAGGTGGGCCTTCATTTGATACAGGAACTATTCGAGCCTTTCATGCCAGACTGGGGAGAGAGGTGTTGTAATGATATAAAATATGTGAAAAATAATGTGTTTTTCGAACAACCTAGTATGAGAGCCTGTACTAGTACACCCCCAAAACAAAATCAAGACTTTGTAAAAGAGCATAATAGGACTAATAAAAGTGTGCTTTTTTCACAGAGGGAATGGTTGCACCAGTGTTGCTATTCTGGCCTCCTCAAACAAACAAGTAATATTTTCAGGGTAATAAACCTACAAAAAGCTGTACTCATAGTTGACTTTACATATCTTTCCACATTTGTACATTTTAACATAAAAACACACTTCACCTTAAAGACAGACCCGTGTTTTTGTTGAAGAATTTATTTTTGTATATTTTGTACTTCTGACAGTATTAGTATTGGATGAGTTTGGTTGTTTTCCTTTCTGCAGACTGTCAGTCTGTAGTGATATGGGCATTGGCTAGACACTGGTATCACCAGAAGAAAAACAAATCTTATTTGAGAAGAACATATTTTTAAAAGAATCCCTGTATCCTTTTTAATCAAAGTCACTATAAATGACAGATTTAGACTTTGATTTTCTTGATAATAAGATTATCTTTGCAGTAAGGTGAAACCAGTTTCACTCCATGTCTCCCTGCTTTCTTATTTTCAGTCCATTTTCTTATTTTTTGAACGTGGTCTTGCCTTTGAGTTCAGCCAAATGAAAGCTGTCTGTTCAGGTGGGGGATAGATGGGGGCAGATGTCAGAATAATCCATCACATAACACACAACAGATGTGTTCAAATGTTCCAGCACATGGGCGACTGGAGGCCCAGCCAGCTGGGGTTCAACCGGGAGCACGTCTCACAGGGAACGGATCACTTAGATTAGAGGGGAAAAAACACACTCGATTCTGAACGGAACAAATGTGGTCACCCTTTGTATCGGATGTTTGAATGCTTGTACATCTAAGGCTTTATTCGCACAAATCTGATCATTAGGATTGACCACATTTCGTAAGCAATGAAATTGAATCTGTTCGTGCAGACAGTGCATTCAATATCTAATATATCTACATCGTTTTCCATTGTAATCATTAAAGCATTAGCACAAAACCAAGTGATTTACTTCTACAACAACTTAGAGCAGTTGACATTGGAAAGAAAGGGCGGAAAACTGGAAATTATATCTTCACCGTGGCTTAAATTATGAGCTGCATGAGCATAAGCAACAAAGGTTTTGCTGTATTTTACTCTCCATTCATATACTCACAACAAAGTTCTTCATCTTTCTTTATTTATAGAAAAAAAGCTGAGTGATGGTATGCTGTTTGCTATATTTAGATCCCATGCTGCTGGATTCATGAATACTGTGTGAGCAGGTGCAACAGATAGTGTACAAATAGTAAGAGCTATACAGGCAAACCTCACTCCCCTGAGTGGCACAAGTCAGACCTGTTACATTGGTGCCGTGACCCGGAAAGTGGTGAGGGTTAGGCGGAGAGTGTAATAGAGGCCATATAAGAGTTCTCAGGTACACCTCACTTCCCTGTCCTCCACAGGCACACACGTAACCAATGCCAAAAGCTGTGGTCTTTAGTTTATTTGTTAATGCAACTACCATGCTGGTTGATGCTGGTTCAAATCCCTCACAGAGTGGTGCAAGTCAGACCAATTACATTGGTGCCGTGACCCGGATAGTAGTGAGGCTTAGGGGCATGACTACACAGAGGGCAAATACTAAGAGCTGTACAGGTAAACCTCACTCCCCTGACCTCAAGAGTTGCACTAGCAGCTAATACTGGAGGCAATGGTCTTTAGCGTCCTTATTAGTACCCACCTCTCTTAGTGGATGCTGGTTTGAATCCCGTTCAGAGTGGTGCAAGTTGGACCAGTTACATTGGTGCTGTGACCCGGGGGTTAGAGTGAGGATAAGGGGGGTAAGTAAAACGGAGGGCATATAGTAAGAACTGTACAAGTAAAACTCACTCCCCTGACCTCAACCATCACACAAGCAACTGATGCTGAACCCTGCTGCCTTTTACATCCTTGTTGGCATGCCAGTTTACCATGTTGGTAGACAAGTTGGACCATTCGCACGGGTAGTGGGCAGCACATTTTCACTTCAGCACCCGTAATAACAGAAATGAAAACACCTCACTCATGCACTGCATACATGCGTGCGAATCCGGTGTGAGGAAGTGAAACAGAAAATATATTTTCATCAAAGCAGGTAGAGGCCCAAGTCAAGGGCCAATGTAATTTAGAAGGTAAAACAAGCATTTTCAAACCACCAAAGTGAACTCAAATTCACCTTTTGTCTGGATTTCGAAATGATGTGACACCTGTTTGTTGTGTGATTTCACTTTGTGTATACCAGGGCCTTAATGCAGCATAGTTCACTTTAAGGGGAAAGAGTGTGTGAAATTGAACATCGATACAGATTTACACCTTGTTCTTGCAAAATATTATTTCTGCTCAAAGGTTTAGGGTTGGGGTAAGTTTCCTTAAAAACTCAAAATAAACACTGTGTAGAAATGTATTTAAATCCGACAACATCTAGACTTGGTCAAATTTCAAACCCATGAAATATTCATCAATCTGTCAATATTTTAAACAGCTTGTCACAACAGTTTTTAGTTCTGCCATCTGCACAATGCAACACAGTTTGAACGTGTCCCCACGGCTGCTGTACTGTAACAGTGCATTCCTTGTGCTCACATGCAAATACTTGTGTGTTCTGTTTCTCCACGGCTATCCGTGGCATTTAAAAAGTTATAGGCCGTACTCAGGACTGTTTATTTGTTTGTCTGCAGTGCCTACAACCATGCAAGGAACTATGGGAAACAAGGCGAGCCCTGTCTCCCAAGACCTGCGAGGTAAGTCTCTCCACGGAAGAATTCCTCCTTATGTTTTCGCCGACTGGAGATTGTTACAGCCATGAAGGAAAGGCTAATTGCGTGGGACGTTTCTCTGATTAAAAACCACACAAATGTTAGTCTGAGACGAGCTTATGAATTAGCACACGGAGCCATGTAGTCACGCTCCGCAATCAAAGACGTGTCAAGCATGTGTGTGGTTTTGTGTACGTTAGTCTAAAACTAATTTGAACGATACAAAAAAAGCAGCAATTGAACGACCCTCAGAATTCCAGTGTGATTTTATGGCCCTTTTATCCCGTGTCCCCAGAGTGGCTTAGAGTTGAACACAGAGATTATGTTTTTCTCCTCAGCGGAGATCAGCATGTTATTGAAGTCAACCAGATAAGAGCCATGTTTATGTCCAGACCTTTGTTCTTCACAGAATGCACAACAACTGTTAACATCTTGCTGAAATTCAGCGATCGTTATCTCAACAAAGTTTTAATTTAAACAGTCAGCGTGAAGTGTTTCAATGCTTGAGGTCCATCAGATGGACGCGCTGTGTGGTTCAGCTGTGCATAAGACGCATTGGGTAATAAGTACCCAGAATTCTTCACAGCCACTTAGAAACACACAGTGAAGCCCTTTGTTGTTTTCCCAATTCTGTGATTCACCCAATGGAAGAAACATGCGCCTCGTTCAGACTGACAGAAGTGTTGAGTTGAGTAATCTTGGAGATGTTGTGCAGATGAACAGTTTCCAGAGCGCCCCGCTGCCACATGTGTGTGCAGAAGCAGAGAGGTTATGTGTGTTTGACTCGGGCCGTAAGGAACGGCGTGTCAACGGCGGCTAGAGCGCATGAGTCAGTACAAACACACGACGGGACAGACACACAGGGACCGCCGGACGCCTTTGTGGCTCACCCGGCATGGTTTGGGTGGGTGGCTTTGTCTAACCGCTGCGTACCGCTCGGTGTCTTTCTTTCACTTTTTGTCACTCCCTGACTTTCCAGCTGCCTCTCATTAGTGGTGTGTGCTAAATCAAGCATTACTATTACTATTGCTATTAGGGTTAGTGAGTTGAACAAACCCCTGTACAGTCCCCCCAGGATTTAGCGATTTTGCAGTTGAAGAATTTAACGCAAATCAAGTGAACTCTGCACTGCATTATATGCAACAGCTTGCATTTTTGTCTTTTATTTTGGCAAAACAAAATGCTTGTCAATATCCTTGCACTGTATTGCAGTGAATGCCATTGTAAAGTGAGCAGGGATGGACAGACTATATAGAGCACCAGGACTTTTTGTGCAATTGTTCAAAATAAAAATAATAATAATATTTGATCACTCCAAATCATGTATTTATGATCTATAATCATATATTGTCTTTCCAATAAAGAGTGACAGAGACACGTGCCTTGTTTATATTTCCTTGACCCTAGAGCATGGGACAAAATTAACATTTTTAGAAGTTTAATGATACTTTTAAGCTACTCTACATACAGAATATAATGTATATTAGGGTGAATATTTTGTAATCTTCATAATGCCTGATTTTACCAGTAGATTAAATTTAAATAAGTACAATATTTTATTAGATATGCACTTTTTAAAATTTAAGTAAATGCAATCACTGGTAATACTATTATAAACAGTGAAACTGTATATATAAAAAAACTATAATAATAGACAATAATATATTTGTTAAACATGAAATGATCATTTAAAATGTAAAATATTTAAAAGGCACAAAATATTTACAGATAATTGTTACTTACTGTCTTACTGTCACTAACACTTAGAAGTACATCATAAGTATTGATAGATTTTCACTGCAAAACAACAGAAAAAAATCCTGCAAATATCACCACAATTTTTGAGGGAAGCCACAAATTCAGTCATTTTAGACCAGTGGTTCCCAACCCTGGTCCTGGAGGAACCCCAACACTGCACGTTTTGCAAGTCTCCTTAATCAAACACACCTGATTCAGGGCATCAGCTCATTAGCTCATTAGTAGAGATTTCAAGACCTGAAGTTGGTGTGTCAGAGAAAGGAGACATGCAAAATGTGCAGTGTTGGGGTGCCTCCAGGACCTGGGTTGGGAACCACTGTTTTAGACTGCTAAAATAAAATGATGGGGGCTGTCTATAGTAACATATTAAACTTACCACATTACCTGTTTTTGCTACTGACATTAATGATACTTAGATGTGTGTACTGTTCTGTATTTACACTCACTTTTCTATTAAAACCCAAGTGTAGACTTACACCAGCACTAATAAACACTCAACACCCAAGCAAGTGCCTAAAACACCACACCAACAGGGTAATGCCATAAAAACCACTCAAAACTCCTTAGAAACCATACAGCAATGCCCTGTCAATCACCTACTAATGGATAACAGTCTCCTAAAATGAGCATTTTATCTCTGTCTCTGTCTTCGGTAAGAAGCATCACGAGTGTGTGACCAGTGCTGAGTTCCTGCGCTCGCTGCGGTCACAGAAGCAGGGCGACTGTCCTCCGCCCCAGCGGGCGTCTGGATTCGCTGCAGCCTGTGTGGAGGGCTGTGCGGTCGACCGCGAGTGCTCCGGCTTCAAGAAGTGCTGCTCAAACGGCTGTGGACATACCTGCCAGTCCCCGGCCAACCTTTACAGAGGTACAACACACTGCAGGGTGGGATGGGAATACACCTCAGGTTATGGGGCGAATGGTCGATGCATTTAGTTAACCATTTAGTAAGTTAACCATGCATTTAGTTGCATTTGTAAAACCTGAAAAAATGGTCAGAAAAATCGAATTTCTTTTTAAATGGAGCCATTATTTAAATGTTTATCTTAAAAGTCTTTTAAAAAATCTTAAAAAAAAGATTTTTGTTTGCATATGGCAAACTGTGTGATTTTCTTCTGTGAAACATGAAGACATTCTGAAGAATGTTGGTAACCAAACAGTTGTGGCTCCCATTCACTTCCATTGTTTGGACAAAAATACAATTGAAGTCAATGGGAACTGAAATTGGCTACCAAAATTCTTCAAAATATCTTCTTTTATGCTCCTCAGAAGAAAGTAATTCATACAGGTTTGGAACGACATGAGGAGTTTATTTTGGATGGACTATCCATTAAAAAGGCTAAAATTAACATGTATCTAATTTATTATAATAATTATGTTTTTAAATATGTAGTAAAGCGTTTAAAAAATATATTGTAATAGTTTTAAACATATGAAATTAACTTGAATACAAAAATTACTAAGAGATTACAAAGGTCTCTAGGAACCATGAAAATGCATTTAAACTAGATTTTTAAAAGATTTCCTTCATCTCAGACGTCCATTTTTCCTTGACCCAAATTTAATTCACAGCTGTCTGCTGTTGTTTGTAAAAGGCAAGAATTAAATACTCAGTGAGGCTTTTATATAATGTTGTAATTTTGACCTGATTAGCTGATTTATTGTCACCCTCGTAGGCCAAACAGACTTCCCTTGATTCATTGTCCATTCACCCTTTTTACCTCAAAGTCTCTGTTTTTGCTCAGGAGTGCCTTTGAAGCCAAGGAGAGACATTTCCTTTTCCGAGGACCAGCACGGTCATCTGAAGGTGAGGTGGATGTCCAAGTTTAACGTCTCTGTTGAGCCGGTTCTGTATGTTCTTCTGAGGAGGTGGAATCATGGGATTCACCCCAGCGAGGACGACGCATCGGCCTGGCATACCGTTCTCATGGTAAGTGCTTATGGATACAGAGCTCTGATTAAGATGAAGAGTCTAGTTTATTCAGTGTAAGCGCATGTGGGTTTGAGGTTTGTGGAAGAAGTCTTGAATAATTCTTCAAACCTCCTAGTAATGTCTTTCAAGGACTCCTCCATTCTGTTAGGTTTAACAGATGTGTACTAGAGTGAATGGTCATAACGGGATCTGTGCAGACTTGAGTAGAACTATATTCATATGGTTCATTAGCTATTGATGTGCGATGTTAAGAGCATTTAGAGAGTGTTTATAATCTGCTGTAGAGCTGGACACACTTGCCAAACTGCTTGTAGGGTTTGCTGAAACCAGAGATTCAATCAGTCTCAAACTACTAAGTAGGGGTGTGCAATATTGACACAAAATTATATCTCTTTATTTTGGGGATTTTTTCGCTATTACAAAAATTAAAGGATATTTTGCTGAGTGTGTTTTTGTGCAGGTTTATGTCTGTCATGGATAAATAAATATGACACTAAAACGGCCATTCGTTCACTCAAACGATTCGTTCAAAACAGCAGATTCATTTAGAAACATGAATTCTTTATGAATGGATCATTGAATCATTGACTCAGATTTGTTCAAAAACAGTTAAAAAAAAGTTTTTTTCATTCAAGAAAAAAGACAGCAGTGTTTCTCTGAGACGCACAAATGCTCTGCTCTGGCTTTGTTTGGAACTATTTTCGTTGACGAAACAGGAAAAGAAAACCATATTGTGTCTAAAATGTAACTCGCTCAATATCAATTTCTTGATTGTTGAACTAATGTATAAAATCCACAGTACGATAAACAACATTTGCGATCACGCTCACGTGCCGATATTTGGGAAAACCGCACTTACTTATGTGATATTGCATAACTATGATATCTTATAAACATATAAAACAAAAACCCATAGAGGAATGTTTTTGCTTTCATAACTTTAATTATACAGGCTTTCTATCTGCATTCAGATCATCATGTAGTGAACTCTTTTTGACTCTCAAGACGAGTTTTTGTTTGTTTTAACAAAGTGAGTGGCATACTTTGTAATGTCAGCTCGTACATCGTTAAAACAATAATTGCGATATTATTGTAGATGATAAATATCACACACCCCTACTACTAAGTATTTGTATATATTTGAATGATTTGCAATACACTTTATATATATATATATATATATACGTAATTTTATACTCATAATCAATGACTTACTGTACTATATATGGTATTATTACAACTTTACATCAGATAACACAAGTGCTTTTTCATTTCAGCTTTTGAAACCCTCTTTTTTCCCCAAAAAATGAAAAAGAACTCTTAATTGTATTGGATGTTCACTTGCAGTGGTCATTGAATATTACAAGTATATTTTTAAATAAGCTGTACTTGCAGATAATGTAATACTAATGAAATAAAAAGCCACTTATGTGTATATAAAGAGAGACACTTTCATGACTGTTTCTAAACACACTTAAGTAAAAACATTTGACAGTATGTCAAAAATAAAATAAGTGATTTCAAAGTAAACATTTTTTTTAAAGAGAAGTAATTATGAAATGACTTATGAAGATGTGCTAAAGTCTTACTCAAGTGAGTCATTCGTTTCACTCTAAAGGTCTGCTAATTGTATTGTAAACTATTATACATTTTAATTTAATTTGTAATTGATATCCTATAATAAGTGCTCTTTTTAAAAGTATGCTAACTTCTTTTTTACTCATTTTATTTTTTACACTGAGGGAAAGCCAGAATAATTTTCTTTGCTAAACACCATACCAGAAATGCAGTGCGCTGAATTGAAAACAGCTCAGAATGTTCTTTTAAACATCTTCTTTTTTTCTTTTTTTTTAATCACACTTAAATGAGTGTTTTCTTCATAAACAGTAAAGCAGTGCTGACTGGTCTTCTCAGGAGATTAAGAGACATTGAAAGAAACAGGCAGCTCATTGTGCTGCGTCTGAGCTCCCGGTGGGATCCATGATGTAATGGATAGGGACGTCTGAGCTGTGCTTTTCAACAGGCCTTTATAGAGAGATCTCCCTGCGCTGGATCGAGCTGTCATTACTGTGACTCTTATCAGCATACAGCAGTGATGGAGCTCTTCCATCCTGCATCAGGAGCGGATTTGTCTTAATTAAAGTCTCTCTGACCCTTCTCCCAGACCATGGAGGACCGCTCCGTGTTGAAGGACATCCGGCCCCACAGGTGGTACCAGTTTCGAGTTAGCGCAGTCAACAGTCAGGGCACAAGAGGCTTCACCACTCCCAGCAAGCATTTCTTTTCTGTACGAGGTAAAAAGCTCTTTCAGCAATACATTATTTTCTGAAGGAAATGTCTGTGAATTTGCTTCACATAGTCATCAGGTGATGGAAGCAAATTAAATAGACTTCACACACATATTCATCACACACATACACTTGTAATGGCTTTCAAGGCTTTTTGCACAAAAACTCTCATTTTCCACCCTCACCCTGACCTGTTTCACTCATTTTGCATCTGTAGCACATGAGCATCACTGTGACAGCAGGCTCGTGTTGAGCTTTTACACACACTTTTAAAAGTAAAGGTTCTTTATTGGCATCTGTGGTTCCATGAAGAATCTTTAACATCCATTTAAACAACCAACAACAGTTCTTAAAAAGGTCCTTTAGATTATTAAAATATTCTTCACACTAAAAAAAAGGGTTCTTTTAAGAACTGTTCACTAAAAGGTTCTTCAAGGAACCAAAATAGTTATTTTATGGAATCACCAAAAAAATCCTTTTGGAACTTTGATTTTTAAAAGTACAGACAACGTTCCTAACAGAGACTATTCAGACAATAAAGTAACTTCTGGGTTACTACATTGAGTATTTCCTTTAATACCATCCATCATTTATAGAACGTAACATTAAGAACTATTACAAACTTGACCTACATGAAATGGATTAATTGATTCATGGATTAATTTATACATTTATACATCTCTACTATGTAATACGTTACAGTAAGGTTCCATTTGTTAATATTAAGTGCATTGGCTAACATGAACTAACAATGAAAAATATTTCCTAAGCATTTATCAATGTTAGTTCATTTGAATTTCTGCATTTACAAATACATTATTAAAGGGATCATAAACTGCCTTTGTTTTTTATTTTGTACTGTTCTCCGAGGTCCACTTATAATGTTATTAAGATTTTTAAATTAACAGGCCATTTTCTGTCCTGTTTTTAACCCCCCTCATCAGAACGCTCTGTTTGAATAGGTATGGAGGATTGTAGACTCGGAAGTAAACACCCACTAATATGATTGACTAACAGTTGTGTATGTTTGACAGCCTACAGCCTTCACAGATGGACGCTGCTGTGATTTAGGTTTAAAATGCATAAAATAAATACTCAGTACATATTAAGTTACCTGTAATATTAGACAAAGCAATAATGATCACGTAATAAAAATGATGTAGAATCGGTGGGTGGGGCTAAACAGGCAGTTATGAAGTATCGGTGGGCGGGGCTAAACAGGCAGCGATGTTGAAGCTGGTGTTAATCTTCTTCTGTGGAGGCGGTGCTTATCCACACTATTGCATCATAGAGTAGAACATTCCACAAGCTGTCGTTTTGACAATCTTCCTTTAATATAAGCTGTTTTAGACTAACGAGAAAGTTTTGAATTCTAAACTTATAGGATGTTTTTATTGTACCTCTTATATGTCAAAAGATCATGGGAATTTTGGTTTCTCAGTTCATGACCCCTTTAACATCAAACGTTGTATCTGCTAAAATTAAGATAGTAGTTGTTTATTTTTTTCTTTTTATTGGTGGTTCATAAAAGCCTTATTTACACTATATAATAAGTGTTAATAAATAGGTAATTCACCTTATTTCTGCTGATTCTGTGAGAAGGCTCAGCACCAAAACTTTACTTGCTTTACTTTACTTTACTTTGCTTTGCTTTGCTTTGCATTACTTAAATTTAAAACCTTACAAAACTTAAATGCTGTCTTCTTATATGTGGTGTAAATACCACAATCTATGAATACCTATGTGCTACAAAATGAATGTCTATTTGTAAGTCTCACTACTGGAGGTCGCTTCTTCGAAACAATAACAAAGACGTAGCTTTACCGTGGGAGGTGTTGTGTTCACCTCTACAGCCATTTTCACTTTATGGTGTTATTTTTGACAACAGAACCCATAGCAAACGATAATGAATATTGAATAATTGCTAGATGGTACCAGAGATTGTCTGCTTTGACACTACAACTACTACTACAGCATTTTGTAAGGTGTCTCACTGTTTCCAATGATTATTTGCATTATTTATTTGAAAGCACACTGCAAAGATGTATGAAATTGAGATTTTCCCATTATACAGTTAAAGTTGGCACCAGGATTGATTACAAAACACGAAGAATCAAACCTAACAGCCAAATAAACCATAAATGCAGTTTTAATTCAATAGCTCGATAATGTTTTATTTTGGGCTGTTGCAAATACATGAGAAATGTATGAAGCATGCATTTATTTAAAGAGTTAAAGTCAAAGAGGACTGTATTGAAGTATATTAGCTGTGGGAGCTTGTTTTGTTTTGATTTGATTAATCTCATCAGATCTGTATGGAACTATTATCATCCCTCACATTTGTTTGGCTGCTTGAATCCATTACTCCTCGAAGTGAATTGTTTCTGAAGTCATTTTAAGATATATTCATTTTGTACAGTAATGAAGTCTCATTTCATTTCTGTCAAACAGAGTAAAACACATGGGACAGATTGTTTAAATATGGCCTGGGGGTGGTGGACAGTTTCCAGGGTTGGTTTTGGACCCCGAGTTTGGATCTGGGTTGGAAAAAATCATTTTAGACCAAGATTGCAGATACGATCAGCTTGATCTCAGAGCAGCAATTCGCAAGCATGTATATGCATTTTATGGCCAGTGTAAAGCACTGTCCAGCCTTTACCTATCAATTTATTTCTTCATTTTTATTTATTTTTTCACATTGCATAAATACTTGAATAGTTTAAAAATGACATCACAAAGAGCTGAAACTGAAACGCTGTTGTTGCAAAGATACACATGGGTGCTCTCCAAAAAAATCCAATAAAAACAGTGAACCTTTAACAATAATAGTTCTCATACATTACAAAAATAAATTAATAAATTAAAATAATAATAATAAACATGAGAGCATATGATTTTACAACTGAATTTAACAGATATTTTTTAAATGTTTCACAAACTGTACATTTTATGGACTGTAATAGCATTTTAAAATTGCAAACACAAGTGTGGAAAAGCACTTCTTTTGTGTGCTTTCCCAAAGCTCAAACAGAAGAAGAATGGCACTAATAATGCTAAGATTATTACAACATTAACATGCATAAACTGTTTAAAAAATGTATGCCACAGTATGCAAAAGTGTAAAAAAAAACATCTTCTAAATGCATACATGTAAATGTAAATACTCTTAGAGGATACTTGAGAAACTGACATAAAATATACAATATTCCTTGGGGGGCTGTTTGCAGCTGCCTTTAACCATGTGGTTAAAAATGACCCTCGAACATCACAATCATAATAGAAATTTTATATGCACATTCCACAGCACATCACTTTGCATGTTAATGATCCCAAATGTCATAAAATATCAAGAAAAAAACATTGGATTACCAAGATTCCCCACAGCTCATAAATCAATTTGGGTCAGATTGACATAGTTGATCCATTTTTCCAAAACAAATCACCGTTTAGGTGACCTGTAGACGTTCAGTATTTAGTTTACGCTCGACTAAAGGCTTTGTGTCTGTGACACAGTGCAGTGCAGAGAATGTGCGAATCCCCAAAGGACAGACCAGAGAGTGCAGCAGTACTGCATCATGCCGTCAGCCACCTCTGGAAAACCACTCTGCCATAAACCTCAGAAATCCTCCGACACGCGCACATATATGCACAAACACAACACCTCCTGCACTCGGGGTCTGGCCAGCGCTCAGTATGCGAAACATGTTTCTAATAGTATGAAATAAGCTTTTCCATGGATACGGAAAACATCCTCCAGGGCAAGCTGAAATCAAATTCGGATTCAAACATGGGATTTGGCTTTTGGAGACGTTCGAAGAAATGTTTTTTTGGTACCAGATTGGTTAATATCATATCTGTAATGCTCTCTGATCTGAGTGATGCGGCCCATATCATCCCAGACCTCAGGGGTGCTTGCGTTGGCATGTTTCGAGTTCAACAGCACGGCCAAGATATAATCACACACAGACCGAGGCAACACACAAGCCGCTGCCAACAACGACTGGAATCAAACCTTCTGCTATTTTGAAAGATTACAAACTCTTGGAGAGCGCGTGCTAAACTCAGCAAGAATAAAACGAGTGTTAGAAATAGTTGACATCTTCCTGCAATGCCCTGGGAGCGTCATCCAAGCTCTTTCTCAATGTCCAATCTGCTTCGCGTCAAGACAGTCAACACACGTTAGCTAAGAGTGGAACGGAAATTAGCATGCTCCAACGCTGAAGCAATATCTCGTACTGGCGCAGGCAACTTCAGAACCCATTGACACATAAACACTAAACATTTGCACAGAACGTGCTGGAGATCTTGGAAAGAAGTTTGCACCACATGGAGTTCGTTCTGATGTGAAACTGCTGGAGGATGTGGGGTCCGAGGGTTGGGAGGGGTCGAATTAAGAATGCCTGAGGTCAAAGGTCGGGCGCGTGGCTGCCGTTGCTGGAGGGAAACCTGCAGATGAAGAGTCCTGTGTGACCTAATGACTCTCTGAGAACAAATACAGAGTGACAGTTTTGTGCTGGTGAACTAGCCATTGTGTGCTTTGTTTAGTTGCTGCCCCCAAGTCAGAAATGAAGCCGACTTCACAGACCAAACACGCTCTCTTCAGAAGCCCCACAGGCATGACATTAGCATGCATGTGAGCTAAACTGACATATCAAAGCATCTTTCCTCTGTCATGCTCAATGCACACTGATTGGCCTCCAAGGTAAAGCAGCTGGCCTTTTGCTTTAATCAGAAACAGAGCATGTGCTGTGCGTCTTTATTTTCATGCTTTGAAACCAAATGTAATGCATTATTAGTGCTTGCTAAGTCAAGTATCACTATCAATATTGCTCATGCCTAAGGTTAGTGCTCGTTCCACATGCTACAGATGTGAATATCTTAAATAGTGTGGTTTTGGAGCGAGTGTGTGCTTCTGCTTTTCTAGATTATTGGACATATGACTTTTACCTGGCCAAAGATAAAATGGGCGAAAGCATATCATATAGAGAATTGACAAATGTGGAGAAGAAGGGCATTTAATTGCATTGGATGTGCACATGTAGTTAACTTCACATCTTGAAAATATATTTTTTTAAACTGTACTTAAGGGTATTTAATGAGAGTACACATTTGTGACTGTTGAACACACTTTACATTTTAATTCTTTTTTTTTGTTTGTAATGTCAAATAAAAAGTATTAGTCAATTTTAAATAATTTTGTTTTAATAATATTCTATCAAGCTTAAAATTACTCTTGTTTTGATGTGTTGACTAACATGCACAGTAAAAATGTCTTAATTTTACGGAAAATAACTGATTTTTTTTAGGTTGTTTTCTTTTATTTTAAATTGTAGTCAAAACTCTGTAAAATGATCTCTAAGTTAACTACTCGACTGTTATTTTAAGTATTATGACAAATTACAGTAATTCACATTTTTAATACAGAAAAAAATAAATAAATAAAAAACATTATCAGTAATTAATACAATAACAAAACCGTTAGATGACAAAACAGTCAAATGACTGGCAGCAACAAAAACCATATAATTAAAGTAAAATCTCCTTAGTTAAATAAGCTGAAAACATTGTTATTTTACAAATATTTCCTGAATTATGATCAAACACCCTTTTTTTTGTATAGTGCTTTTCACGATGCAAACACCTTCACTGTATCACAATCTGACTTTATTTCTTTCATACAAAACTTCTTATTGAGAAATTAACAGTTGTATGTTGATGTTTTACTGAAAATAATGAAGTTTGAAGTCACTGCTCTCTTCAGAGTAACACTTTAGTTTAGGGACCAATTCTCACTAACGAACTGATTATTAGTTTTTGTATTATTACCATATTGGCTGTTTATTAGTACATATAAAGCACATATTCTGCATTACCATATTCTACATCCCTAATCCTGCCCAATACCTAAGCCCAACAACTACCTTACTAACTATTAATAAGCAGCAAATTAGGAGTTTATTGAGGAAAAAGTTAATGTTTTGTTAATGGCTAGAATTGGACCTTAAAATAAAGTGTGACCCTCTTCGGAAATGTAAAAATATAGTGTGTATCTTATAAGTGTTCAGGTTATGTCCCTCCAAGTGCTTCTTGTAACAGATTGACATTATTTGCTGCTCTTAACAAGCTACACGATCATGACTGAATATTTCTGTGTCTGTAGTCATAACTGTTTTTAAGGCTCTGCTGGGTGTGCTTACAGTAAAATGAGGCGCGGATTGAATGTTATGTCTACACTCTTGTTCTGTCTGGATTATTCGTGCATCACTGGCAGTGGTCATGTGTGGAGTGTGTCTCTCCCAGCAGCGGCGGTGGACACATTAGCACACGTATACACACACTACTCAACTCATGTCTGCAACAGCTCTGTTTGCCACATCAACAGAAACATGCACACAAATTCATAGAGAACCATATTAACTACACACACATGCATTCCTTTATTCCTTCTGAACACTTTGGTAGCTTGTGAAAACACTCTATGTGGAGCCAAGAAACACTAAAGACAACAATTGTTTGACCTTTACTTATTTCAAGAACGCCATTCTTATTAAGCAACAGTAATGTATTTTTTTATATTTCTGTTGTTTAAAATCCCTTATTTTGAAGGGAAACTGGTCTAACTGATGGCATTTCTTTCCTGACAAAAAGGAATATTATGAAAGCTTAATGTCATATTCCACCCCAAAATGCTAACAGGCCATTCAATCTGACTATGCAATAATAATGAAAATTATTATTCTTAGTAGTAGTAGTAATAGTAGTAGTAGTATTTGCATTATTCAAAATATTATTTTATTTTATTATTATTTAATTATAAAAATTAAGTCAATAAAGAAATATATAATGCTATTGTACTGTAAAATAAAAACAAGTATTTAATAATAGGATTTTTTTACAGAACAACGGTAAAATTACAATACTAATATTAGTGTCTGTCTTTGCTTACTTTGCTTTAAAGCGTTTAAGCAGTTATTTTGACAGAAAATCGCAGGAAGACCGTAAAAGCTTCTCATTTGACGACAACAGATTCATAATTGATTCTCATTACAAATCTGGGAAGATGGTTGATGTAGATGGAGTCCATGTAGAGCTGCATTTACTGCAAACCGAGTCACTGAAAACACCAGATCTTGCACTGCTGGTGTGAAAAGAAAAAAAAATCTGTATGAATATGGAAAAATCACATCCCTGAAAATGTCACATGAGCAATAAAGTTGGCCATCAATTGTTTGTCTTTATCCTCATGTCTTGAGCATATGTTCTGAGGTCTGTCTTTCTTCTGTGCTTCACTTCAGGTCATGTCAGGTGACCACAAATAAACTGACGAGAGTGTGATGAAAAGCAGTGGTCTGACTGAAGCACCTTCACATCTCTGTTTCAGATCCGTTTCCCCCAGAGACCCCACAGAATGCCAGAATAGGGAACCAGACGGTTCACCCTGACGGCACGGTGAGTGTTCTGGTCCTGTGGGAGGCCCCCGGGGAGAGCGACTTGGTGGTCCACCATTACAAGGTGACCTGGAGCACTCGAGGAATACCCCCAACCAGCCAGAGCCGGGCTGGACGGGTCACAGATAGGGTAAGCCCTCCTGAGCCCAGCCCTCAGTCTCACCCGTCTGCTGGTGTATTCTTTCAAATACGCCAGCATACTTTTATATCTCTGCTAAACTGTGAACCTGTAGGGGGTTATGTTCAGTGTTTATGTGTGTGGAAAGTTAATTTCAGAAGAATGAGTAAGAAAATTAAGCCAGACTCGAGGCTGCAGATAGTGGCCAAAATCTTGTTGAGGTTAAAGAACTATTTTTACCTTTCTCTCATAAAGTTGAACTTGAACCCTTAGAGGGGGGAGAAATTTCCCCAAGTTGTTTTTCTTGGTTCCAGTCTTGGAACATCAGACCCAGGAAGTGCTAAATCTGCGACTGAGTTTAAGGATTTAAACGGATGTTTTCACTGGTCAGCCTCGCTCCCCTTTGGCCAGCTCCGCCTCACAGGTGTTGGACTCATGTGCCCCACCTGTGATGTAGTAAAGCGCTAAAGCCAGTTAAGTCGGTTCCCCACCACAACCGCAAAACAAAGACGCAGCTGGCCTAGTGATCAGCATATTTTATTGTATTCCAAGTGCTCTCCTGAAAGCCACAGCTCTCAAATGGTTTTGATTAGGTAATTTGTTTTTACAATGCAATAACCTCTGTGTCTGAGAAAGCAATCTATTTTATTGAACAGTAGCCTATAAAGGCTTATTTCAGCCGACAGATTTTTGTTCTCAGAATGGATCACTGCAAGCATTTAAGAGTTATTGAGAGTAGTAGAAAATGTCAGATCATTTTCAAACTGCTTTCTTAACTGGAATTAAGAATCTATTCAATCCAAAAAACACAATTTAGTTGAAACTAAATGCACAGTGGCCCTATATGTCTGTTATTTCAGAATTTAGGAATGACAAAAGTATGGCTTATTTAACAGAACAGCACTATTTGTCTCATATTTGTACAGAAACTTATCCATATGTAGTCTTTATTTGAAATATAACAGTAATTGATGAAGATAACATGATAAAGTTATATAGTGTGACTTCCTGGACAAACTCATTGTAAGGTTTTAATGTTTAGAAAAGCAAGGATGCTGGATATATCTAGTTTAAAATAAATAACTCACTTTATTTGCACATGTTCTCTGTGATGAAATGCCAGTCAGATACCCCAAAATGATACTCTAAGGTATCTACACCAGTTCTTGAATCTTGCACTGAGGAGACCAGCTGGGCTCCACATGTTTTCAAATCAACATAGACCTCACGTTGTCATGGTCTCGAGTGAGCAGATTGGGTGGAGGTTGGAAAAATGTTCCACCACAGAAGAATATGCAGATGATGATTCAAGTAAGCAACTTTGTACTTAATAGTGATAGTACCACCAGGCACTACTCACTACCCCACTTGTATATGTGGAGAAGAGGAGGGGACCAAGCACTGAATCTTGAGGCACCCGAGTGGTTAGTTGATGTGGTTAGCTCATAACTCTGTGAAACGTTAACATCTTGTAGGACCCATGATCTGGAGTCGACTCTCAGCCACAGAGTTTAAACAACTGACAGCAAGACAGTCTCTGTGGATCGTCAGCTTTTAAACCCAGATTATTTGTCAGCCAGCAGGTTGTTCGGTGAAAGAAAAGTAGAAAGCTGAAAATATTAATGAAAAACTACATTAGGTGTTTATAAGCTGTGTTGTTGGTAAATTACCTCCTAGTACTGAGGGTTTCATTGATAGCATAGATGTTTTCAACTGTTGTCCAGCTTGAAGCAATTAATTGTAAATGAATGACTCATATGAAATGACTCATATTAGCATAGATACCTTTCACATAATAATTCTGATTTATGAGAAGTGTTTTCAATTCCGGTTGACCTAACTAATGCAGCATAACCATGTGTTTAGGTGATGAATTAGGTGTATGCTTGGTTAAAGAGATGGATCTGTACTGTAAACTTAAGCTGACAGAGTGTGTCTGAATCCAAAACATTTCTAGGAAGGCTATTCCAGAGTTTCAGAGCCAAACAGGAAAATGATCTACCTCCTGCAGAGAATTTTGACATTCTTGGTGTTATCAAATGACCAGAATGAACATGATTAAATATAGTGTGATTTGAGCTCACTTTGGTATTGCAGAGCCAGACCATTCAAAGCTTTATAAATAATTATAGCAGAATTCCTGAAATGTATGTAGTGACACTAAAATTTGATTTAAAGGGTCATATTTCTTTGTTCTAGTAAGCACTCTAACTGCTTTATTTTCATATATAATAATCCTGTAGGACACCCACCCAGTAGCACATTACAATAATCTAGTCTTGAGGTCATGAATGCATGAAACAACTTATCAGCTTTATTAATCAAAAGCAAGGATATGCCTTAAACAGCAGATTGCTGTCAAGCAGTATACCAAGGTTCTTAACCGTAGAAGATAACAAGATAATGCGACCATCAAGAGGTTATATTCTAGTGCAGGGGTGTACATTTCACCACTTTGAACACTGCAACATTTTTTTTACGTAAAACATATAACAAACAATAATCCAAAATATAAAAAATATACAATCACTTTCATGCAAATTTGTGTTCTTTCAACTAAGATATGTCAATCTTCTATTGCTCAAATGTCTTCATGTGAGTTCACTAAATTTTAGAACACAGTGAAATGCTAAACCTATTTACACAAGCTGCACTGTCAACCCTTGCTATAGAAAAATGGCCAAATTCTGACAGTAACTTACCACTTTCTGTAAAAACAGTAATATACTGTAGAAAACAATGCATTCTGGGTAATACTTGTCATTTTCATTTCTTCTTCTTCTTCTTGTATGATTTGCGGCAGCTTAGACGCTTCAAAGGCGTATTGCTGCCCTCCCCAGTTCATCTGAAGAACTCCATCTCATAGATTAAATCCTCAAATAAAGACCAGTGTGGAGTAGAAAACTTATAACAACCTGTTAATAAAGAATAACAATTTGGTCCCTCTGTAAATTCTCTTTGCCACCTTGAAGAATTCTCAGTTACTTAAAGTGTAGATAGACGGCCGGGAAGTAAGAAAACACACAGTCAAATGTATCCTCAATACTTCAATTTATTCATAGAAATACAGATATTATATAGGCATATGTCGAGGGGAGTTTCACCCTCTTAACCAATGAGGATATGAATAACATACACGTAGGATCTTTGGCCAAGAACATGTGTTTATATAAAATGGCCACATGTACAGAAAAACATGGACATATTAGGAATAGACTTTTGCGAAGAATGCTGAACTGTCTTCAGAGTTTCTCTCGAACTCCTTTACCCTTGTAGTCCTAACATTCCTGTCCTTATTGGGGCATTTAAACCAAGAAAACTAATGTATACATTTAAGCATGCATACCTCGCATATAAGTAAGACATATTTAAAACATAATATCAAGAGAGAGAGATGGATACAGAAGGGGGGATTCAGAGAGAATGCGTTGTATATATAGAAGAGTGAGAGAGAGGGAGAAAAAAAGGAGGGGTGAGGCATGTCTGGAACATTCTCTTAACAAGACGAGAGTGTTTTCTAACACAACCTTTGTTGCTTCATATTCCTTATTTTCTTGTCATTTTCATGAAAGCAGCCTACAGGAATATACTGTGAATTAACAGAGCTCAAAGTAGGCACTAAGAGGTTGCATTCAAAATCACACCCTATACCCTCATTCACTATTCCCTACATTAGTTTACTTGACCGATTGAATGAAAGGAAGTGAGTGAATTCAGACACTGATGAACACCCGATGATAACAAGCAGAATCACTGAAGGACAGAGAAACAAGAACAGAAAAAAGAGAAACAAGCAGAAACACAAGAACAACAACTGACTTCCAGCTTCAGCTTTAAGACCCTTTTACATGGAGTGTGAAACCAGTTACCGTTACGGAGGTCAGTGTTTGCTTTAGTTGTTGAGACATTTTCTGTCTGCTGGAACT
Organism: Sinocyclocheilus grahami; assembly: GCF_001515645.1. Classification (NCBI taxonomy): domain Eukaryota; kingdom Metazoa; phylum Chordata; class Actinopteri; order Cypriniformes; family Cyprinidae; genus Sinocyclocheilus; species Sinocyclocheilus grahami. Next base: position 444,715 of record NW_015505282.1, on the reverse strand, counting down.
GTGTGTTCAAAAAGCACATTTCCTATGGTAAGACTAAATTGATCAGATGATATTGGTTGTATTATGATGATACCAGAATTTTGGTGGACTCCTTTGAATCTCTGTTCTCGTTTAATGTAGTTACATGGGTGTTTTATGTGTTTTTATGTCTATTGATGGCAGTAGATCTGTGATTTTGTTGTATGAGATTGAACAATGTTTTGCTAATCATTCATTTACAAGATTTTTAACTGTGTTAGTAATGTAGTAAATTTGTTAATGCATTAGACGCAATGAAATTAGTGAATAAAGGAGCTACATGATGAGCACTTCATCATCAATATATAACCAGCATTCACTGATCATCTTATTTGCTCTGGTTTTGCTGTAATAAATGAGCTTTGCAAACACACAGTTAGAACAGCCAGAGAAATAGCTAATATTAAGAAGTCAAAGAGCCCAACTGAAGCAAACACTGACCACAAAAACGGTAATTCAGACCAAACATTTTCAATAAAACACAAACATCTCAACCTCTGCTAATTATCAATAAGAGCTTCTGTAGACGTTTGACAGAAATAAAGTCAAACTAGTTAGTAATAAGTGTAATAATGTGTAATGGCTGGAAGTAAGTTGTAGTTCTTGTGTTTCTGCTCGTCTCTTTTCAGGGTTCTGTTCTTGTTCCTCTTTATTTCAGTGATTCTGCTTGTTAACAGCAGGTGTCCATCATTAATACTCAGCAATTACGTACATATTCACTTAATTATCTCACTGGAACCCTGCATCAGTGTTACTTTTTCTCTTTGTAGTGTGGACACTACAGGATTTTCCTGTGGGGTTGAAAGGGTTAAATGTGTAAGATAAAAAGAGACATGTACAAAATGTATTTTAACAGTAATAAACTGTAAATTAATTTTATGGCAAACAAACTGTAAAACAGTAATGCACTGGCAACACTGTTGCCAGTAGTTTACTGTAAAGTCAAGTAAAAGCAGCAATGCACTGTGAAACCTAACAGCGATTTGATCTCAGTAAAAGGAGAGTAAATGCTGAAATTAAATGTTATTCTGTATATTTACACACAATGATATAGGAGAGATCTGTTAGTGCTGAATGTTCTGTTGGGATTTAAAGAGCTTCTTTTTGAGTTTTGTAAGGTTACCGTCGTGCTGAAGAGTATAACCTGTGCTTCAGTCCAGGAGAAGAACAAGAAACGCTGATGATATGATACATATTGCTTTATTTAAAGGCAGTAGCTGTAGTTGATGATGCAGTGAAAGTCTCTTAGTTACCTCATATTGCACATGCATGGGTGCTTAGGTTAACTAGCTGTGATCTGCAAGAAGTTTAATTTTGATCTTTTGATGGTTGTGTTTTATTCAGTTATTTTTACCTTGAAGGGTTCATATGATGTTGCTAAAAAGAACATTATTTTCTGTATTTGGTGTAATGAAATGTGTTTATGTACATACTGTACATTATTGTTTCTCCTCTATGCACCGCCTTTCTGAAACGTGTCGATTTTTACAAAGCTCATCAGTCTGAAAAGCAAGGTGTGCTGTGATTGGCCAGCTATCCAGTGCGTTGTGATTGACTGAATACCTCAAGCGTGTTCCGGAAATGTTACGCCCCTTACCATACTGTGATGTCCTGTCAGGCCGGAGCGATGATTCAAAAACATGAAAACCCATTATAAACGAGGCATTTGTTGCATCCAGTGGAGACGGATTTTGATGACTTATACTGTCTTTTTACGCGTTGTGTTGTATCGCACCGCGTAAACATAAAACCATGTCTGTATTTGTGATCGGAGAAATGACAAACTCTACTCTACACTGCTCAAAACTCGCGTTTGAATCATCAGTGGCAAACTCTTTAAATATAAAAAAACGTACTTACAGTCTGTGAGTCAGAACAGCCGGCATTGTAGTCTACTCAGCCAGGATCAGGAACAGTTCTCTATAAAATGTGCTGCACACATCTGAATATTTGGGTTGAACTGTTCTGGAACAGTGTTGTAAATACAACTTAACCACTGATTTCTAGTCGTGTCCTCTTTTGGAAGACCAAACAAAGTAGTTTCGCTTTCACAACGAAACACAGCGTCACACACGGTGGCCTAGATTGAGCGGCGGCGGCCTAGAGTGAGGAACGGCCGGAGGGCTAGAGTGAGCGGAGGCCGATGGGCTTGAGAACGGCACAGCCGGCGGATTCGACGAAGGAGCGTCCAGCGGGCTTGCGGCAACCACATGTGACGACCTCGGGCTGGACTTGGTGGACATGGCTTCATGCACAGTGAAAGCCGATCCGGCGATCCATAGCTCGAAGTTGATGTATTTCCTCAGCGACCAGCACGGATCAGCTCCAGGCTTCCTCTTTTGGAAGGCCAAACAAAGTAGTTTCGCTTTCACAACAAAACACAGCGCCTTCACGACATGGCGGCAGCAACAATACTACAGTGAGAATAAAAGTTGTGCCTTCTTTCTTTGCGTGAACATTTGGGCGGCGTTATGCAAATCTTCCCACATCATGACGTAGACGTGGGGGTGTGTTAGAACGAGCCATTTTAGGTAGGCGTGGTTGACTCTTAACTTTTATAAAGAATATCTCTTTAGATTTGAGACTTTAGTCTTTGCAACTTTACAGATCTTCTTTATGCACCAATAACACTTGTAACACTCCAAAGAGAAAGGAAAAATTGAAATAGCATCATATGACCCCTTTAAGATATATTATTTTTAAGTAGACTCAAGTGAAATATGTTCAAAGTATTAATATGTTCATGTTAAAAATTTTAGTTTATGAACTGAATTGGCAGTTGGCTAATTTAAGGAAGCCGGCTTCTAGAAATGAAGAGTTTTAATTTAATCCATGGTATCTTTACAGTAAAATACTGTAAACTATACTGCAGTAAATAACTACACAATTAACAGTTAATTACTGTATTTTACTATTAGTTTACAATGCAAGGTTTTAGTGTAGATGTTTGACCTACAGTAACTAGCTGGCAACAGTGTTGCCAATATATTACTGTAAAAATGCCTGGTAAGGTCTAATAGTGTGAGTATCATCTGCATGACAGTGTCAACTAATTCCATGTTTCCCAATAATGTCTCCTAAAGGAAGCATGTACAAAAAAGCAGAGAGCCCTGCGGCACTCCATATTTACCTTGTGATTGATGACATTTCTTCATTAACTTGAAACAAAGTGGTAACGGTCAGATAAGCATAAATCCTTATCATGCTAATACCAGTCCACTAATGCAAACAAAATTCTCTAACTTATTCAAGAGAATGTCATGATCTATCGTGTCAAAGACAGCAGTAAGATCCAGTAGTACTAGAATGTGGATGCAAGCACAGGGGTTTCGGACATACAGAAAACACCTCTGTCAGTAGCCTGGACGGTATTGGGCAGGGCTCTTCAACTCCAGTCCTGGAGAGCCAGTGTACTGCTTAGTTTAGCACTAACCCTACCCAAACAAGATATATAAATTGTTTAGGATTATGTGCAAATTACAGACTGGTGTGTTTAATTGGTACTGGTTATAAAGTCTCCATGAAACTGGCCCTCCAGAATTGGAGTTGAAGATCCACCTTATTTTGCAACATGGATGACTACTGCAAAACTCATTTTTTATGTCTTAGTGCTAAACCATTGCAATAATAAGGTCTTATTTTTATTTCCTGTAGGATGTAACTCAGATGGAGCTTCAGGGTTTACAGCCCAACACGCACTACACTGCACAGATTCAGGCCATCTCTTACTGGGGTCAGAATCGGCTCAAGAGCAACCGAGCTCACCTCTCCTTCATCACTGCTGCAGCCACCTGTAAGAACTCTGAACATCTGCACGCTTAGAAAGATTTAGATGCATGTTTGGAAAGTTATAAAACTTCATAATTAATTGTTTTCAGATTGTGCGCCAATTTTGACATTCAATCAGTTTTATGGAGTATAAATTGAAAAGGGTGTAAATGAAGGGGTGTCAAAAATAAAATATTTGCTCTCTTTAAAAGACTTGATTCTGGCCCCCTCCTTTTACCATGAATCAGTGGTGCCGTTAATAATTGCAGCACAGCAGAGCCATTAAAAACACAGAAAACCTTCTCTGGCGAGGAGAGTGTTTGTCAGAAATGTTGTCCTCTTATGGTGACTTAGATTTTGGCACGTGAGTACATGAGGTTAACCTTTCCCAGAGGCAGCACATTTCAGTCCTGTATGAGAATCCAGCAGTACCGTGGCTCACTAGGAGAGGTTTGAAGGGCACGACCCGGTTTACTCTCCTCAACAGGACTGCACTTAACCCCACACAAGTTTCTCACCTCCACTGTTGTTGTTATAAATATTTCAGTAATTCTGCAAACAAATTCCAGACTCAAAGTGAAGAGATATGATGGTTTGGAAAAGTTATGTGCTGGCTCTTTTTAGTTGTTTTATTTAGAGCAAAACTAGCATGCTGAAATATTCAAAGGCATAATCCGTTTTTCTACAAATTAAATTTCTTCTTCTTTGCTTTCCAATAATTTTTCCACTTTCTTATTTTATGTCTTTAATATTTTCCCCACTGGTTTTATCGGCCCTCTGTTATTTCTCTTGAGGTCTCTTAAACACCACATCATTTATATCACCATATTCCCTTACAATAATGTATTGCAGACTGCCTAATGCTGAACCCAAGATTTCATTAGTTACAGTTTATGAACAAGGAAGAATTGTCAATGGAACAGAATCAAATATAATTCAAAACATCAGTGCTTGCTTTTTGTGTCTTAAGAAACATGTCTTAGGTGTTTCTTCTAGACAGCAGTGAGATTTAATGCAGAACTTTGCCTAACTGCTTCTCTGATGTTACTCCTGAGAAATTATCCGAACATTTCTCATTATATTCTACCGAGATCAAATTATCTGTGCAATCTGTGCAATGGCGTCCACATACATTTTTGTAACTCTGTACTCTTTGCAACAATTGTTTTCATTTGTCCATTTATTTTATGACAAACATCTGTGACAAAGTTGATACTTGAATGAAACTTAATTAAGCTTAATTAAGCTTAAGTAAACTCAATTACACCTCCTGAGCTATGAAAGCAAACTCTGAAGTGAAGATCAAACGTCAAACATTGGCTAAATTTAGAAACTTTGATTCATTGATATTTTTTATTTGCTTAAAAGTGAATGTTTATGCCTGTGTTCACATGATATCATACACCTTAGCGAAGTTGTGGCTTTTGAGTTTTCAAGTTGAAAGCATTGCAGTTTTTTACCAAAGACGATAATTGAATAAGAAACACATTTATAGTAAAAAGTCTATAGAGCAAGACATACTCTCATGCCCCTGGACTCATTCTGTGTGTTTTTCCCTCTCCACGTGCTCCATGACCCAGTTTTCCCTTGTTAATTGTTTATTGAGTTCCAGGTGTGTGTTGTCAATTACCCCATGTATTTAAGGTCCTGTCTGTGCTTTTTGAGGTTGTCTGGAATTGTATGTTCGTATTTCCCAGCTAGGTGTGTGTTCCTTGTTCCATGGATGTTAATTAAATTCTCTTTGTTTGAAGTCAACTCCTCGTCTCCTCATTCCTCGCTCCATGCTCCTCACAGTAGCGCAGTCCTGACAGAATACCAGACCATAAACAGTTACCTCCGTGTGTTCCCTCCGTTTTTGTTTCCGTTTTTACCCAGTGTTTTTTGTTTCCATTGTACACATGGATCCTCTCGCCTGCCCTGAATACCTCCTCCTCCTGCTGGAGCAGGAGGAAAGATCGCTCGAGGGCCATACCAGACTGTTTCTGGCCCTCGCCGAACTCACCAGCTATCCGGACGACGCGATCTGCGCATTCTATGACACCAGCCTGAACACCGCGTGCAGAGCGCCATTGTCCGAGGATGGTCCTCAAGCGGATTTCGCCACCTTCGTGGAGTGGATTCTGGCGTGAAATCGATTGTCATTCACCATCTGCCCCGTGAATGATCTCGCCGGATCCACTCCTGACCCAGTGCCCAGCCCACCATCTCCCCGCTGCGCGGCGCGCATGTCAGAGCCCACCACTGACAGAGAGCCCGAGCTCGCCAAGGCCGACAAGCCGTTGCCGCATGGAGCGACAGAGCAACGGATCACCGTGGAGCCGGAGCTGCAAATGACGTCAGTCAAGGTGCGAGAGCCGGCAACAGAGCCCGCCACGAGGGAGAATGCCGCGGACAAAGAGAGCGTGGAGTGGAGCTCCACCCACTGCACTGCGGCTGAGGGTGAGCTGATTATACAGCTGGGACTGGTGGACTTCGAGGGGGACCTTATAGACTGGGAAACAGAGCTGGAAGCCGCCTTAACCCTCTCCTCTCTCCTTCATCCCCGCTGGTACCGTCCGGCCCTGAGTGGGCTCCCGTTTCCCAGTCCAGCCCAGAGAGGGCTCCAGTCCACGAGTTTAACCTAGATAGGGCTCCGGTCCCCGAGTTTAGCCCAGAGAGGGTTTCAGTACCCGAGTTTAGCCCAGAGAGGGCAACAGTCCCCGAGTTTAGCCCAGAGAAAGTTCCTGTTCCCATGTCTAGCCCAGAGAAGGCTCCTGTTCCCACGTCCAGCCCTAAGAGGGCTCCTGGTCCCAAGTTAAGCCCAAAGGTTCACAAATGCCCACCCTCCCACTTGCTCCTGCCTCCTCCACCACTGTCGTCCAGCAGCCCGTCTGCTCACCCTCAGCCCACCATCAGCACGATGCGAGCTCCGCGGGACTGCCATCCTGCAGCGTCGCCAGGGCTGGAGTATCCCTTGACTCCGCCTCCAGCCTCTAAGCCCCAGACTCTGCCTCGGCCTGTGGACCCGTTGGCTCCACCATGGCTCCTAGCTCCCTCCTCTCTGCCGTGGCCTGGCACTCCACTAGCTCTGCCGGGCTCCCTCGTCCCTCCGGCTCCGCCTTGGTCTGGCGTCGACCATCCTACACCTCGGGACTCTGCGCATCGTCCCTTCGTCCCTCTGGCTCCGTCAGGCTCCTTCATCCCTTCGGCTCCTCCTCAGTCCTCTGTTGCTTCGGCTCCACCACGGCCTTTCGTATCCACGCCTCCACGTCAGTCGCAGGCACCATCTGCTCCACCTTGGCCCTCCAAATCCTCCCTGTCACCCTGGCTCATCGGCTCCTCCGTCACCTGCTCTGCCGCCGTTGGTCGGCCCCCTGGAGTCACCGGCATTCCTCCTCCATGGCTCCTCACTCGGTCGGCTCCACCATGGGCCTCCATCATGGCTGTGGACTGGGTCCTGCTTGGCCTCTCCTGCTCCAAGTCCTTCCTGTCGCCTCCCTGGCTCCTCCCTACATCGTCACCTCCCTGGACACTGTCTGACGGCCTCCTCACAGTAGCGTCTCGTGACACATACAGTATAAAGCTCATATTTTTGTTGAAGCATAAGAATTAGAGTGTAAAGAACTTTGTTTAATCGATGATGGTAAATCTCAAGGAAACATGCGATAGTCACATTTCAGCCCAAAACATTTTAACCTTTGTAAAGAGATTAATGACAGTAGCCAGGTTTCCATCCAAAGTTGTGAATTTAACTTACGCACAAAATTGGAATATCGCACAAAACATTTGCGAATAAAGCATTGTTTCCATCCAATGAGTCAAGGAGAACAAAATCGTCACTTCCTGATTAACTGGCACTAAATATCGCAAAAAAAAACTAGGAGAAGCCATATATAATAAATGACTTGTGACTCAGAGCGAGCAGACGAAACACAATAAATGCAGCGATTGCTTTCAGAGGTGGATGCTGCTGTTTGGGAACGTGTAAGATGCTTATACAGAAGTACTTTGACGACAGACTTTGCTCAGGTTTTTCAGAATGATCATAACAACATTTCAGATGCTGTGCAACGAGATCGGTCCGCTGGATAGTCAGGTTTTGCTGTCCCATGTGCATGGAGAAATTAATTCAGCAAATGCATTTCCATCTCCTATTATTCACATTAACCCTTTTTCACACAAATCAAAAACCACCTCAAGCAAACGTAAAAACTTTTTAGTAAAATAATAGATTTTTTTGAAATTTGCCATTTCCATGACTCGTTTCTGATGCGATACTTCAAAATGCACATAAAAGCAAGGTGATGGAAACATAGCTAGTGACATACAGTGGTTTTATTGAAGTTACCCTTTGTAAATTAGAGGCAGTACAACTAAATTTGTTGTAAAAGTCTGGTGCTAAAAATAGGCTTCATAAATTAGCCGGGTATTTTTGGTCACCAGGTTGTTTTTCGGTCACTTCCATGCCACAGGATTTTTTTTCTCATTTTGTCTCTCATAGTTGAGGTATACCTATGATGAAAATTACAGGCCTCTCTCATCTTTTTAAGTGGGAGAACTTGCACAATTGGTGGCTGACTAAATACTTTTTTTCCCCACTGTATGTAGTACTTAGTCATTCATTTAGAAAATTTTAATCTGAAAAGTTGCTTTTTAAAATAATAAAGACTATTGCCAAATGAGTGAATCTCCTATCTCATTCTAGCGTCCTCAAATGGGAATGTCCACCTTTCCGGAGAGTTCTCCAATGAGATTCCTGTGTCCCATTCCTCTCCCAGTATCCTGAGGCTGGAAGCGGCCGCCCCTCATTATCACGACAACCAGCTGCAGGTCAAGGTCTTCTGGAAGAGCCGAATCACAGGCAAGTCAGCTTCTTTCTGCACTGGCATGTACATTAAGGACATACGGCTGAGGTCATTCGAAGTTTACGTCTCTGCAAAAATGGTCTCCTAACAAAAAACACGCTCACATGACTTCACACCAGTCACGCAAAGCGTATGTGTTTGTTGACAATCCATCGGATCCATGTGTGTCCTTAAACAAGTCACCGCCGAAGCAAAGCAACAGCATGACTGATGATTTATGGAAGAACGTTACCAAACATAAATATTATCTATCCGGCATAAAAAGACAATCTCACAGGGATGTCCTCTCTAGACTCTTTCCAGCAGATTTTTCACGATCTGCTTAGTACATGAGTTCCAAAAATACACATTTGGCAACATGATGGTCTTCAAAGAGAAGATTCCAGTCAAACCGCAAGCGCCCATAAATACAGGGTGTTGATTTACTGTTATCTCCTGGAAAGAAAGGCATGAAGAGTGATTTAATAATGCCGGTATGAGTGTGAAATCAAAAACAGATGAAGGGAGATGGCAACCTGACGCGGGTTCGAAGGAAGATGTCATGTTGCCTGCGTACAGAACAGGGAGCTCAGAGCAAAATGTAGCCAGTCCGTGAAAATGTGTTCATGCTGCCTCAGAAACAGAAAAACATTACCTACAACATTCTGCCTTGTTTCTTCCTGTAGAAAGCCAGAAGGATTCCAGTTCATATATTCTGAGATGGTTTCCTGAAGTTTGTGCCCATAATGTGACGAAAGGCGAGAAAACAGCTATAGTTCAGGTGTGTCTCATTGGTTTACAGTATACTTTCTTGCCAAGAACTCTGAAGGGGCCATTTTATTTATTTATTTGTATTTTATTTTATAAATTTTTATTTCATGTACATACTCTCATTTTCAGTCAAAAATTATTATTTTTTTTTTCAAAAGTCTTGATTTTTTTATGTACCAAGATATTAAAATTAAAAAGTACTGATCGATGAACCTTATTTATTTATTTTGCAATTTTATATAATTAATCCCACAATAAGGGAGATTAGTTGATGAAGACAGAATATGTATCAATCTACATCTAAGCAAACATTTTATTTTATTACCAAAACATACACTCTCAAAATCTGAAATTTTAAAAACACAATGTGTTTTTACTTATAATAACTTGTATAACTTATTATATTTTACTTTTAATAAGCATCTCAGGACAATATGTTTTTACTTATTATAATAAAAGTGTGCAAACAAGTCAAAATAATAAAATATTCAATTTGATTGAAATGAATCAGCTCGTTCATGAATCAGACATCGCTTTTGTGTCTCAGGTTTCTTTCAGCAACAATGTGGTTTATTATGAAACACAGTGGAGTAAAAAGTATGATATTGTGCTTTGGAATGTAGTGAAATGTTGAAATTGAAGTGAAATTTGCCAAAATATAATACTCTGATAAAGTACAGATGTCTAAACAAAAACAAAAAAAATGTTGATGGTGAATAGTCTGAGACCCTAAACGTAAAATTTGGCCACAGGAAAAAAAACTATGTTTGGAAAGGTGAAAAAATGATGCCAAAATGTGGTGAACTATCAATTTAATGCCTCACAACCATCATATCGATTAGCATTTTATACTGCACAGATACTAATGCTAAAGAGTTGATGTCACTATCAAACCTGCATGTGACCCTTGAATTTACCCTCAGAAGGATTCTTGTTCCTGCATCTGATTTCTTTGTTCGCTGAAGTTTATGCAGCTGAATAGTGTAAGAGATAATGGCAGCACTGCCCAAGAGCGCTGTATTTCCACACATGATCTGTCAACACTGGCAGCGGACACAATAGAAATGTGTGATATCATTATGGTACAGATGGGTTATCGGTTATCTGATTCATTTTCCACAGAGCATTTCTCATGTACTCTCTCGTTTCATTCTTAGCCACAGACGGTATACTGTTGTACTGAGGAATAACTCTGCTGTTTCTGCTCTTCAGGGAACACATTTTGTGATTACTGGCCTGCTATTTGCCTGTAAGTACCGCGTGGCAGTGAAGCCCGTTACGGGACAAGAGCAGAGGTCAGAGGTCATGACCTCTGTAACCACCCCACTTTGCTCATCGCTGATGGGCCGACGGAAAAAACCTGTTGCCTGCGTCAGAGATGGTAAGATGATATCTAGCACAAAAGCTTTAATCACGCCACATTAGCTGGGTCAATCTCATAGAAATGTCACATTTCACCATAAAATCAAAAGGGGGAAAAGAGAAGATATTCTCCATAAAGAAATTAAGCTCTTTTATTATTTTAATTGCAAACATTAAGTCCAGTTTTTATTAATGCAAAGCAAAAATAAAATAAAAATCTTATTGTGATTACTGTAATGTGTCCGGATGTCTTATTTTTGTTTGTTTGTCATTTTGATTATTCTCAATAGTGATTTAAACTAAAGTCAGCATAAATTAAAGGATGTACAACAATAATAACAACAAAAAATAATTTAATACAATAAAATTATAGAATAAAATATTACACAATTACAGTAATATCAGACTGAAAAAAACTCCTTTATCCTAAAAGTTACCCTGTAACAGGCTTATTTTTTTTTTATGTTAAAAAAGGTAATAATAAATAAATACATATATACATAGAATGACAAAAATCTAAATTGTGACATTAAAAGTTAAAACTGACATAAAATGTAAAAAATTATGAGTCTATAATTCTGACATAAAACATTCAAATGATTCAATCTGAAGTCAAACCTATGGGATACTGACATAAAAGGCAAAATTGTGAGGTGAAAAGTAGATATAGAAGCTTGTATATCCAAACTGGAATTAAAAAGTCCTAATTATGATATAAAAAGTCATATAATTAGGCCTTTTTAATGTTTGAGTTTGAGTTTGTAGTGAAATGTGAGCCAGACAGTTTGAGATCCCCCCAGATTTTTGCAACACATGACAGAATTGATGTATTTTATGGTTCATCCCAGTGCAATATGTTGTGCTAGAGCGCCCTCCTCAGGGTAAGAAAGGCCTGCAGCGGCCGGAGAAGCTGGCAGCATGGTTTCAGCCGGCGAACGGCTCGGTGCAGGCCGTGTTTAGCTGGCAGGTGTCTCCAGAGAGCACGGGACAGACCCCCATCACTGGATTCCAGCTCTCCTGGCTCAAAGTGTCCCGCAGCAGAACCAACGGCATGCTCGTCTCCCAAACACACCTCCTGCCCCCCGTGAGTCACACACACGCCTAACTGACCAATCACACAACACAGCAGCACTCTAAACACACTCCATATGAACCTGTCCCTCAGGATCAGCGCTCTCTGACAGTAGACGCGCTGCAGCCCCAGAGTGAGTACAGAGTCCAGCTGCAGGTCCTGTCTGGAGCAGGACACGGACCCTCTGTGTCTAAGACCCTCCACACTCCTCACGTGAACGGCACACTCCTCTGAGGTACACCTCACACACCTCAGGGACACCGCAGTGACTGGACTCCAGCTGTAAATGTACTTCAAAAACACTTATTATCTATTATCATTAACCAAAACTAAAACATTTTCATTACTTCAAATAAAGTAAACATGAACTGAAATGAAACACTTTTTTTTACTTCAGCTAGTCACTAAGGCAACATTTCTTTTAGTTTCGTGTTAAAGCACTGAAATAAACTGAAACTAAAATAGAGGAAAAACTGTGGACAAAAAGAAAAATGCGTTGTGCTTAAAATAAACTAAATTCTGATTTTAGTATTACTAAAATTGTAAAAATCTGTGCAAGAGTCTGGATGTGGAATTGTGTCTCTTTTATGCGAATAAAACTATAGATATTTTGAAAAATAATAATAATAAAGACAAAAATATGCAACAAAGTGACTAAAACTTTAACTAAAATTCAAATTAAAACTTATTTACAACAACTGTAATAGTTTATCAATGATACTAAAATAACACTGTTTCATGCAAACAATAGCATAAACATGTTTTTTATGATGATCATGTTTTCAGTATCTGGTTTATTTAACCAAACAAAAAAAATTATAAAAAATAATAATAATAATAATAAAAACAAATTAAAAACAAATATTATAAATTAAACATTAATTATTAGTGTTATTCAATTATCAAAATTGGTTCAGGGTTGTGAAATGTCCATAATATTCACAAATTGATAATTCATATTTTGAAAAAAAAAGTCATAATATTAAACAGAAACAACAACCTGCATATCCTAAGGGAAATATGTTATTATTCTTTTTAAAAATAGGATTTAAAAAATATTAGTAATGAATATGAAAATTACATATCTAGGCCTATTTGTTTAAAATTTGTTTAAAATAGCTTTTTTCCTTTTTATCATCTCTGACATATTTGTTTGTCATTGATCCAGATATATATGATTATTAGGTTAAATTTTCTCTCTTTTAAGCAATACAATGCAAAATGTTTTGAAGAATATTCACGCTGTTTTTCTCTATACAATGAAAGCATAGAGTATCTAGGACTTCCAGGTTGAAGTCCATTTCTGCCACATATGGGGGGAAAAATCATGCATTCGTAAATCATATTTTTGATAAGTCATATTTTTAAAGTCTATTATGTCTTAAAAACTTTAAATTCTGAGATAAAAAGTCAAATTTATGGGATGCTAAGTCAATTATTGGTAATCCAGTCGTTGACTACTGGTTAAACTGCAGCTCTACCTTCACGGTTCAAACTGCAGATAGTTAACTTAATGTCAACTATACCTTTTATCTCATCATTTTGACTAAGGCATTTTTATCTCAGAATTTTCACAGTTAGAATCCGAGTTGTAACTTTATCTCACAAGTTCATGTTTTATGTGACAATTATGACTTCTTTTCTCATAATTTTGGCGTTTTATGTTAATTTAGACTTTTACCTCATGATTTCAACTGTCATAATTTTGACTTTTACCCCATGATCATTGAACGTGTCTCATAATTATGACTTGGTATTTTGAATCAGTCTTCGGGGTGACGGAGACTGCTCTGGATTGGCCCAGATCCTATTTAACTCATTGTAGTCACTTTGTTTTTATGGTGTCCCTCAGGGCTCAATACTTGGTCCCTTGCTTTTCAGCATCTATATTTTTCCTCTTGGTCAATTATTAATACCTCTCGACCTTAACTACCATTTTTACGCCAATGATACGCAGATTTACATCCACTCAAACCCAGGTCAAAATGTGAACATTTCCCATCTTTCACATTGTATTTCTGAGATTAAGTTGTGGATGTCTGACAATTTCTTGTGTTTGAATAGTTCCAAAACAGAATGTTATGCTTAAGTAAATCTCAGAAAACTCACTGCAAGGGATCCCGGGTTTCGGCACCATCTGTAACCATCTTTCCCTACGGTGGTTCAGGCTGTAGGATTGCCTAATGACTGAGAGAAAGAGATAGAGAGAGGGGGGAATAGAGAGAGGAAGAAAAAGAGGGAGAGAGGGCAGAGATGCATGTGTGAGAGAGACGTTTCCCGCACCACCCCTCTGTGGGGTGTCCTGAAGATGCCAGTGCATTGTTTGTTTCTCAGGAGATCAAAGTATTTTAGTTTCTTTTATCCTTACAACGGTGTTGCTCTGGAGTTACAGAGTAAATTAAAAAGTAAAGTGTAAAGAAAAAAAGAGGCAATGTTTTGAAAATTTGTGTAAGCAGTTGAAAAAAAACCTGTAACAAACTTCAATATTTACTAAATTTGGCAGCTATAGAATTCTGTCTGGGGCCAGGGTTGTTGATCATATAAATCCTGTTTTGGAATTGTTGCATTGGCTCCCGCTAAGATTCCGAATTGATTTTAAAGTTCTTGTGTTAACATACAAGGCACTGCATGGCTCCTCAGACTTGGCTGAGCTTTTAATTCCTTATACACCCAGTCTCAACTTGCGATCTTCTCAAGAGTGGTCTTTTAGTCGTTCCTAAAACACGGCTGCGTTCTAGGGGTGATCAGGCCTTTTCATCTTACGACCCCAAATTGTGGAATTCTCTCCCGGCTGACATCAGGGAAGCAAATTCGTTAGGTATTTTTAAATCTCGTCTTAAAACGTTCTATTTCTGACTTGCTTTTAACTGATTGTCATTCTGTATTTTTGTGTTCTAATTTGGCTTGTTGTGTTTGCTTGTGTTGTAAACCGCTTTGAGAAAGCACCCTTTTAAAGGCACTATACAAAATAAATGTATTATTATTATTATATTGGTATGCCATCATTTTGACTTTTTATCTTATAAATATGACATTGTTTCCATTTATATAATGTTTATAAAATCTCCTTTTTTCCCTCATGTGGCAGAAACAAGTAGCCATACGTTCAATCAAAAAATACTATACATGAAGTAGTTCATATGTCTTCTGAGATCACGCATTTGAGATGATTTTTTAGCTTTGATTGAGAAACAGCCAAATTCCAGCTGATGTTCACTGATTCTCTGCAGCAGCTCACTGTAGCTAATAATGTTATATTTTTTTACAGATGGAGGAAAGAAGTGAGGAATCAAGCTACTCTTATATGATACAGTGCTTGTGTTGTTCCTCATTTGGACAGGTGTGTCTGTTAAATGACTAAATGTAAAGCACTCTTCATCATCAGAGAGACAGTGTCTGCTGTTATGGACTCGGTGTAATGGGACGAGAACACTCGCACCAGACCAGCATGATCACAGAAGAAAACAACACCGACGTGAAGGCTTTAGATCAGTGTACTGTAATATAGGAATGATGAATAACCAAATTATGCTTTTGTTATGCAAAAAATGAGTAGCACTGATGTATTTAGTATGTAGTTGCATATAGTTATGCTCCACATTATTTTATTAACATTTGTTTTTCATACAGAAGTTTAATGTGCTTTTACTCAATGGGCCTCATTCATGAAACACAAGCAGAATGGATGTCTTAAAAGCTTGTGAAACCCCACATGAAAAAATACTATAGTAATTTATAGTAAATACTAGTGTTTTGAACCATATTATAGTAGAGTGTATTATACTGTATATATTATAGTATTTATTTACAACACTTTGAATTTGAATGCTACAGCATACTATAATGAACTGATAAACTGTAATAAATACTGTAGTAGGCCTATACTTCAGTTGTAGAAAACTTAGTACAGTGTTGGGTAAAGTAATTTGTTTATATTACTATAGTTTTTATATTACCACAGCAACTATAGAATTACCACAACAAATTAATTCAAGTACTTTACTATAGTATGGTTCAAAAACACTATAGTATTTAATATAAATTACTATAGTATTTTATTTTTTTCATTCTTGGGTAAATTGGCCTTCTTTTACATTACTTTTATTAATTTAGAAGACACTTTTTCCCCCAGAAATGCATACATCAACATCATATATATTTTGATCATATTTCTTCCTTGAGAATCAAACTCATGATCAGCAAAGTTCACTTTACGAACAGTTTACACAGAACTTCGTTCCGCTCATGTTTCATGAATAATGCCTACTATAAATATTTTTAATTGAACAAGTAATGTAATATATTAAATTTCAACACTACATCTCTAACCTGGTTATCAACCCTGTGTGGAATTAATCTCAGATAACGTCATTTGAACAGGGTTATTTCTGAACCACAGCATGTCTGATTTTATTTATTGTGAGTGTAATTCATTAATCTCAAGCAGAAGAGCCTTATACTGTATCAGTTATATCAGGCTAGATCAGATTGATTTACTGCAACATGTGTCTCTGCTTTAACTGTCCATCTGTCTTTACAAATCACTCACAGCATACAAACAACAAATGAGCTGGGATACTGCTGCTTTAATTAGCCACAACCATTTTGAAAGATATATCTTTGTACAATACAGCATACAGTTTTTGTAAATATTGAATTTGATGTATTATCTATGGTTTGTTGTCATTACTAATAGGCTTCACTAGGCTAAATGAAGCTCCACACTTTTCGTTTCTGAATATATATGTTCGTCAAGAGAATATAAACTGAATATCAACAATAATATTCTTAGACTTAGAATATATACTTCGATTTAGACTCAGGTACACCACAATCATAAAATTGTGTTCTAAGAACGTTTTGCTAATGTTCTCATTAAATTATATTTCTGAATGTTGTCTGAACATACAAAATACCCAGGGTTTTTTTTTTTTATGTAGCCTATTAAAAAGTTTTTCTTATCTGTGTGAACATTACAGAAAATATTAAGTAAATGTTCCATATTATTATTTTGCAAACATGAATGCTTGAAACACAGTAACGTTTAAAAAGCATTGAACAAACGTCAAGCTAAAACATGTCAAGTCACCTTTATTTATATAGCGCTTTTAACAATACAGATTGTGTCAAAGCACCTGTACACCATTAATTAGGAAAATATTGTCAATAATGCAAAATGATAATAGTAAACACTCAATTTAAGTTAAAGGCAGTTCATCATTGAATTCAGTGATGTCCTCATCCAGCTCAGTTCAGTTTAAATAGTGTCTGTGCAATCCGGGCTGCGTTCCAGTCCGTTTTTCTATGCCCTTCACTCGCAAACTTCCCTCCATCTCGTTTACTCGGATGTACGTCATTGATTACGTTGCATGAGTGCACACTTCTGGCGGAACATTTGGAATGGTCTGAACTGGAACGTCCTAAGCCCTTGATCACTTAGAATCAGCTACGGAGTTGGTTTATTGTTTACATTTTTTCCCTTATGCATTTGTTTGGTGCAGCATTCTATATGTATCATAGGAATGTTTGGGCTATTATGTTTTTAAAATAATTTATATATTATAGAGTTGTTTGGGGTGGGGATAAATGAAACGTGTTGTATTGTGGTCTATGGAGTGGCCTGAAGTGTGCATATGAAGCAGACTCACTCCCTCGGTCAAAAACGAGGGGTCGAGGGTCTGTCCATATAAACTTCCCTGGTCCACTTCATGAAGTGAAATGCACTTCAAAATGGCAGCGGGGATTCCCCCGAGGGGAAGTGCTTAGGGAAGTTCCCGAGTGCATGTCTAAAAGTGGAGTGGAACGCAGCCCAAGTCGACGATATCGCTGGATATTAAAGGTCCCCTGAAGTGCCTTGAAACACGCTGCGTTATTCTATGTGGTGACGTAATTTCAACTGAAACAGGAAGACAGGGCGGGGCTGCCCGATATGTCCCGCCCTGTCTTCCTGTTTCAGTTGAAATTTTTAAATAAGCCAATAGCGTTTTGTTTATATCTGCACGGGTCAGAGCCGTTGAGCTCGGTAAAGCCGCATTTGACAGCCACAGTCTATTAAGATCAAGATTACCCCCTAGATATAATATGAAACTCTTAGTAAAACAAAATAGTGATCATAATCATGCTGAGGCTGTGTAGTTTTAAAAGTGTTTACTGTATGCCGACTCGGCATGTGATCCGCTCCGTGCGATCGCGTCTCTGGACTGGAGCCAAAGTCCGGATCAGACTGTGTGCGCTGCCGCGGTTCGCGTGACACAACGTGAAACCAGACCTCATTTGCCCCAATCGAAAGCATATTTACACTGTCTGAATCGTTCCCTATCACCTACACTGTACACTAAGTGCCATTCACTGTACAGGAAATACTACACTGTGAACAAGCGACCGATCTCAGCGCAGCTTCAGCATCTATTTATAGTGCAGGGGGCTGGCGCTTCGGCTTCTAGAGAGCGATTGATTGGTCAGAAGATTTGATGAGAAGAAGTACGATGTGACGTCAAAAAAATTGTTGAGCCGTTTTGGCGGAAGTGACGAACTAAAAACTTTGAATGCTTATATCTTCTAAATGTGAATTTTGTCACTGTTTTGGAGCACACTGCCTTATAGATAACCTTAAGAATAGCATATTTATACTAACACCCAAAAAACTTTATTTTGATTTCATGGGGACTTTAAGTGTCCCCAACTAAGCAAGCCAGAGGCGACAGCGGCAAGGAACCGAAACTCCATTGGTGACAGATGGAGAAAAAACCTTGGGAGAAACCAGGCTCAGTCGGGGGGCAAGTTCTCCTCTGGCCAGACAAAACCAGCAGTTCAATTCCAGGCTGCAGCAAAGTCACATTGTGCAGAGGACTCAACTGGTTCCTGTGGTCTTGTCCCGGTAGTCATCTGAGGCCAGGTCTTCACTGGGGATCTGTATCTGGGGCTCATCTAGTTGTCCTGGTCTCCGCTGACATTCAGGGCTGTAGAGGTCCTCTCTAGGTGCTGATCCACCATCTGGACTGGATACGGACTGGATCCGGGTGACTGCAGTGACCATCTGGTCTGGATACAGACTGGAACTAGGGATGCGTATGCATAGGCCCGATACTGGTCTCCTGTACTCGTACTTGTTAAAATGCACCGATACCAAACGCCGATACCACACAGCATGTGATCAGTGCCATATTCAGACAAAGAAACACCAACAACAGAACAACAGACAGCAGAATGGAGTTATAAGAGATTAAGGATGTCAACGAAGTATATGTATGCAATGAATATAATGTTAAACATTCAGTATTAACGCCTGTATAGCTGATGTGCGCGAGCTGATAAGCAAATTGAGCGCGCGTGAGTGGATTGAGCGCGCGGCGGCGCAGATGCACGAGCTTGTCGAGTGAATATATCTTTCTCACAGACATCACTGGAAAGTTTGTAGTTCGGTCGGATATGTCAAAAACAAGTAAGTAAAACAATGCACAAGTTACTTAATGGTAGGGAGTGAGAGCAAGAGAGAGAGAGCGTGCACTTCTGTTGTGTGATCTTTGATGTTCACTCACTTAGCACACGCATAATTTGGATTAAAACTAAATCGTAAAAATAAGACCATTTATAGTGGCATTCACTATAAACATCATTTATTTTCAACCTTAGGCATACACGACTTTCAGGCGAAAGTGAATCTAGCAGCCTGTGAAATGCGCTAGGCTGTATTATTCTGCATCAGTACAAATGCGTGCACGCGTTGCGCGTTTTGCTTGCTTGAGTGCTTCTGCATTATATGAGTGGCTTTGGAAAATAAATCGCAGCACGTTTCAGATGAAAAA
>NW_015505282.1:419588-424603 GCF_001515645.1 Sinocyclocheilus grahami | reverse complement strand
CAGTCAAACCAAAAATTATTCAGAGACCAATTTTTTTTTTAGTGGGTGCAGGACACTATAGTTCATTTATGTAAGTGAGGACAGCAAAATAAAGTAAACTGTGATAAATTATACCCAAAAATTCTTCATACAGTGGACTACCAGTAAAACTAATAAAAAATTTGGGACCAAAGATTATTCAGACCAAGTTTGGGAAATAAAATTGAAGTTGAAGTTGAGGTTTGCATGAAGCTGGGTGACAGCATGCCCAGGAGACTACAGGCTGTCATTGAGGCTAAGGGCTGCCGGACTAAGTACTGATGGTTGTGTAAATACTGTCATACTAACAGCTGTCTGAATCATTTTTGGTTGATTGTAATCCATTACATACATTTCTATCAAAGTTATCTAGCATTATCAAGCTGAATTTGTTCTGACACAGTTTAACTCTGAGTTCTTGTTATATTTTATTACCATTTTCTAAACTATAGCGAATAAACTGTGATAATGTGAGAAATGTTGAAGGTGTCTGAATAAATTTATGTTTGACTGTATCTATTTGATAAATGATATTAACCAACTAACATTATACATACTCTTGGTTTCTGTACTCAATATTTAAAAAATTTACAAATGCAATAAAAATATTGGTATCTAAACCATTCAGGGCTTTATAAGTAATAAGCAAGATTTTAAAATCTATACGATGTTTAATAGGTAGCCAGTGCAGTGTTGACAGAACCGGGCTAATATGGTCATACTTCCTGGTTCTAGTAAGAACTCTAGCTGCTGCATTTTGGACCAGCTGGAGTTTGTTTATTAAGCGTGCAGAACAACCACCTAATAAAGCATTACAATAATCTAACCTTGAGGTCATGAACGCATGAATTAACATTTCTGCATTTGACATTGAGAACATAGGTTGTAATTTAGATATATTTTTGAGATGGAAAAATTCAGTTTGTGGCTTTCTAAAAACAGGGCTTTCTAAGGAAAGACACCTAGGTTCCTAACTGATGACGAAGAATTGACAGAGCAGCCATCAAGTCTTAGACAGTGTTCTAGGTTATTATATGCAGAGTTTTTAGGTCCTATACTTAACACTCTGTTTTTTTCAGAATTTAGCAGTAAGAAATTACTCGTCATCCAGTTTTTTATATCGATTATGCATTCCGTTAGTTTTTCAAATTGGTATGTTTCACCAGGCCACAAAGAAATATAGAGCTGAGTATCATCAGCATAACAGTGAAAGCTAACACTGCGTTTCCTGATAATATCTCCCAAGATACCTGATACCTCTTCATTCACTGCTATGAATTGATGGCGTTTAGAGCGGAGGCTGGCAGCTAGAGTGAGTGGAGGCTGGCGGCTAGAGTGAGCGGCGGCGGGCTAGAAGGAGCGACTGGCAGGCTTGGCGCAACCACGGATCAGCTCCAGGCGTGACAAAGCGGATATCATCCTCTTTTGGAAGGCCAAACAAAGTAGTTTCACTTTCACAACGAAACACACAGAACACAAACACACACACGTGTCTTCACGACATGGCGGCAGCAACAATACTACAGAGAGAATAACAGTTACGCCTTCTTTCTTTGCGTGAACATTTGGGCGGCGTTATGCAAATCTTCCCACATCGTGACGTAGTTATGTGGGGCATGTTAGAACGAGCCGTTTTAGGTAGGCGTGGTTGACTCTTAAATTTTATAAAGAACATCTCTTTGGATTTGAGACTTTAGTCTTTGCAACTTTACAGATGATAATTCTATTATACAGAGATCTGCGAAATTAATTTCCATGACTTTTCCAAAACTACAGTGAACGGCTATTAGCTATTTATATATGATGAGCTAATCATCATGATCTGGCCTGATTACGTTCAAAATGTTTTGTTTTTTATTCATTTTTATGTTTAGGTTTTGCATCACCAACTCTGTGAAACTGCAGCATACAAGATAAATGTTGCTCTAATAGCTATTGTGAACAAATTTTTAATCTTTGCAATACATATAAAAAGTCAAAATCGTGTATCACTCAGACACACACAGACATCAAAAACCAGCATATGAATCTCAACAGTGGTGACAATCAACAAAATGCTTCATGCTGCAATGAATGCTGGGTAACACCATAGTAAAAAACTCCCATCATGCACTGCAGTATGAAAAATTATTGTCATCACTGTTGAGGATCGTATGATAAGTGTTCATGTTTAAAAGCCTGAACCAATATAGATCTTTCTTTTTGTTCAATATTAAAGCGTTACGGTGGCTTTTTTTTTTTAGTTCTGTAATAGCTGAATGGCAGTTAATAAACCAAAGAGAGAGAACACTTTATTATGTCCATTCAAAGGAGTTATAAGCAGAAAGTGTAGGCTAATCTGCTACTTCAAGCTTTTGATTCAGCTGATTTTGCTGTGAAACAATATTGCGATTGCTTTAAATGATTAAAAAGTCAAGAGACCAACTAAACCAAACATTGACCACAAACACTCTAAGAAATGCTGGGTTAAAAACACAGCTATTGGGTTGTTTTGACCCAGCGGTTGGCAGAGGTGTAAAGTCCTGTCATATGTTTATTCCACCCATGAACTGATTTCACCAGAGGAGGAACCAAGTCATTCCTTTCAAGTCTCAAGTCAAATCCCATCTCCTCAAAGAGTTAAAGTTAATGAGATAATTAAGTGACTAATTAAATGATGATTGTGCATTGTGATGAACACCTGCTGTTAACAAGCAGCATCATTGAAGAAAAGAGAAACACAAGAACTACAACTGACTTCAGCCGCAGCCTTGGATGAAATCAACTGAACAAAAAAGACAACATTAAACCTCTCAAGATCTGATTAAACAACTCCACAAATAGCATTACCAGCTTCACTCATTACTAACCAGAATGACTTTATTTTATGTAGATTTATGCAGAATCTCTTATTGAGAATTAACGGAGGTTTAGATGCTGATGTTTTATTGGTCAAGAAAAGAAAAGAAAAACAAACTTTTTAATAATTGAAAGCAATCGCAATATTGTTTCACAGCAAACATTTGCGCATTGCTGACTCAAAAGCTTGAAGTAGCAGATTATCTTTCTGCTTTGAATTCCTTTGAACGAACATCATAAAGTGTTCTCTCTCTTTGGTTTTGGTTAAGAGCAACAGTTTTCTTGTATGCTGTAGCTTCACAGGGTGAAAATAAAAGTAAAGGAAAAAATAATAATTTTGAATGTAATCAGAGCAGCTCATGATGACTAGCTCATCATATATAAATAGCTAATAGCCATTCACTGTACAAACACATGAGTCCAACTAAAGCAAACACTGATCTCCATGACGATGGCATCATTTTAACCAATAAAACATCAACATCTGATCCTCTGTAATTCTCAATAACAGCAGGTGTTCATCACTAATGCACAATAATCATTTAATTACTCACTTAATTATCTCATTAACTTTAACTCTTTGAGGACTTTGGATATGACTTGTGACTTGAAAGGAAAGACTTGGTTCCTCCTCTGGTGAAATCAGTTCATGGGTGGAATAAACATATGACAGGACTTTTACTTTCTGACCCGTGGACTTTACACCGCTGCCAACCGCTGGGTCAAAACAACCCAATAGCTGGGTTTGTCCCTTTTTAACCCAGCGCTGGGTTATATTTAACCCAGCATTTTTTTAGAGTGTACTTCAGTTTCTTTCTCCTCCGTTCACCGTGGAGGCTTCTTTAAACTAGGCATGATCTAAGATGTTCTCTAAGGTGCTCCATGTCCTGTCGTTCTTAAGTTTCCGAAGAAGATCTGTGCATTCTGTGAAAGTGTTCAGAAGAGAGCTGATTAGTCATGTTTGTCGTTACTGACACTCATAAACACATTCTGAGGTCTGCAGTTCACGTAAGGAAATGTGATCATGAAATACAATGCTTCTGTTGCTGTTAGTCACATTCTCTGGAAGCCCATTAACATTTACAGTTTTTACAATTGCTTACACACTAAAATAAAATAAAAAAAACACAATTAGCGAAACTTGACACTCAAAGAGCAAAACCACAGCCCAAATCTACACAACTACAAGCACATTCTCAGCCTCAAACCTTTTGCAAAAAAAAACACATTGTTTTGCAAGACACTAAACACACTTCTCTACATTAGACAGCTTAACTGTAAATCAAGGCATAAGCACTATAAAAAGGCTACAGGTGAATTTTTGTCTTCAGCAAAAATGAAAGGCAGTGGTGCAGGAAGAGGAATAGGGAGAAACATCTTTGGCCACAAAGCTATTTTGAATGTCCCGGGCCAACTTCACAATAGGGCTGTGCGATTAATCGAAATCGCGATGTGGACGCGATATTACTCTGTTCCAGAGCATATGCATGACTGCCAGCCTTGAGTTGCAATCTTACTTGCCCTGGGCAAGAGTGAGCGCGCCTCCGTTCTCCCCAATCAGCACTGCTCTAGCCAACTGCGTAAACACCCACCATTTAAAAAAAATAAAAAGACGGGAGAGAGACAGAGTGGGATTATGGCGTCTACTGGGTCAGATCGATAGTTAGGCAAATTAAAACTAAAGAAAGCCGTATGCAACTTAAGCGTCGAAATGACTTGCAACGAACAAAGAAGGTAATTTCCAAGAGCTGTCGCACGCGCGCAACCTGTGTTGACTTGCGCCTGGCTCAGCGTTTAAAACAAGTGTAAATTCAGTCTAACTGCTTGCAAATTTCACTTGGATGAAATGAAACATTCAGCACATTTTCCAATTGTTCTTAAAATCCCAAATACTTAAAATGAATACATCAATGTAATACTTTAATTATCGACTTGAGAAATACAGTTCTTTATTTATAAACAAATAAACAAATATTTTCTGTGAAATTCAGTGATTAAGTTAATTCTGTAAAAGTAGTTATACCATTATAATCTTGCCTGCTGAAGAAAAGAAACAATAAAACCCCTCCCAAAACACAATAAAAAATTTAATGGATTTCAGGGTTATAATGGGAATTTGTTTGGTTTTAATGTAAACTATAATGGTGTCTATTTGATGG
>NW_015505282.1:413720-418714 GCF_001515645.1 Sinocyclocheilus grahami | reverse complement strand
GAGCGCATCTGGCAGTATGGACGAGGCTTGACGCACGCGCGCAACCTGTGTTGACTTGCGCCTGGCTCAGCGTTTAAAACAAGTGTAAATTCAGTCTAACTGCTTGCAAATTTCACTTGGATGAAATGAAACATTCAGCACATTTTCCAATTGTTCTTAAAATCCCAAATACTTAAAATGAATACATCAATGTAATACTTTAATTATCGACTTGAGAAATACAGTTCTTTATTTATAAACAAATAAACAAATATTTTCTGTGAAATTCAGTGATTAAGTTAATTCTGTAAAAGTAGTTATACCATTATAATCTTGCCTGCTGAAGAAAAGAAACAATAAAACCCCTCCCAAAACACAATAAAAAATTTAATGGATTTCAGGGTTATAATGGGAATTTGTTTGGTTTTAATGTAAACTATAATGGTGTCTATTTGATGGCTTCTATTGGATGTAATCTGGCAGATGGCAACCATCAGAACAACAGTAATTCCTATTGGAATAATGCCCAAAACAAAAAGGAATTTTGTAATGGTTTAATGGAAGCTATAAGAATTTCTGTGATTGTTTCTATTGTTTTTTTTCAGCAGGGCAATGATACTCATACTGTGCTGCACATTATTGACAATATTGAGCTGAAGCTTGACTTTGCAAATTTAAAATTGCAAATCAAATCGCAATCGCAATATCTGTCAAAAAAAAAATCACAATTTTATTTTTTCCCCCAAATCGCACAGCCCTACTTCACAATCAGAGGTGGACAATCCAGAGGTCAGAAAGTAAAAGTCCTGCCATATGTTTATTCCACCCATGAACTCAGCAGCTGATTTCACCAGAGGAGGAACCAAGTCATTCCTTTCAAGTCTCAAGCAAGTCTCAAGTCAAACCCCAGTCCTCAAAGAGTTAAAGTTAATGAGATAATTAAGTGACTAATTAAATGATGATTGTGCATTAGTGATGAACACCTGCTGTTATTGAGAATTACAGAGGATCAGGTTGATGTTTTATTGGTTAAAATGATGCCACCATCTTGGAGATCAGTGTTTGCTTTAGTTGGGATCTTGACACTTGACTTCTTGTGATAGATATATGTCTGTAGTAATACATGTGTAGTTGTACTGTGAATAGCTGTTGTCATATAATGAAATATTTATCTGGCACTGACTGATTTACATCCAATCTAACTTCCTTTGTTTTCCTTTATATTCATTTATGTGTTCAGATTGGGAATAACCAATCTGGCGAAACTACAGCATGCAATGGAAGCATTGCTCCAGTTATATTGAATGAATTTTAAATGTATGTCATGCATATACATATTTGAACTCCATTACTAGTTAGACATACTCAGACATCAATAACCAGCATATGAATCTCAACAATGGTGTCAATCAACAAAATGCTTCATGCTGCAATGCATGCTGGGTAACACCAGTTACAACTCCTATTGTAAAAACTCCCATCATGCACTGCAGCATGAATAATTATTGTCACCACTGTTGAGGATCATATGATAAGTGTTCATGTCTAAAAGCCTGAACAAAACAATTCTTATTTTTTCCAAAATTTAAGCATTAATGGTGGCTTTTGTTACATAGAATTTTTTTTTGCGGTTCTGTAAGAACTGAATGTCATTCAGTAGACCAAAGAGCAGTACCTTCTAAATGTACATTCAAGTTACTTCAGAGCAAAAAGTGTAAGCTGCTTCCTCAAGCCTTTAATTCAGCAAGATGCAAATACACAACTGTTGGTTGTGAAATAACATTGCAATTGCTTGAATACTATTCAGTTAGATGTAATGTAAGGGTCAAGAGCCCAACTAAAGCAAACACTGATCTCCATGATGGTGACATCATTTTAACCAATAAAACATCAACATCTGATCCTCTGTAATTCTCAATAACAGCAGGTGTTCATCACTAATGCACAATCATCATTTAATTAGTCACTTAATTATCTCATTAACTTTAACTCTTTGAGGACTGGGACTTGCTTGTGACTTGAAAGGAATGACTTGGTTCCTCCTCTGGTGAAATCAGCTGATGAGTTCATGGGTGGAATAAACATATGGCAGGATTTTTACTTTCTGACCCCTGGATTGTCCACCTCTGTTCACAATATATGCTGCAATCACGCAGAATTGGGTCCTCCACTGCCATGCCAAAATAGCTACTTACAACACATTTTTAGACAGACTAGGTATTGGACAGGCTAGGTTTTCAACCAGAAACTGGTTCCATTATTCCAGTACCTCCCACAACACCCTCACTTCCTTTCCTTTTTCCCTTCCGCATGGCAGTGGAAGGTTTACGATCTCCGACTTTATGTTATACCCCTCTTTCAAGCTATGGAGGAGGCCTGTGACCTAATAGTAAGGATGGATTCGCCATTCGAGAAGAGAACATTGCCTGTGATATGGATGAAGTGGCCATATCCAGCTATACGAAAAGATGATGCTAAGGTGTTGTTTTCTCATCTCCACAACAGTTTATGTACTATATTGTATTTGGAATATGTTCTGATTTTCAGTGCATAATCTAGCCTAATTACAATGATGTACTGAAGGATTTTACAATGTGGTGAGAAATAAATATTTTCATGAATGTGCAGTACTTGTCTCATGTGTTGTTTGGTCAATATATTCATGTACTTTAACAGTATCTCTCACACACACACAAAAAAAACTGTAGTAAAAATAGAAATGTTACAAGTGTTTAAGATTGAGCACAGCAGTGTGTAAGTGGTTCAAACAGAATCCAACTGTAGACAGCAAAAAGCCCATTGTTAAATTAACTCTCCGGGAGTTTATTTGAGTCCACAATCAAAAGTGTTCAAATTGACACTGAAGAATGTCATATTAACACTGAAGCGGTGTTAAATTAATGAGGTAATTAAGAGATTCTTTGATTGATGATTGACCATTATTGAAGACACCTGATGTTAAGAAGCAGAATCGCCAAAGGAGAAAATCAAAAATTTTAAGTCACCATTATAGTGGTCAGTGTTTGCTTAGTTGGGCTCTTGACCTTTGACTTACTAATATTAGATTTTGTTTGGCAGCTGTAACTGAGTTATAACAGCCAGACAAGCCAAGAGCACAAGTCATGTGGTGGCGGCGGCGATGTTTATGTTTTAACATAATCGTTAATTGACTTAATCACTGGAGTCTTTTATAGTCTAATCTCTGAGTTACATTTCTTTTATTGATAATAGCAGCCTTGTGATTCTACAGCAAAAGATCCTGTATTTTCCTAAAATTTTGGAAAGATTTCTTACAAGCTGTTCTGATCAAACTTCAAAAAATCTTTCTTTTAGGCACACACAGACATCAAGAATCAGCGTATGAATCATTCATTTAACACTAGGTTTTTTGCTGTGTATGAACCATGTGTGTGCCATATGGTACCAAAACTGGGTTTTGTTAAATTAATGTAAAGTTTTGAATGAAGTGTTTCGTTTTACAAAAGATCTGAGATGTTCTGATACTTGTGTGTGTGGATGTGTGCATTGTGTGTAGTGTTTTGACAAATAAGCAATCGTAAAAACTGTAATCACTGCTAAACATTCATTATCAATTGTCAATGTTTTACACTTTGCTCATTTTGACATTAATAATTTACTGTCACTTGTGTCTGAGCTTTATATGTTTTTCAAAACATATGTGTTCTTGTCATTGGTCTCACCTCGGGACAGGCGTATCCAAAACAGAATTCCTTTGATGAGAGCACACAGCACTCTATATATGTCACGAATTCAGTCCATGGACTTCCGTTTATTCACCACCAGAGGTCCCCCTTTCCTTTACATTGACTCTCGCACAACACAAACTGTTGCATAGCACTCCGGACTACATATCAAATCATTCATTGCACGTTTGCACACTGCACACATTGCACACAGCTGTTTCTAATTACCTCACTCACCATATAACTCTAACCACCTTTCTCTGCTGAGTATTGTTTAGCCTGTACCCCTTTCCGAGTCTCCGTGTTTTCCTTGTTTTGCCTTGCCTGTTTTTACGGTTTCTGATCTTTGCCTGTTTTCCTGGATTTCTCCCTCTCGTCTCGCCCCTGTGATTCTGTCTGCCGATCGGTGACCTACGCTAGCCCTAGGACTATTCTTGTGTTTTGCCCGCCATATACCTGTTTGCCATTGCTCGACCCTGCCTGTTATACCACGTCTCTTTGAATAAAGCTTGCAGATGGATCCACACGTCTCACGTTTCGTCAGCCCCGTTACAGAATACTCAGCCTTACAAGGACCCAGCAGCTTTTCTGAGGAACATTGGCCAGGTATGGACACTGCAAGAATATTACTAGCCCTTAAACAAGGCCCGCGATCGCTGGAGAACTATATTAGAGAATTTCTAGCCATAGCACATTATGCTGATCTACCAGACTGTCTTCTGATAGAGTTTTTCTGTGATGGCCTGAATCAACCTCTGCGATCTGAGCTTAGTCCTCGCTCAGTTCATGGATTATACTTTGTTGACTCTCGGATCTTTATTTACTGTGGGTGTCGCTGAGGAAGAACGCGACACAATGTGTGTGACTGAAGTGGCGGCCAACTAGAGCACACTCACAAGATGGCGGTGACAGCGGAGCATATGCACAAGATGGCGGACACAACAGCATCTAGTCAAGTCACGGTTGATCATCATGAGTCAGATCAAGTAACAGTTTATTATCATGAGTCTAGTCAAGTCACAGCTGTTAGTCATGAGTCTAGTCAAGTCACAATTCATTATCATGAGTCAGGTCTAGTCACAGCTGTTCTTCCTGAGTTCAGTCAAGCCACAGCTGATAGTCATGTGTCGAGTCTAGTCACAGTTGATCATCATGAGTCAAGTCAAGTTACTGTTCATTATCATGAGTCAAGTCAAGTCACAGCTAATCTTCCTGAGTCAAGTCTAGTCACAGTTGATCTTCCTGAGACGAGTCTAGGCACAGTTGATCGTCATGAGTCAAGTCAAGTTACAGTTCATTATCATGAGTCAA
>NW_015505282.1:410788-413170 GCF_001515645.1 Sinocyclocheilus grahami | reverse complement strand
GTCAGCCCTTCGGTATCCCAGTCTGGTATCCAGTGTGAGGGATGCACCGCTGGTGTCTGCACGCACCGCTGGTATCCCCAAACCCACTCACTCTAACCCTTCTATTCATGAACTCATTCCCCTGTCTGCAGCACTTCCCATATGGGGGGTTGCTTTATGGTGTATCTGGGCCGCGTACTCCACCGCCGATTTGCTAAAGGCAGCAGCACTGGCTACAACATCTCCAGAGGTGGCAGCTTACGCTAATAAATATTTGCAATAGTAAAAGACAGCTTCCCTTATTGATCACGTCTCAGGTAGATTGCATGTTTTCTTGCACGGCTGGATGTTGGACTCGTGAAAAATAATCACGTTGTTTGTATTTGCCAAAACTGATTTACTGATGTCAAAGCACAGACTGAATTAGCGTTATCGCGAGCACCGCTTGCTGTGAAGAGGATGTTAGGACAGTGGAAATATGCACTCAAACACTCTGGAGACCATCCCAGATGATATCCCGCTGGCAGAGCCCGTACCAGGCTTTCTATTGTGGCAGCCTAGCAGCACCACCTCATCTGAATCAAAGGCTACATTTTTTTTTCCTCAATCTTATGTATTGTTCATTTAATTTTTGTTTTTTCTGATGTTGAATTTAAGCTAATTTCTGTCATAAGTTGCTTTGCAAAAATAAACAATGTTTATAATTATTTCTTGTCTTTTATTTACAAGTTTCAACTTAATACAAAAATAAAACAATGCACAGAAATTATTTACAAATAACTAATCAAATTACAAAAGTAATGTACAGAACAACTTTCATTTCTTGTTTAAGTTTCCCAGCAGCCCCATTTTCTCCAGAACTGTCCTAAAACAAGACAAAAGGAAAGACTTATGAAAATTATTAAGACAGGACTGCAAAATATGACACAGCAGGACATGCGTACAAAATACTCCAGAAATCATATTTCTGGATCATCAAGTTTGCTTAGAAAGTTTGTGGACATATCTTGCATGACAGCGCTAAAATAATAACAATAATAATAATAATAATAATAAAAATACAAGTGAAAAAAAATACAAGCTATTTCAGTACATTCAAACACAATACTTACATTAATAGAACTAAGTGTATTTGTCGGCCGCCACAGAACCGTCACCCACTTTATTTGAATAAAAACCCCGGATGCGTCCGAAATCGCATACTGCTTAGTAGGTACTACATTTGAATTTGAATGTACTACTCGACCGTTAAAAAAGTATGTTCTATATAGTATGAATGCGAGTAGTATGAATGGAATTCGGACGTACTACATCCGCCATGTTGACGTTGTCACGTGACATGCATCTCCACAACAGCGCCTAAATTTAAAGAGCCCTCACTACTGCGAACATCAGCAGTGTTTCACGTAATTCTTACCACTTTCATCGGCGATTAAACATCTTTTTACAGCCGACTCACGAAATCATCTCATCGACTTACAATGTTTAAACTTTCAATAAGTCAGCCGTTCACTTAGATCATGTTAAAGAAGTGCAATTTAACCACAGTGAACAACGTTTTTCCCTGAGGTACGCTTGAAAAGAGCCGCGTCGCCGCCCCCCGCCGTTCTCGAATATGGCGCCTCCTCTCGCGTGGCCTCATGGGATAGTAAAGTGTCCATCCTATGCATGCTACGGAATTCGGGCGGAAGTAGTAGGTCATCCGGGTACTTCTCGCCTACTGTTTTTCGAATACTATGAATTCGGACGTACTACTCGCCTCGCATACTGTTTTTCGCCTACTATATAGTATGGAAGTATGCGATTTCGGACGCAGCTCCCGTCTTCACTGGCGCGCTATGAATTATGGGATAGGGTAGGCTGCGAAGGATCCATCGGTTGTATCCTTCATTTGCCGGAGAAACGGAGGGACGCATTTGAAGTCGCGTTCGAATTGCGGCAGCCTTCGTCGCGCCGCAGTGACGCAATTGGCCTTCAAATGTATGGCGGGCCTTCCGGTCCAAAAATAAGACTAATAACTTGTTGCGGGAAGTCACTATATTATTGCCAGGAGCTACTGAGTTTGCCACGACTCACCTTCCTCACACGGCGGGCGACTCCCTCTCCTCAGCTGGCGACTCACCTTCCTCACCCGGCGGGCGACTCCCTCTCCTCAGCTGGCGACTCACCTTCCTCACCCGGCGGGCGACTCCCTCTCCTCAGCTGGCGACTCACCTTCCTCACCCGGCGGGCGACTCCCTCTCCTCAGCTGGCGACTCACCTTCCTCACCCGGCGGGCGACTCCCTCTCCTCAGCTGGCGACTCACCTTCCTCACACGGCGGGCGACTCACTCTCCTCACACGGCAGACGATTCACTCTCCTCACACGGCGGACGATTCACTCTCCTCACACGGCGGACGACT
>NW_015505282.1:409021-410579 GCF_001515645.1 Sinocyclocheilus grahami | reverse complement strand
AGGCTTTTGACAAGCATTTACAGCAGTAGTACTCATCGAGTGAGCAAGGACTCTGTAGACCAGATGTTACGTGGGTACAAAGTTGCCAAAAACTGCGTGACTAAAACTAATGTAATCTTCCTTGGTTCACCAATTACAAGACCACCAACACCCAGAGAGGCACATCTTCTTAGAGAGAATGTCATAAATGTTCACCAGTGTTCATTCTAACAAAGGGCTATAATTAATGGAAGCCGATTTCACTCAAAGGCAAGCACAACACTATCGAGAAGAATTAACCATGCAGTTCTTACAGAAAATGGGGCAGTGGTACTTGTGAGATCATTTGTCGATGTGGGGCTTGACATAGGCTACAGCTTTATCGATCCAGTTAGCACTGCCAAATTTACCGCGATTAAATGCATTAAATGCACTGAAATAAAAACAACTTGTGTTTACTTTAAAAATGTGCATAGAGTACATAATTTACTCTGCATTCAACCGAATAAATGGGAGGTTGATTGAATAGCTGTGTGAATGGTAATGCATGTATATAATGTTATATTGTATACTATGGTACAATAATTTGTATATATTCATATTGTTTATTTATAAGTTGTAACTTTATTTTATTAAGTACACTACGGTGACTGTATGACTTTGAGTTCACACTTGTGGTTTTGCATGTATAAGTCTATTCAGTATGTAAAACGCGTTGTATTGGTCTGTTGATGGCTTTGGTTGATTAGAGTCTATTTAGTGTATTGTTTGAGAAAGTTTAAAGTGCACTGTGGATTTAATTCTTGGCATGATTGTATTGTACAACAGTAGATTATTAATTTTTGCAATATGCATTTTTATTAAGCATTGACAAATAATATTTTTTATTTTTATATGTGATATGTAATCTGTATATAAAATGTTTTAATATTTATAGTTTTGTTATATATTTCCAGTTATGTAGTAATTTATAATATGTACAGTTAATGTGTGATACAATGAATGCATGTATGAAATTATTTTACATGAATATATACAGTACATGAATGTTGGAAGAATTAAAAATTCTGTACAATACAATATATCAAATCCACTGTGAAATAAAAGTGCAAGTAATATTAAAACTTATACTGTGATATGTGAACAACTTTTATTAAAAAAATTGTTAGTAAATGATATAATTGCAGGTAAGTACTTGTGTCCATGTTTTAAACACTGTAGATTAAAATAAAATATAAACAGACAGTAAGTTTATCCTGCCGGAATAGTGGCCTGTTTAATATGAGTCCTGCAGGAATGAGCAAGATGATTCCTGCGCAAGGCTTAAAAAATCTAAATTTTCCTACAGATATATATTTAATCCTACAGGAATTCAAAATTCCTGTATGTAGTGGGGTGGTCCTGCAGGACAAACGTGTGGACAATCCTGCAGGACTCCTGTAGGAATGTCTCTGTCCTGAAGGAATTTAGTGCTTGTCCTGCAGGATTCCTGCATGATCCCTGCACAGAAAGCGGCATTCCTTCAGGAATTCCTGCAGGATATTTTTGTAAGGGCTTTAGTGTTTCGTTTCCAAATTAA
>NW_015505282.1:395843-408535 GCF_001515645.1 Sinocyclocheilus grahami | reverse complement strand
GGAGAGTGAGTCGCCCGCCGTGTGAGGAGAGTGAGTCGCCAGCTGAGGAGAGTGAGTCGCCAGCTGAGGAGAGTGAGTCGCCCGCTGAGGAGAGTGAGTCGACTGCCGTGTGAGGAGAGTGAGTCACCAGCTGAGGAGAGTGAGTTGCCAGCTGAGAGTGAGTCGCCCGCCGTGAGGGGGGAGTGAGTCGCCCGCCGCGTGAGGGGAGGGAGTCGCAGTGAGTGGAAGTAGGCGGGTGCTGAGCCTGTGGCTGTTCTATATGCAAGCATCAATGTCTTGAACTTGATTCGGGCCGCAACCGGTAGCCAGTGCAAGGAGATAAAGAGAGGTGTAACATGGGCTCTTTTGGGCTCGTTGAAGACCAGTTGTGCCGCTGCATTCTGAATCATTTGTAGAGGTTTGATTGTGCTTGATGGAAGTCCAGCCAGAAGATCATTGCAGTAGTCCAGCCTAGAGATGACAGGGGCCTGGACAAGAAGTTGTGCAGCATGCTCCGTTAGAAAGGGCCTGATCTTTCTGATGTTGTGCAATGCAAACCTGCAAGATCGAGCGGTCTTTGCAATGTGGTCTTTGAAGGTCAGCTGGTTATCAAAAGTTACACCAAGATTTCTGACCGAAGTTGATGGGGTAATTGTAGAAGAACCTAGCTGGATGGAAAAATCATACTGTAGAGTTGGAGTGGCAGGGAAGACAAGAAGCTCAGTCTTTGCCAGGTTGAGCTGTAGGTGATATTCTTTTATCCATGCCGAGATGTCTGCCAGGCAGCCTGAGATCCGTGCAGCTACCGTTGGATCATCTGGTTGAAATGAAAGATAGAGCTGTGTGTCATCAGCATAGCAATGGTAGGAGAAGCCATGTGCCTGGCAATAGTATAGTGACTTCCCGCAATAAGTTATTAGTCTTATTTTTGGACCGGAAGGCCCGCCATACAAATGCAGCCTTTGGAGGACGTGGCCTATGAAATGGGGACTAATACTATTTAGTGGTATTATATGTTGTGTGCGAATCCAGTCTGTAGCTGTGTCTCATTTAGAAGGCTGCACCCTCCGGAGGTCGAATCCTCTGGAGGTCGCATCCTCTGTAGGATGCATATACGAAGTGTCCTCAACCTAGAATTAAACGAGACGGCCTTCGTAGGACAGGCGGAAAAGGAAACCAGGAGTATCACGTTGCTATGCCAGCACATTTAGAGCATCGTTGCGCTCTCACACTACTTAAATTAAGGAAAATTATTTCTAAATTTGGAAAGTAATTTGAAAAAAAAAATGCTTTTACTTGTTTTATTTTGTTCAATGTTTGAGGAGCTGCAGCGTACCTACAGCAGGCATCTGTTAGAGAAAAAAAGGAGGAGTGTACTTGAAAATGATGCTTAATACAAAATCCCTCTAAATTCTAATAGATAATGTTACACTGGGTCAAATCGGTTCGTTCGCGGATGAACCGTTAATGAGAGTATTTAACTATATTTTTGAGAAAATTTTGATAACAGCAAGTTCATATATTACAGAATCATCGCGTATTCAAAAGGAAAATAAAGGTATTCCGTGTTAAATCCATACGGTTCACGGTTTGTCCCGTGTTTTAGCGCCTCACGTTTAAAATCCGTAGGGAAACTGGTCTGAAGAAAATACCTAACTTTCACCAGTAAGTGGTGTGTGAAAACTTGAGAAGAAGCGATGGTGAGTTCGGCGACAGTCTGCGTCTGTCTTCCGTGATTTGGTCAAAAATGTTTCGTGTTTCCTCGGGATATTTGACATGACGCAGCACGCGCTAATGAGTGTGTGTGTGTGTGTGTACCACCTAACCGAGCTCGAGCGGCAGTATAAAATGCGGTGCACGCGACAATTACGTCAGATTCTGATACTGAACGCAGCTTTAGCTGATCGAGTAGCGAACACGGCGACCACCGTGATGTCTCGTTCCCGCTCTCAGGGAACCGAGGTTACGATAGTAACCGGAGCGTTCCCTCTCGAGCTTTCACGAGACATCACAGAGATATTTCTCCATTATGGGAACGATATTCAATCCTGCCGTGAGAGAGGCTACGAGCAGCCTGTACAAGTTACACACTCAGCGAAGATAGAACACACACAATTCCCAATCAATAGCGACGCTTGTTAGGCGGGCTCGCAGCTGATAGGTGGAGATAAGCCAGTGAGCGTCTAATGCCCAGGCATACGAAATTTGCATATCTGGTCATTAATAACGTCGGCTGTGCTGAGAACAGGGCAGACGCAACATTACTGTCAGGGGCTGCACAGAGATAGCGGTGTTAAACAGCATAACACATAACATGATAATCGAGGCAGCAACACACGAATAGAGGTAGCATAAACGTGAATCAGTCACTCACCGACAGCACTCGGGAGGCTAAGGACTGAACGTCCAGCTTATAAAACCTGACGAAGGTATTCTGGGAAGACCAGCCGGCTGCAAAGCATATATCTTGAATAGACATACCTCTCGACCACGCCCAGGAGGAGGCGATAGCTCTTGTTGAGTGGGCCCTAATGTGAAAGGGGCATTCCAAACCTTGGCTCGTATAAGTAGCCGTGATAGCGTCCACAATCCAGTGGGAAAGTCTCTGTTTTGACACGGCCCGGCCCTTCGCACAACCACCGTAGCACACGAAAAGCTGGTCAGATTGCCGAAAGTTGGCCGAGCGGTCAATGTAAATCCTCAAAGCCCTGACGGGGCACACCGAAGTCTGAGCGTCCGCATCACGCGAGGTCGATGACTCAGAAGACAGGGCAGACAGCGAAACAGTCTGCACTCTGAAGGGGGTAGATCGTTATTTAGGCACGTAGCCTGGCCTCGGCCGGAGAGTGACGCTGCAGTCACCGGGTCCGAAGCGAATACAGTCACTGTCCACAGAAAATGACGAAATGAGGCAATAGCGGCCACATAGACTTTCAGTGTTGATGGCAGAGATCCACTATCCAGTCTGTACTGTAGAAAACGCAGCACATCCGACACGGAGCAAGCAGCCGGATCGATATGAACAATATGGCACCATTTCACAAACACTCCCCATTTCAGAGCATACAAACACCTCTTGGAGGGCGCCCGTGCCTCCGAGAACGTGTCGAGCACACGAGAATGCAGAGCATTCAGCTCCTCTGATATCCCCGAAGCAGCCACACATGAAGGCTCCATAACTCCGGGTTCGGGTGCCACACCGAGCCACTCACTTGAGACAGCAGATCCTTCCTGAAAGGGATCGGCCAGGCTGGCGCCACCAGCAGCTCTGTCAGGTCCGGGAACCAAGGCTGGTTCGGCCAGTTTGGGGCGATGAGTATCACCGAAGCCCCCTCCTCCCTGATCTTGCATAACACCAGTGGCAATATCTTGATTGGAGGAAACGCGTACAGCCTGGCTGCTGGCCAGTGCGATGTCAGAGCGTCCCCCTCCAGCGGGGAGTGAGACAGGGAGAAGAACAGCGGGCAGTGCGCATTCTCGCTCGTGGCGAACAGATCCACCTCCGCTCTCCCGTAGCGGGTCCAAATCATCCGAACCGACTCGGGGTTCAAAGCACACTCCCAGATATGTTATAGACTGACTCGGGGCGAGAATGCTCTTCTGCATGTTGACACATAGCCCTAGGGACTCCAAGTGACGAAGCAGCGTGTCTATATGGCTGACAAGCGTGTCCCGGGACTGAGCTAAAATCAGCCAATCGTCCAGATAGTTGAGAACGCACATCCCGCTCGCCCTGAGGGGGGAAAGTGCTGCATCCATGCTCTTTGAGAAAGTGTGTGGGGCCAAAGCCAGCCCGAATGGGAGAACAGAGTATTGGTACGCTGTGCCCTCGAAAGCAAACCTCAGAAAGCGTCTGTGATGCGGTGCTATCTGAATGTGAAAGTACGCGTCCTTTAAATCCACGGACGCAAACCAGTCCCCGGGGCAAATTTGCGCCAGGATTTGTTTCAGCGTTATCATCCTGAACAGACGCTTGCAAAGCGCTCTGTTGATGGGCCTGAGATCTAGAATCAGGCGGAGTCCCCCATCTCTTTTGGGTACCGCGAAATAGCGGCTGTAAAACACGCTCTCCAGCTCGCTGGGAGGGACTCGTTCTATCACTCCTTTTTCGAGCAGACTGCATACCTCTTGTCTCAGAACCAGGGCGTTTCGGGGCAATGTTAGAGACTGCACCACGCCATTGAAACGGGGTGGTCTGCGTCTGAATTGAAGGGTATACCCACGCTCTATCACACCGAGTAGCCAGCGCGAGATTCCCGGAATAACTTCCCACGCGCTCAGGAACTGACATAGCGGCTTTTGCGGCTTGGTCGTTGGATGCGCCAGCGAGTGTGTGGGCGGCGGCTCTGCACTGCTCTGAGGCGGGGCAAGCGGCACCGCATTGACTGAGGGAGGAGGAAATAGCTCTTTTTGTGAGAATGTATGCATTTTTATTGAATGAACATCCCACACACAAACATTTGAAAACATGAACTTGTGGCGCTTGGGAGCCGGGCCGCTCACGCACTCTCCTCCTCTCTTCAGACCGTCAGGACGACGGCTTAGCCACCGGCGGCTGGCGAGAGTCACGTCGCGGGCTCCTCCGCTGGCCGTGGCGTTTCCTCCCGGGACCCCACGCCTTCCTGCGGAAATCCGGCTCCTGGCGAGGAGCAGTAACGTTAGCCGTCACCGCTGCGGTCGCCGGCCTGGGATTATCTCTCTGCTGGGAAGAGCCAGGTGCCGACGAGGATCTGGATCTCGCCGTCTGCTGCTGGAAAGCGCGCCTCGGCATCACGTGACTCATGGCTTTGGCACGCTTTTGAGCCTCCGCAAAGTGCTCAGTAATGGACTCCACGGCGCTACCAAAAAGGCCGGAGGGAGTCACAGGAGCATTCAGCAGCACTTTACGGTCAGCATCCTTGAGGTCAGCTAGGTTTAACCAAAGGTGCCTCTGAAGGACGACCATAAAACCCATGGCCTTACCCACAGCCTGGGCCGCTCGCTTCGTCATTTTAACGCTTAACCTTAACGGCTTAACAGATTTTACTACATATTTTTTACTAAATTGTTTTTACTACATAGTTTTTTCCCATATGTTTACTGACTGTATTTTATTATGATAATGAACAGGCTGCATTGTCAAGGTAGCAATGTTTAACTGTGCGCACATGCAGCGCCGGCGCAATCACTTGAGTTTTTCCTTCTAACAGTGGAAGAAACTACTCCTTTTAGTCAAAGATAATTGGAATTGTAAAAGGTTTGCCTTTATTTGTGTACATTCACAATAAAAACAAATCTTTGTGCTTTTGTAAAATAAGCCTAAAGAAAAATAGGATGGAGCTTTCTGCCGTCTTGGTTTCCTTTCGCGCAGCAATATATATATATATATATAGCCTAGCTTTATTATGTTTTTCTCCGCTCGCAGAAGCGCTGCAGGTGCGTGATGTGATATGATAGGACCATGTGAATCCTCATGTTCTGTTGTTTGCTGCTTTTTGCGCATGTAAAATTAATCCCCGGGAAACAAATGTTAGTATTTTTAAGGGTCACAGACACGTATCCTTTCTAATTGAATTCACTTCTAATTTTAAATAATCTTGTCGGTTAACTGTTAATGAGCGTCGGTTGTCGGTTAGGAAAAATAACCGAAATGAACATCCCTAGTTTACAGTATCGATCAACACGTTTATAAAAGACTGTAGATGATCATGTACACAAACACAGAGAGATCAGTTTACTTACGTTTGCAAAAATGTTCTTCATTATTTAGGTGCTCATCAAATTTGTGAAGAGGCACTGGCCTGGGAAAACATCGGAGTTGGTGAGTTGACAAGACTTTATTCTTCATGAAATTCTCTATTAAGAGTTGTTTTATTAAGTTCTGTATGTAGACAGTATGAGGTATAACTGAATTAGACAATCAAAGCCCAGAATCATCATTTATAAAGTACATGTAAAGTTCAGCGCCATCATCTTTAATTTCCTTCACTCTTTAGTTTAGGAGATTTGAAATTGGTTAGGAGTCAGCTAACCTTTGGGCAATCTCTTTTCTTTAGGATGAGTTTCTCAAACCTATGTGTGAAGAGGCATATGATGTTGATGCTGCAAAGGCCTCCGTTCTGCGACCATGTCATACAATTATATGACTGGTTTATCATGGAGGAACAGAATGTCTTGATAATGGAAAATCCGCATCCCTGTGTGACCTTGTGTAAGTTCATCAAAAAAAACAGAGGTCACCTGAGTGAAGAAAAGGCAAGACTCATCATGTGGCAGCTCACCGTTGCTCTGCGTCACTGCTGGGATCGTGGTATTTTTCATGAAACAGATCTGAGTAATATTCTCATCAACACGGACACCCAGCAGTTAAAGATAATGGACTTTAGATACGCAGAGCACATCATAAAAAAACGTAAGTTGGCTTTCTGAACACAGATCACCGACTCATTTGTTACAGTTCACTGATGATGCTTTACTAAACTCTGGAAATGTGTTGTTTACAGGAAGTGAAGAAGCTTATTTAGAGGCAAGGCTCAGAGTGCCTGCTAAATTGCAAGCAGCTGAAAACTTATACTGTGTGCTGGATGCGCTCATCAAAACAATAAGACATCTGTGTTGGAAAAAAGCACACCTGTCCAGAGGTGAGACCAGTGACAAGAACACAATGGAAATAACATTGCTTGAAAAACATATAAAGCTCAGACACAAGTGACAGGAAATGATTAGTGCTGAAATGAGCAAAGTCTAAAACATTGACAAATTACACTGAATGTTTAGCAGTGATTAAATGTTTATGGACATCCAGAGAATGTGACGGTAACAGCAACAGAAGCATTGTATTTCATGATCACATTACCTTACGTGAACTACAGACCTCAGTATGTGTTTATGAGTGTCAGTAACGACAAACATGACTAATCAGCTCTCTTCTGGAAAATTTCACAGAATGCACAGATCTTCTTCGGAAACTTGGGCATGGAGGGCCATCAGCGATTGACACCTTAGAGAACATCTTACATCATGGTTTAGAGACCTCTCCACAGTGAATGAAGGAGAAGGAAACTGATCAATGTTCTTTTGATCGATTCTGGCCTTTGAAATCAGAAAGAGCTCTTTTCAATTCAAAACCGAAGCTTATTTTCATGCTCTCATTGTTTGACTGGTAGACAGACATTCTCTTCCTCTCTTCCAGCCCTGCAGCTGAGCCTCGGGTTAGATGTTAGTACCCCAGCACTTCTCCGCTCTCTTCATCCAGAGCCAGAAGCTGCTCTGTTCAGCCTCTTCAGCAGCTCTGGGCTTAGAGTGGCTCCTTTATTCCAGTGATCCACAAATTCATGTGAAGAGATTCACAAACACAGCTCTGCCAGGCATTCATTTGCCAATCGTTTATTGTGCATTTGTGCATCGCAGCGTCCATCTGTGTATTTTGAAACATTTCTAGCATCAAGATTTATGGTGGACTCTACTGCCGGCCAATCATAGCACGTTCTCACTACAACCAGCCAGGCAGAGTTGTGTTTGTGACATTTTTTAATGTATTTATCTGGAGCAAATGAGCAATTATAAGCCCATATTTAGGTCCCGATGAACTTTGATGAGCGGTGAACTGGAGAAGGAGAACGGTCCAGACGGCACTGGAGCACATATCAGAGAGCCAAGACGTCTGCTGGACTGCTCTGCCAGCAGATCAATGTAATCTAAAGAACCATCAGACACGATGCAGAGAAGCACATTAGAAACATAGAAGACACAAAGGACAGTATGCAAATCTTGTTTCAGAGGCAGTAGGTTAAATAATTATGATAAATGCAGATGATGACAGAGAAGTCTTTCTGGAACTAATGTCCTTATGTGATTTGTCAGCAACTGAGAAAAGCCTGAGAGAAACAAGAAATGGAGTTCCCTGATATATATATTTGTCAGGGAACTCCATTAATTGCCTGAGTGTACAATCATGATAAAGGTAAACTGAGAAATGTTGTGGCCCTTCAAACTTTTTTTTTTTGGCTTAAAGTATCTTTTTAGTTGTGACAACTCTTGATCCAAGGAAATCAGAATGTATCAGCTACTTTAAGAACATTTGTATTTTGTAAATATTAGAGCAAAACAGGCTTTTGAGTCAATCTAGAAGGGATCGATCATTACAATCATTCCAGCAGATCTCATAAAGTCCACAATCACAGCACTGCAATAAATCACTCACATCCATTCATTCATAGAGAGGAAAGAGAATTAAAAGCTTAGATCACCCAAAAATAAAAATGACTGTCAGTTACTCACCCTCATGTCATTCCAAACCCATAAGACTTTCATCTTTAAAACACAAATGAAGAGATTTGAATGATTTCTGTAATTACTGCTTTGTCACTTCAGAAAGTTCATAAAAAGATGGTCAAAAGTCTTATGGATTTGTAGCGACATGACGGTGAGTAAATGAACTAAGCCTTTAAGTGCTTTAATAAACAATCAGGTCCAGTGTGCATTTTAACTCTAACAGTAACATTTTCATGTTTTATAATTCCCTTAACCCTTGTAAGATGTTTGTTTGGAGGAATGTACTCTCAGAGCCCCCAGACAATAAAAAGTGAATTGAAAAAAAAAAGTAAATTTTTCTCACTGTTGTTTTTACTCTGTATTTACATTTACATTTAGTCATTTAGCAGACACTTTTATCCAAAGCGACTTACAATTGGGGGATACATAAAGCGATTCTTCTTAAAGAGGCAAACAGACACAAGAAGTGGTTGTAATACCAAGTTCTTAGACATTGTTCAAATAAGTACAAGCTAGAAAGAGAAGGAATAAAAAAAAGGAGAGATACTTTTTTTTTTTTTTTATGATGAAGTCAAGTAGCTTCGAAAGAGATGAGTTTTC
This sequence comes from Sinocyclocheilus grahami, assembly GCF_001515645.1. Classification (NCBI taxonomy): domain Eukaryota; kingdom Metazoa; phylum Chordata; class Actinopteri; order Cypriniformes; family Cyprinidae; genus Sinocyclocheilus; species Sinocyclocheilus grahami. Next base: position 399,703 of record NW_015505282.1, on the reverse strand, counting down.
AGCTGTCGCTTGAAAATTGTCAGGGATTCAGCATTCCGGATAGGGGTGGGAAGATCGTTCCACCAGCCAGGAGTGGTGAACGAGAATGTTCTGGAAAGTGATTTTGAGCCTCTCTGTGATGGTACCACGAGGCGTCGCTCACTAGCAGATTTCAGACTTCTGAAGGGGATGTAAATTCGTAGTAGTGAGTGGAAGTAGGCGGGTGCTGAGCCTGTGGCTGTTCTATATGCAAGCATCAATGTCTTGAACTTGATTCGGGCCGCAACCGGCAGCCAGTGCAAGGAGATGAAGAGAGGTGTAACATGGGCTCTTTTGGGCTCGTTGAAGACCAGTCGTGCCGCTGCATTCTGAATCATTTGTAGAGGTTTGATTGTGCTTGATGGGAGTCCAGCCAGAAGAGCATTGCAGTAGTCCAGCCTAGAGATGACAAGGGCCTGGACAAGAAGTTGTGCAGCATGCTCCGTTAGAAAGGACCTGATCTTTCTGATGTTGTGCAATGCAAACCTGCAAGATCGAGCGGTCTTTGCAATGTGGTCTTTGAAGGTCAGCTGGTTATCAAAAGTTACACCAAGATTTCTGACCGAAGTTGATGGGGTAATTGTATTTGTACAGTTTTGAGATTTACTGCATGTTTTAAATTTATAAAAATATTTTTTGAATAGGGCGTTTTTGCCATCTGTTAAGATTTTTTGCCATCTGTTGGAAAACAGAGCTTTATACACTGAACAAAATTATATTTATATATTTTTTTTTATATATATAATTATAATTTTGTTCAGTGTAAGTAAGAAATTATCACTTTCACCAGTAGATGGCTATAGAGCTCCACTATTGCTATTTACTTTACTATTTGACTAACTGAAAGTCATCTTTCCACTAGTTTCTTTTTTCCCCCCAATCGGATTCATAATTTACAACGGCGTTTTAATACGACGACGTTTTAGTGCCACGTTAAAAAAAATTTAAATCTAAGATTACGAGATTAAAGTCGCAATATTTCGAGAATAAAGTCGAAATACTATGAGAATAAAGTCGAAATATTACGAGAATAAAGTCGAAATATTACGAGAATAAAGTCGAAATGTCACAAGAATAAAGTCGAAATGTCACGAGAATAAAGTCGAAATGTTTCGAGAATAAAATCGAAATATTACGAGAATAAATCCGAGCTGTGGGATTTGCAAATTCATCCTCTCCTCCCGAAACACGTTAAAGTAGATCTCCGGTAAACTGGGAGAAGAGCAGAGTAAACTTTATAGTTACCTACACAATCTGTATATGATATCAATAAAAACATGTCGTCAGATTATATTTGGTAGGATGATTATTTCCGTTTCCATAGACATCAGCGTGTATTTTACAAACTATAAATGTATGGTTTTGCTAGTACTTGTGTAAATGTCTGAAACCTAAAATAAGCATTATATGGTTGAAAACACTGAATATTTGTAATAATATGACAAGCGCTCAGCGCGTCCGATCTGGCTCGCCCCAGCCAAAGCGCGAAAGCGGATTTAAATTCAGCGGTTGATGACGTGACGCGCTGAACGTTCTAATCACACTGGTGTGATCGTACGCGTCAAAGGGTTAACCCTTTGTCTTTTAACCCTTTAGAACCTAAAGCTAAAATAGGCCGTTTTCACTCATTTTGGTTTTTGAACTTATTATTACATATAATTATAAAATTATAACACAATGTGGTATCTTCAAGTGCAAGGTGTCATTTTTTTCAGAAAATTATTGGCTTTCAGGAAATTACAGTTATTGTACATTATTGTGTGTGGTGAGTTAGTTAATAGAATGTAAATAGACAAAAAATAAAAAAACGGAAAGAAATTTTACTGCTTTTTATTTAGAAAAAATCAGAAAACTCATGAACGAAAGAATCTAATACCTCAGTCTTGAAAAAGGAACTGTAATACATATATACAAGTCTTTTTGGGACACTGGATTAAGGTGTAGCTGTTGGTCACTGCAATATTGAGGAAGTGCAGATGTGACCACGGCCCTGGCCCCTCTGAGATGGTGTTGTGTTCGATGTGGATGGCCCATTTGCTTCTTTGTAGGTAACTGGAGAAGCCACACTGGGAAAAAAATAGAAGCATGTGTTACAAACTCACTATATATTTATAAAAATACTTTTCATTATAAAGCAGTTTATTAGTAAGAGCAAAATTGTAAAAAAAAAATTACTATAAAAATACAATAATGAAATAACAATAAAAATAAAGCCCGCAGTTGCTTACACACACACACACACACACACAATCACACACATAGATATGTGCATGCACATACATACGCACAAACATGAATGGATGCATGCATGCATGCACACACATAACGTTACACGAGCAAACATGAACGCATGCATGCACATACGTACTTACACGCGTGTGCAACGCACATATACCACATAAGTGTGTGAAACAGTGGTTTTTCGAACTGAAACACGGAGTCTATGACTATTTTACTCACATTTCTCATAGATTCATCAGAAAGAAACATAAACTTCACTTACCAATCCACGTCTGGATCAATGCCAGCAGCATACGCCTCCTCAACGTCTGAATAGACTCCGGGTCCGAAGTCATGCTCAGCCTCTTCCCAGGTGTCATCAAAGATCAAATCAATCGCCTCCTATCTTGTCAAACCTTTCTTCGCCATGTTTTTGTCCATTTTTTAATTATATTTTGCACTCTCAAACTCTGTAACCTGCTGCGCTCTGTATCTCTCGCTTCAAATCCGCCCTTCCCCCTCTCCTCGAAAGCCGCTGTGATTTGCTGATGGAAAGCATGCAATTACCGTATTAAGCCGTATATTGTCATAAAGCGCAATCGCACGATCACCTTTTGTCTTAAGACGTGTTCTAGGAATAGTTAAAAGGTCCAGGTCAGAAGACGTTAAGGACCGACCAGGAGAGTGTGCATGTAGTAGATCCTGAATATACAGTAGGCGTAATTTGCGGGTGGGACGGGGGGGACACGTCCCCACCACTTGTTGCCAGGGTCGATATTGTCCCTACCACTTTTTGAAAGTAATTGAAAAATATATTTCGGAAGGTATGTATTAAAGGGAAAACAAGATCAACAAATCATTTGCACTCTCAAACTCTAGCCTGCTGCGCTCCGTATCTCCCGCTTCAAATCCGCCCTTCCCCCTCTCCCCGAAAGCTGCTGTGATTTGCTGATGGAGAGCATGCAATTACCGTATTAAGCCGTATATTGTCATAAAGCGCAATCGCACGATCACCTTTTGTCTTAAGACGTGTTCTAGGAATAGTTAAAAGGTCCAGGTCAGAAGACGTTAAGGACCGACCAGGAGAGTGTGCATGTAGTAGATCCTGAATATACAGTAGGCGTAATTTGCGGGTGGGACGGGGGGGACACGTCCCCACCACTTGAGGGTGCAAAGATGAGGTTGCCGAATGCCGACCCACATGGACGTGCCTTTAATAGAAATACACCTTTTCATACAGACTACAAAATTGAAGAATATTACACAATCGAGTGGGCGAGTTTTCCTTATATTTATTTTATTTTTCATATAAAAATTATAATAACCTGTTTTGGTTATATTTACTATTAATTACAGAAGGTGCGCTCAGCAAAAATGACGCGAATATTGATGGTTTTCAGGCTTAAGTAAAGTAAAAGACCGCTTCTTAAACCAGAGAAGGTAAATATGTTGGTATTCTTGTGGGGGGAACAACATGCAAGCAATGTCACCGGCAGCAAGTTTAGTTTTACTTTTCTTTTCTTTTTGTTTTGTTTTCATTTTGAAAAGCTTATCTTTGCCGTTTACCTCACGTTTTATTTTTTATTTGATTCCTCAGTGTTTGCTAAACGTTCTGTAATTTA
>NW_015505282.1:393395-395237 GCF_001515645.1 Sinocyclocheilus grahami | reverse complement strand
GTGATGCGGGAAGACTGACACTATATGATGGCGGATCCAAAGCGCAGCTTTTGTTAATAAAACTTTCATTTATTCGTTTAATAGCCTATAAGTGAGTGTCTTTGTTGCTGGGCTTTCATTAAAAAAATAACAATGCACCACAAGTTTTAAATAAGGGAAAATACCGGCTATATCCATCTTACTCATTTTGTCAATGCAAGGTAGATGTTTAATATATGCGAATTTGCCATTATACTATTTTATGGCTGATGTGTTTTAATTATTAAGATAATAAACAACAAATTACGAACGTTTTAAGAAATCCATAGGCTATTTATTTGTGTTAAACGCGAGTAAAACATATCCTTATTTATTTTGTTAATAAAAGTTCAAAGTTGAATGTTTTTTGTTGTTGTTGTTTTTTTCGATTAATAATAATGAGCCATAAGCATGCATTTAAAGTAAGGGGAAAATCCAAAAACCTTACATTTATTTATGTTACAACGCGGGTACATCAGTCTTATTCAGTGGCGTAGCAAGTCAGCCCTGGGCCCATATGCAAGAAAGGTGTACGAGAATTCGCCTCAGTTCAAGCTGCATATAAATCAATTATATTTTCTTCTTTAATATTTGCAGCACGAAATAAACATGAATATGTGAATGCATGTTGAAAAAATCAGAACAACTTAATACAAACGAATGTCTCATGAATCGATCAATCAGAGTTTTAAAAAAAGTCAAAAGAATGACGGATGCCACAGACTTTCTTTTTTTGGAGGAGTAAGCCTATGGGTGAAATTTTCACATTATATAACATGATTTTATTATCTTAATTTCAACTTTATTCTTAAAATATTATGACATTAATTTTATTTATTTAGTTATTTTTAAACATGGCACAAAAATGCTGTGTACAGGCTACTGAATGCAAACACAATTTTGGCACATCAGTCCAAAAAACTAACAAAAAAGTTATAATAAAATAAAAAACAAACAAAAAAAGTCAAAAATAGTGAGGGGATATTTGAATTATTTGTTAATAAACTAATGTTTTCTGAGTCAATGTATCCATCCTCATTGAACGTGCCTTTAGAGAGAAATGCATCTTTAGGGATTACATAATGAAAAAGTTTTTGTTTTCGATTTGAATTATTTCGTTGTAAAATAGTAATTTAAAGCATTCTATAGATATATTTATCATGTCGGTGAAGCGCTCCTGCGCAAGACCAAGAGGACAGAAAGCGCATCCTGTTTGTTTTCCTTATTTTACAAAAGCACAAGGTTTTGTTGATATTGTGAGTGCACACAAATACAAGTAGACCATTTGCCGTTCCTAATGATGTATACTATTACCTTTATGAGCAAAAATGACGGCGTATTTTTAAGTTTCCGCTGTTCTTAAAAAAATGCAAGTGATCCCGCTGGCGCCTCCATGTCCTGCAGAACGCGCTTTAGCTTCCACTCTCCGCACAAACGATTGGATTTGGAACTCATTTATCTTAGTTAAATGTTTAAATTAATATTGTGAAATGTATGAAGTGTTTTATGTCTGTTTATTTTAGGCAAGTCGTGATGATTTGAGAAGGCTAAATTGATCAAACATAATGCTCAACTCGCTCTCTGCCGCTGCCACTTGGTCGTTCCTTTAAAAAACAAAAACTTGAATTTAATAAACATAAAATGTTCCAAACATATTTCTAAATTAACTTAATAAAGAAACAAAAAGAAATATGACCACTTTGCCATTAAAAATCCAAACTGAACCATTTTAATAGCTGTGTAATGGGGAAGAGAGAGAGAGAAAAAGACACGGGATCCAGTCGGACTCGGCCGAGAATTCTCATAAAGCTGTTGGACAAGGGC
>NW_015505282.1:372598-392759 GCF_001515645.1 Sinocyclocheilus grahami | reverse complement strand
GCCATTAAAAACCAAAACTGAACTATTTTAATAGCTGTGTAATGGGGAAGAGAAAGAGAGAAAAAAGACACGGGATCCAGTCGGACTCGGCCGAGAATTCTCATAAAGCTGTTGGACAAGGGCATGCAGAGCTCTATTCGTCCCTCATTGCCCCCAGCTCGGCGGGCCCCCAACCTGCCCGGGACCATATGCACCTGCATACCCTGCATAACCAGACGCTACGCCACTGATCTTATTTGTTCTTATCTGTTCATAAAAGTTTTATGTTCAATATAAGCGACTTTGTCATTGTAGCATTGTTGATGTTGTGTGTGTGTGTTTTTCATCAAGAGTACTATTGAATCAACCTTAAGAATAAATTTTGTTTCAAGAATAGGAAAGACCTAACGTTAAAGATCACAATAAGCGCTACAGATGTGAGAATGCGAGATTTGTTGCAGCTGAGGTAGACGCTCTGGCTCTTTCTCTGCTGTCTGTAGAAATTATCGTTAATTCTTAATATGGGTACGGCAGAGACATGTTACAGGTTATAATATAATCCAAAAATCATGGCAACAAATTATTTTTTAAGTCAGTTTAATACGTTTAATCAGTTGAAACGACTTTCACAGTCAATTTGATTCAACTTAACTCATATTTAACCGTTGCTCATGTCATTATAGGCTTAGGCTACTTTTTTCAATGAATTTTAATGAATATACTAATTAATCAAATGAATATTATTTATTTTGTATTACATATTGTTCATTCATTTATTTTTAACACCACACCCCCAGCACCCCCATTTTTCGTGGGCTACACTCCAGCACCCCTACTTCCCGCGGTAGTGATGGAGGCTCTCTCTCTCTCTTTTTTTATTGCTGTTTGCTAAACGTTCTGTGATTTATTAGTCATTATATAGCCTAATACAGCGTGTAGGCCATGCCTCATCTTATTCGTTTTTGTTAATAACGTTTTGTAAGCTAGTTCGTCATTGAATACTGTTTTATTGTTGTTGTGCATTTTAATAAAAAACAATGAATCCATCGGGTTTTTTTGTCTTAAAAAGTGTATAGATGTAAGCAAAACAGACAATTATATTTTATTGTAAAACCTGACAAAATCATGAAATCGAAAGTGACAGCATCCGAAGCCCGGCTTATAACATGCAAAAGAGGATCTCCCGTTCACAAAATTCATATCACAAATAATACTACTGATGAAAAAGAACGGGTTGAATGTTAACTACTTTCGTTTCCATATAACTATAAACTACGATAAAAGCTCATCAACATGCGTTGATTAATAGCATGTTGTAGGCAAACAAAAAAAACCTGCTCGTGCAACCAACTGAGAAAGTTAATCGCAAAAGAGCGAGCAGTGGGAGGAATGAGTCTGGAGCCCTGAATTGCGCAGCTCCCTCTGTCAATGATCTTGCACCCCCTCAGCACCTGCGTTCAAAATTCTCTGAAGCCGCACCTGGTATACAAAAATACATCGATGTATTTTTGAAAAGCAAAAATTAAGGTTGTCCAACTCTAAACCCAGTCCCCAAGTAAATTAGGTTATTAAATAAAAAAACTATCAAAACAATTTGCGCTGTGTCCCCACCACTTTTCAAAGCAAAGTTACGCCACTGAGTAGGAGGGTGCTTGACCATGCAAGGCTCTACACTAAATTAACACTGCTCGGAGCATATATGGTCCCACTCTAAAAGAGTGTTAAAGTTAATGAGATAATTATGTGATTAATTAAGTGCTGATTGAGCATTAGTGATGAACAGCTGCTGTTAACAAGCAGAATCACTGAAGAAAAGAAAAACACAAGAACTACAACTGACTTCAGCCACAGCCTTAGATGAAATCAACTGAAATAAAAGACATTAAATCTCTCAAGATCTCAGCAGAAGACGATTAAACAACTCCACACATTACTAACCAGTTTGAATTTTTTTGCCATGCATCTAAACATTTCTTATTAAGAATTAACAGAGATTTAAATGTTAATGTTTATTGAAAATAATCAAATTTGAAGTCACCGTTGTGGAGATAAGTGTTTGCTTTAGTTGAGCACTTGACCCTTGACTTTATAACATTACTTTTTCTCTGGTTGTTGTAACTGTTTGTGAAACACTGCTGTTAGGGCAAGACCACCAACAGAAAATGTGAGCAGGTTGTAATGGTTTGACAATGATATAGTTGTTATGTATAGCAACCCATTCTCACTACCAAGGCCTCAGAAACTTAGGCATGGTCAGCACCTTTAGCGTCACTATGAAGACATCAAAGGTGCCCATCGGCGTCACTATATTTTGAACTAGGATCTGCATTGCTTTCAATGGGAACCTTTTGGCGTCAGTACACAGACGCGAAGGGCATGAGATGTGTATCGCTATGAAATCACGTTCAAGAAATCTCATTCAGCGCACATTGCGATATTTGCCATCAGTTTACGTGTGCCACAGGTTGGGTGAGTAGTCGTAAAGATGCTGTCTTAATTTCTGTTATAAAATTTATTCTGTCTTCTTTATTAATCAGATTAGCTCCGTATATTACTAAGATTCGCTGTATTATATCGGTCATCCGAGGCGGTCTTTGAGCTTCATTGCGTTTAACTAAATGAACACACCTGCTAACTAGGGTGATTAAACGCTATCTGTCACGTGACGTGCCATAGACCTTGGATCAGTTTTATATTCATATCAGGTTCAAAGATGTAAGTAGTATCTCTTACAACTCTTACAACAGTAACTGCAGTTTTACTGTGAAATTTGAAGTTAAAACACCGTAAACAGCACATTTACCATGTTTTTACCACAGTAACTGTCCGCAGTTTTTTATGTAGCCTATTAAAAAGTTTTTCTTATCTGTGTGAACATTACAGAAAACATTAAGTAAATGTTCCATTTTATTATTTTGCAAACATGATGGGAACGCTTGAAACACAGTAACGTTTAAAAAGCACTGAACAAACGTCAAGCTAAAACATAAAAATACTTAATAAAACATGCATAAATAAAATTTTTGGCAAGTTATTAAAATCCATTTATCTTTGAACGAACGTTCTATTAACATTACTGGAAGAACGTTTGTTCGAAAATTGGCCAGAATGTTAGCCAAAGTCCTGTGACCGTTTCCTGTAAGCTGGGCTGTAAATGAACCACAGCAAAGTGAATAAACGAAGGACAGCACAAACAGAATTTGGTCTCACTGCGTTTTGTTATCAGACTGTAATATTTAGAAAACAGAAAACCAAGTCTACAATTTATGAATATAGAGAATGTTACTTTTGAAGGGTAAGACTCAAAATATATAGCCTAATAAAAAGTATAATATTTAAATATCATGTCCTTTCATAGTTGTGATTAGAGGCATTTATAATCAGTGTTGTGGGTAACGCATTACAAGTAACGCGAGTTACGTAATCAGATTACTTTTTCAAGTAACTAATAAAGTAATGCATTACTGTTTAATTTACAAGAGAATATCTGAGTTACTTTTTCAAATAAGTAACGCAAGTTACTTTTTTTTCCAATTTATTGACTGACAGCTCTCCTGTCCCCATGTTGAGAGAAATCAGAAGATGTTACTGTAGTTCGTAATTAGTTACTTTTTTATGGAGTAACGCAATATTGTAATGCATTATTTTTAAAAGTAACTTTCCCCAACACCGTTTATAATAATAATAATAATAATAATAATAGTATCTCCCTTCCGCTAGATGCCGCCAGAACGCTTGGGCGTGTGATGTCATCGACGTGCGCCGCGCTCGGTCCGCGACCATAACAACGCCAGATAACCCTCACTGTTATCGATATCATTGATAGTGCAGTATCGATCGGCATTTATTCGCACAGCTTTAAAGGCCCTGCACACCTCGTCGCTGAGACCGACACACGGTGAGGCTGTGAGTCACAGATGTCTGCGCGAGGGCTTGGCAAGCTTGTGTGTTGTGTTTTATTGTCAAATAAAGGATCTCTTTAGATCTGAGTCACTGATGACCACTATCTCCCTTCAGATCATGTTTGCTTACAGCTCTCCTGAGGGCCTTGTGTATTCGTGTTTTCATTCAGTTAGATAGTTGATCAGAATATCACAGTCATATTCTTCTCATATTCATAAGTTAATCTGTCTGAGTTCCGGATGGTGTCTGCGATCCGATGATTTTTACTAGTACTGAGATTTACACTAGTACTACAGTAATACCGTCAAACATGTAGAGCGCTTTTCATTGAAGTGCCTTGAATCATAAAAATACCATGGTACACCTTTATAATAATCATGTATAGTATATATCCTGGTGTATGACAGCCGCAAAGTAGACGATAACCTCACTAAACATGTACTGTAGTGATGCCATATAAACACAGTGTTATATGAACATGATAAGCCGGTTCTGTACGATAGTAGCCTCCTTCAAAATACCACGCGATTGCTATGATCAGAAATATACTTGGCGTTTCTTCATCAGAAAACGTGCAGCCGAGTGAGCAGCAAAATTAACACATAATCTAAGACATTTTTAAATGGCATATTCAATGTTCAGCAGAGTTGGACACATGTGGTTTGCAAAAGTTACTTGTGTGTGTTGAAACTGTGAAAATGAAAGCGTATGTGGGTCAAATGTTTTTGAACAGTAAGATTTTTATGATTTTTTTTTAAAGAAGTCTCTTCTGCTCACCAAGCCTGCATTTATTTGATCCAAAAGCAGCAATATTGTGGAATATTTTTATTTTTTTAAATAACTGGTTTCTATGTGAATATCTGTTAAACTGTCATTTATTTCTGTGATGCGCAGCTGTATTTTCAGCATCATTACTCCAGTCTTCAGTGTCACATGATCTTCAGAAATCATTCTAATATGCTGATTTGCTGCTCAAGAAACCTTTTTATTGATATTATTATCAATGCTGAAAACAGTTGAGTGCATTTGTTTCAGGATTCATTGATAAATAGAAAGATCCAAAGATCAGCATTTATCTGAAATAAAAAGCTTTTGTAACATTATACATGCACTATACCATGCAAAAGAGTCAGTATTATTTTTATTTTTTTTGGTAAAGAAATTATAGAAATGAACACTTTTATTTAGCAAGGATGCTTTAAATTGATCAAAAGTGATGATAAAGACAATTATAATGTTACAAAATATTTATATTTCAGATAAATGCTATTCTTCTGAACTTTCTATTCATCAAAGAAACCTGAAATAATTCTACTCTGCTGTTTTCAACATAATAATAATAATAAATGTTTTTGAGCAGCAAATCAGCATATTAGAATGATTTCTGAAGATCATGTGACACTGAAGACTGGAGTAATGATGCTGAAAATACAGCTTTGATCACAGCAATAAATAACATTTTAAAATATATTCAAATAAAAACCAGCTTTTCTAAAAAGTAAAAATATTACTGTTTTTGCTGTATTTTGGATCAAATAAATGCAGGCTTGGTGAGCAGAAGAGACTTCTTTAAAACACATTACAAATCTTACTGTTCAAAACCCTTTGATTGGTAGAGTGTTTATATATAGTGTAATTGTTTTTTAAATATCATTTTTAATGCAGCCGTGACCAGTAAGTGTTACCCACACAATACTTTTAATGCTATTTCTGCAAATTTAATCTAAAATCACTAAGATTGTTTTACTCTTTCTCCCGTTAATAGACATTTTTCAGCGTGCAGTTTAGAAAAGTGCATCCACAGAAGTCCATTTCCAAGATCCAGCGTCTGCGTGTCGATGGAGGAGTCCTGCTAGAAACCCAGAACGGGTGGAGAGGCTCCCGGGAGGAATGGGGTAGAGTTCTCGATGAGGGTCCCGGCAGCAAACCGCTCCATTAGGGCAGAATCGGGCGAGATGCCCGAGAATGGACGCTCCAGGAGGAAACGGGTGCCGAAGACGTGCGATTGCTGCGGGCCCCACGGCAAGCCCCTCGCGCCGGGACACCAGCAGCTGTCCAAGAAACGCGGCCGCAGGAAGAAAGAGATGCTGAGCCAAGAAGAAGAGGTGGCGGCGGAGGAGGAGGTGGTGAGCTCGGCTGCAGCAAACTCGGTGGTGACTCTGGAAGCGGACGCTGCTTCTGAGATGGACGAGGCTCCGTCTCCTAAAGAGAAGCCAGAGCTTTCCCAAACTGAGAGAGGGAGGGAATGCACCGTCCTGGTGAACGGCTTGGAGAACAGCGCTCCCAGCGACACACCCAACGACTTGATGAAGAAGCCCCACACAGAGCCAGATGCAATGGAAACTGCGCCACCCGGTCTGAGCGCTTCCTGGGACCATCACTACTGCAAACCCCTCGCTGAGGAGAACAGGAGCGACTCCACGGAGGAGACAGGACAGCCGCCTGCACTGCCTCTGGTTGAGTTCACCACCGAGGGCATCATCGAGTGCATTCATGGTAGTGTTCGGATGAGTTTGACAGCTTCTGGTGTTTCTTTTCTTTGGTTTGTTAATGAGTATGCGTTTAACTTCCAGAATTCCTCGAGCAGTTCTATGGGAAATACGGAGGCTTCACTCCGTTGAGCGAGACCGACGTCCTCGATCACCTAAATAAGACGTTTCAGTCTGATCTAAATGACAGGCAAGTTTAATCCCTACTGAATCATGCTTTTCTACAAGTATGGCACAAAATCAAGTTGTCCATCAGTGAAAGGAGGGACATAACCTTCAGAAAGACCTCTGGAGGTCAAACTAAATGTCACATTTTATGTGTTTTGACTAGTGCTGTCAAACGATTAATCGCGATTAATCACATTCAAAATAAACATTTTTGTTTACAGAATATATGTGTGTGTACTGTGTATATTTATTATGTACATATAAATACAAGCACATGCATGTATGTATTTAAGAAAAATATGTTTATATATTAAATATATTTATATATAAGAATATGAATATAGAATTGTATAAACATAAATATTTTCTATATATATATATATAGTATGTGTGTGTGTATTTATACTGTATATACATAATAAATATACACAGTACACATACATATATATAATGTAAACAAAACCTTTTATTTTGGATGAGATTAATCATTTGACAGCATTGGTGTACATATTAAATACATTTATAAATAATATGAATTATATGAATATACATATATGCATGTAAATACATGTAAATATTTTCAAAATATATACATGCATGTGTTTGTATTTATATATACATATAAAATATACACAGTACACACACATATATTATGTAAACAAAAACTTTTAATTTGGATGCGATTAATCGTTTGACAGCACAAGTATTTTTTTTATCAAATAAAGCCTTGGTGGGCAGAACCATTCTTTAAAAATTTTTACAAATCATACCAACCCCTACATTTTGTAACAATTTTTGGTTGCACTTTATTTTAAGGTGTCCTTGTTACAGTGTAATGATACATTTAAGTACTGAGTAATATTAATTAACTACATGTACTTATTATATGGTTAGGGTTCGGATTAGGGTTTTGGCGTGCATAATTTATTGTTGTTATAATAGTAAGTACATGTAATAAGGACACCTTAAAATAAAGTGTTACCATTTTTTTCATGTGACTTCGGTAACAGGATTATATGATTGAACTTGACAATTGCAGAAAACAGTTTGGGAAAAGGGGATTTGATGTGTTTAAAACTAGCCATCTCTCTCATGCTGGATTACATTAGATATCTAAGATAAACCATTAACATTTCAAAGAAGATGGAATTTGTGTTTCCGTTGCTTTTTGAAAAGTAATGGAACACCAATTTGTACACAATTTGTGGAAAATAGCATAAGGTGCTCTAATTTCACTTCATATCCTGTATATTCTGCTACAGGATGAAGCTGATAACAAAAGAAGTGGCCAAGTACAGGGCTGGTCTGGCCTGTGCTCCTATGCATTTCTTCCAAGTGATCTACAACAAGCACACTTTGACCTTAGATGACCTTTCAACACTTGATGACCAAAACTGGGTCAATGATCAGGTAGGCCTCTTTGAAATCCAACAGCATATACATGTACACTGAATTCATGCAGGATTTGATGCATGTGTTTTTACAGGTGATTAACATGTATGGAGAACTGATCATGGAAGCTACAAATCATAAGGTAAAAGCATTAATGGCATCCAACGGCAAACACTGTTCTGAATATCGGACCGGATCACAGCTGAACTGAGATTCACAACTGAGTGTGTGATATATTGCTTACATTTATTGCAAAAGGTTCAGTCAAAAGCTGTGTTTAGTTGAATAATCAATATTTTGGGGGCAAACATGTCTGTAGTGTTGCAACATATAAAGCTCAGCTCACATAGTAGACTTTCTGTTGGTGAGCAATGCAAATTTGTGTGACCAACTTAAACCTGTTGTGGGGGAATCGTTCGCCCTCATGAGAAATGCCTGTTAAATTACTAGAACATTTGCCCAGGAAAATTTGCAGAACAACAGTAAATGTGACCACTTATTAGCTCTGATAATTATAGTTATTTCATATACAGTAGTAGGTATGCATTACTGGCATAATAATAATAATACAAATAATAATAATAATCATACTTGGTTTCTGTATGTTATGGCTCTTATCTTGCGAATGAATCAATGTTGTTGCATTATTTCCTCTCATAACTTCTGACGCCTTGTCATTTTCTAGGTTCATTTCTTCAACAGTTTTTTTTACCGACAGTTTGTAGCAAAAGGTTATGAAGGAGTGAGACGATGGACCAAAAAGGTGAATGTCACGGCATGCAAACATCACACACAGATGCAAAAAGCTTGCATCTCATGCGTTTTTGTTTATTGCATGATAACAAGTCTCCTGTAAGGTTTTTGTCCTTCCTAAGTCAACTTTTTGTTCTTTTCAACACTTGCTCAGTGAAAGGAGGTGATTAAAGCATTAATTCACCCAAAAGTATAATTTCTGTTATCATTTATCTTACTTGTTTACATTTTGTGCTGCGATAACACACAAGAAGATAGTTTGAAGAACATTGGGAATCAAACAACATTGAAGCCCATTGACTTCCTTTGTAAAAGAAAAAAAAGAAGCACATTTCTTAAAATTCTACTTATTTGTTTAATTGTTTTCTTTCTAAAGAATATGGAATTGTGTCTCATTACTGTTATTTTAAGGAATAGAGGCACTGTACAAACAATGAATTATGTAAATGACAAATTATGCACAATGCCTAATGTCTCCTGTCTGTGCATATTTGCTCAGGTTGATCTGTTTTCTAAGACACTGATCCTGATTCCTCTGCACCTGGAGATCCACTGGTCGCTCATAACCCTGGACGTCTCCAAGCAAAGCATCAACTTCTACGACTCCCAGGGCATCCTGTTCAAGTTCGCTGTGGATGTGAGTGCTTTTGAAGGGTGATTCAGACTGAAATCCTCTCAGAGGCCTGACGAGTGTGACTCTCATCCACAGAACATCCTGAAGTACATCCTGGCAGAAGCCAAGGAGAAGAAACAAGCCGTGTTTCAGAAGGGCTGGAGGATGGTCGTCAACAGGACCATTCCACAGCAGAAGAACGACAATGACTGTGGGGTTTTTGTCCTGGAGGTAAGAAATATTAGTGTATAGTAGGGTTGGGTGGATTGATGATACACAGCGCAGTGGTCCTTTATATTGTGCTAAAAGTACCTAGATATATTCATGGCTGTCAGTGGGCAGGACTGGGCAAGAACGACCTCTCACAAACAAGCTAAAGGCCTGTTCACACCGAGACAAATGTATAGTGTGAACATTTCAGTTTGAACGGCACGAACATCTAAATGCCGTTTTTTTTTTTTTTTTAACACAGAGGTGTTATAATTGCTTTTCTGAAAACTGGCCAACTAGTAAGATTCACACTTTTGGTTACATGTTCAGGACCAATGCTGTTACATAAAACTTAGTGGCAACTTGGTTGCATTTTATGCATTGGTCTAAACAGACAAATCAAATGTGAATATTTGACCAAATTTTTATAAATTTGTCAAAAAAATTAGGAAAATTTGGGATTTTTTTTTTTTTTTAAATCATCATGAAATAAAAATTCACCATATATATATTTTCTAAACGCACAGAGATTTCATCCCTGCATATGTTTTTAAAATATTTTTTTTAGTGCTGTCAAGCGATTAATCGCATCCAAAATAAAAGTTTTGTTTACATAATATATGTGTGTTCTGTGTATATTTATTATGTCTATATAAATACACACACATACTGTATATATTTTTAAAACATTTACTTGTATTTACATGTCTATATTTATATTGATATAATTTATCTTATAAATAAATATACTTAATATATAAACATAACCTATTTTTCTTAAATATATACATGCATGTTTATATATACATACTAAATAAACACCGTACACACACATATACTGTGTGAACAAAAACGGTTATTTTGTATGCGAGTTATCCTTCTACAACACTAGTGTTTTTTAATGGTTTGAAATCGTAATGTTTAATCGAAAAGCCGTAAGTGGACTTACCAGTGAAAACAAGACAAACAAGCAATGCATAGATAGCGCTAAGCATGTAACGTATTTATTTACAAAAGAAAACAGGATACAGAAGAAAAGATTTGTCGCTACTTCCGCTGCATCGCAAATTTCATATCTGATTTGTGTTGTTTTATGCATTAGTTGTTAATGGTTGTTGAGTAACATAACTTGCTGCTTCGATATTGAATTCAGTTGATACATTTATGATGTAGTCACATAACTTTTTCCACTTATCCGCCATAATTATGATTGTCAGTGGGAAAAGCAATGGTATAATAAATTAATACAAAAAAATTCATACTAAATCACACAAATGAACAATTATAAAACGGATTAGATTAGATTCAACTTTATTGTCATTGCACATGTAAGGTACAAGGCAACGAAATGCAGTTAGCATCTAACCAGATGTGCAATAAGCAGTAAGTACAGGATATACAGTGTCTCCCAATATGTTACAAATGTACAATAAATATACAGATAAGGCAGTACTATGGACACAATTTCCAGATTTTTAAATACTATCAGCATGATATACAGATAGGTGTACTATGAACATACTATACAGATGGATTATGTAATAAGTTTATGTACACTATAAGCAGAAAAGTATGAACATATGAACATCATTTACAAATGAATATGTAAGCGATACATTAAGCAGTACAAAACACAAGTGCAATGGACATTTAAAAAAGTGCATAGAAAATATTCCAGTGTGCAAATGGATCATTCAGTATTCTGGATGTACAGACAGTAGTGCAAGTAATAACAAGTTTAACAGTTTGTGTTTTTTTTTATTTATTTTTTTGGTAAACCAGATGTGGTGAGGAGTGTGAGTGTGGTGTGTGGGGGGGAGTCAGCGGGCAGAATTCAGTAAGGAGACAGCTGTAGGGAAAAAGCTGTTCCTAAGTCTGCTGGTCCTTGTCCGGAGGCTCCTGAAGCGCCTCCCGGAGGGCAGGAGGTTAAACAGTCTATGGTCAGGGTGAAAGGAGTCCTTAAGAATGCTGCGAGCTCGACGTAGACAGCGTTTCTTCTGGATGTCCTCAATAGCAGGAAGTGGTGTCCCTGTGATGCGTTGGGCGGTTTTCACCACCCTCTGCAGTGCCTTGCGGTCAGCAACTATAGGATAGGATAGGTCCGGTCCTGGATTCTGATTGGTTGAGCCACTTTCGAAGCTGTTGTAAATTACTCTACAAACATACACCTTTGTTTACGTTTTTCTGATGCTTGGCAACCACTTTCTGAGGAACTATATTGTTTCGTGGAAGAATACTGTTTTTATTAATATCATTACACTTAATTTGCTCAGTTTTATTTTGTGAAACCTTACTACGTATATGGAATAACCGTCTTATAAAAGCAATAAGCCCCGTGAAGCCATGGTTTACAGTGAATTTATAACAGCTAAGGGGTGTTGTTAGGCACGATGCAATAAATTCACTGTAAACCACGGCTTCTTGGGGCTTATTGCTTTAATATAATATCCAAAATAAATTTCCACAGACCAATGACAAAAAAATTAATCACTAATAAGATCTCACACATTTCGATGTTCAGATGAAAAATCAAGATTAATAAGAGGCTAATGTTGTACTTCATTTATATATCCGTAATAAAATGACTTGTGATCAAACTGAGCATCTTTTTTATTTGGCAGTACTGCAAGTGCCTGGCGTTCATGAAGCCGCTGCTGTTCACTCAAGAGGACATGCCTCGCGTCCGCAAGAGGATCTACAGAGAGCTGTGTGACTGCAGAATGTCCGACTGTCTAAACCAAGACAAAGCCACATAGACTCCAGACTCGTAGACTGGTGTCTGGATGACGAACGCAACCTGAGGGAAAGGACTTCACAGCAGGACAAAGAAACCCAAAGCTGGAAGTTCCCAATATTTGAGCCTGTCCAATCATTCCTGTTGGTTTGCTGGAGTTCGTCAGGTCGTGTTTACCTCTTCGCAGTACATCGGCGGCTCAGATATGCCTTTTTCCAGCTTCCTCAACCTCAAATTTAACCAAGCCTGTGACGACCTCTCAGAGAAACGAACGGGAGATGCGCAGCAATGGAGACTTTTTTTCTGTTTCTGGCAACCACAAAGATTCAAAACCTCACAAGCGTGTGGATATTTGTTTTTAAACGTATTTTATTTTAAATTTCATTTATAACACAGCCATTATGTGTTTCTATCAGGTTTCTTTTGGTAAAGAACATAGCTGTTGCTTTGCAGCATGAAACTTGAAGGACTTTGTAGTTTATAAATGTCACAACGTTGTTGAGGTGCAAGAAGCATTCAATGAATGTACTGTCAAACACCAGAATTCTGCTTGTACGGTCAAGCTTGTAACTTGAAAGCAAATTTTGTGGCGATACTCTTAAAGTCCTGGACCAGATTGCTTTGTTAGCATTTGATCATCCTCTAAATATGTTCCCAGATGTTTCTAATGAAAAAGCCGCAGGATTGAAGCTTAATATCAGGCTGCTTAATGTAAACTGCCAGCATTATTTGGCCATTCTGTTGTTGCAAACTGCTGTTCTCTCAATTCTGAGCACTTTCCGTTGTTTTTCCTCGAATGCATCAGCGGTTAAAATGGATTTTGTAGCATGTAGATTTGTCGTTAATTGAAGTCAGTTAAAGGTCATTTTTAAATGAGCACAGTGCGGTGAAAGCTGCAGGTTTCTGCCTTTTTATTTATACTCTTTTTAATGGTGAAGACTGATCTGAAAAATATCATCGAAACCTGCCATTCTGTCACAAACACTGAAGGTCAAGCTAAATTTGGAGCCCGGTCTCATGAAAATGCGTATAAATAGTACGCCAAATAAAAACAGAAATTCGTGGTATTGATCCGCAAAAATTTACTTTGTTGTGCATATGATACGCAGTTCCCTTTCGATTCGGTCACTCT
The DNA here is from genome assembly GCF_001515645.1 of Sinocyclocheilus grahami. Taxonomy (NCBI): domain Eukaryota; kingdom Metazoa; phylum Chordata; class Actinopteri; order Cypriniformes; family Cyprinidae; genus Sinocyclocheilus; species Sinocyclocheilus grahami. The sequence goes on along the minus strand of NW_015505282.1, from coordinate 379,386 downwards.
ACGTTGCTATGGGAATTACCCTTTCCTCCAAATACTACTGAAGCCTTATTGAATCACGCCACTCTATATAAAGCAGCACTTGTACGTCATCCATTCAGAATCTTTTCCTTCAGCCAAACTTCTACGAGAAGCAAGAAGCCTATCATCAAGAGTACTGTGATCTACACGCTGCAGCGGACACGCCTTCTCTCCCCTGCTGTGCTCCTGTGAGCTTCGGACAAGGATGACCTCTCGCGATTGCCTCTCCTGCGCGGAGCCAATCGAACTCTCTGATGGCCACGAATTGTGCGTCTTTTGCCTGGGACCCATGCAAAGGCGATGCTTGGGGGGTCGGACTGCCCCCACTGCGGAGATATGAGCCTTTGGACTCTCAGGCTCCGTGTTACCATCGTCCAAGGCTATGAACTCGCTCAAATAGCTTTGCCATGTTCTTCCTCTGCAGCCTCTTTTGAGCCAAGGAGTAAAGTGCAGCGAGCTTCCGATGTGGATCAGGTGACGAGCTCGCGCCGGCTCAGTGGCCACGCGCTACTGCAGGTTCCCTTCCAGTGCGCTTCATGACTGCTGATCTCCGTCCCTCCAGGATGAAGATGATGCCATTTCGATGGCAGCATCTGCGAGAGAGGAGTGGTCCAACAGCTCCCGCTGGATTACACTGTGCCCCACGGCAGCAACGCGGGGGACCTCCATCATAGTGATGTCGAGCTCCTAAGCGTCCGGACCAAGGCGGTGGATGAGCTCGGTTTGGAGTGGGCGCCTCCTGCAGAGCTGGCCAGAAGCCGTCTGGACTAGTGGTACCTCCAGTCGGACCGCGGCCAAAAGGACACCAGCCCAGGCCCAGCCCCCTTTTCCCGGAGGTGCACGATGAAATAACTAAGTCGTGGAATGTGCCGCTCTCACCAGTCGCGTGCACAATCCGGTATCCTCCCTCCTGTCATCTGTGGACTGCGCTGACCGAGTGGGGTACGTTAAACTTCCCCCCGTGGAGGAAGCTGTTGCTGCCCACCTCTGTCCTGCAGCTGCGGCGAACTGGAGAGTGAGAAACAATGCGTCTCTCCCCTCTAAACCTTGCAGCGCCACCGCAAACTTCGCTGGCAAGGCTTTCTCCACAGCAGGCCAGGCAGCTTCAGCACTGCACGTCATGGCGATACTCCAGGTGTATCAGGCCAAACTTCTCAAGTCTCTGGATGAGGGTGGCCCTGAAGTCTTCAAAGAGCTGCAATGCGTGCGATCGGCCGCAACATCGGGAATCTTGTAGTGCTGGATCATCACCTGTGGCTTACCCTGACTGAGTTGAAAGACTCAGAGAAGACGACCCTTCTGGATGCACCGGTGAATCCATCAGGTCTCGTTGGAGCAGCGGTGGAGACGTTCATGGAGCGCTTCGTTGAAGTGCAAAAACAGTCTAAGGCCATTAATCACTTCCTGCCAAAACGCCCCAACGTGAACCCTCCTGCATGTTCCCGCTCCTCCTCAGTTCCCGAAAGCCTCTTCTGCTGCTGTTCACCGCGAACATGAGCCGGCGGTGAGGCCAAGAAAGCCGTGGCCGAAGTGCCGTCAGGGCTCCAAGAGCCAGAGGCCCCGCCCTGACAGAGGCGGTAGGCCACTGGCTCCGGAATCAAAGCCGCGTTCCTGACGCTGTCTCTCGGAGGAGAAAAGCTGCACCCAGCGCCGAAGACGAGCCACTGAAGAAGTCTGCTCGCTCCGCTGTGCGTGTTCACCTGTTGCGGGCGGCAAGAACGATTGTCATGTTTGTGTTTTGACTGTTCCACTATGCAGTGCAATAAAGTAAAAAAAAATACAAAACTCACCTCAATATCAGGGCAATATTGAACTCCCCTCTGCCCCATCACTCATTCTCACACTCGTGTGGTATTAAACTCCCCGCCCCCCAACAGGGAGTTATCCGTCACAGTGTGCAGCCCGCCTCGCCCGCTGTCACAGTTCACAGAAGCGTGGCAGACGCTACCAGGGGTGTCAGAGTGGGTTATGAAATCAATAAACAATGGCTACACGCTTCAGTTCTTCTGCAGACTGCCCCGTTTCAACTGTGTGTTTAATGTCCACTGTATGGGAGCAGAATGCCTTAGTTCTGCGAGAGGAAATACACAATCTTCTCGCAAAACGCGCTGTAGAGACAGTGCCCCTTACAGATCGTGAGAGCGGCTCCTACAGTCGTCATTTTCTGGTGCCAAAGAAAGACGGCGGACTCCGCCCAATCTTGGATTTGAGACCGCTGAATCGCGCGCTTTCGAAGCGTTCGTTCAAAATGATTACACTAAAGCAAATCCTCTCACACATCAGCTTGGTTTATCTCCGTGGATTTAAAGGATGCTTATTTCCACATTCAGGTACCCCCCCGCCACAGGCGCTTCCTGAGATTTGCATTTGAGGGGATAGCGTATAAATTCACCCTCCCCTTTGGTTTTTCCCTGGCCCCTCGTACGTTTACGAAGTGCATGGATGCTGCTCTCTCTCCACAAAAGCAGAGCGGAATGCACATCCTGAACTATCTCGACAATTGGCTAGTCTTAGCCCAATCAAAGAGCGCGCTGCTCAGCGACAAGCTCAGACTTCTTGCTCATGTTCAGAGCTTAGGGCTGACTGTGAATATGCAAAAAAGCATGCTGGTACCGAGCCAGAGCATCTCCTTTTTAGGAGTGAAGCTGAATTCAATCAATATGCAAGCGCTTCTGTCGGAGGAGCGCACACAAAAACTGATCTGCTCTCTTGCAGTCTTCAAGCTAGGACACTCCCCCGCTGATTTGCTTTCAGAGGACGCTCGGCCAGATGGCTGCCGCCTCAATAGTGTGCAAATTAGGATTCCTACATATGCGACCGCTTCAGCTCTGGCTGAAAAGTCGCATGCCACAGAGTGCATGGCGCGCTGGCACCTTGCGTGTACGAGTAACGCGTGACTGCTTGAAGGCACTGACCCCTTGGCGCGATATGACACTGTATCGCCGAGGTTTTCCTATTGGCCAAGTGATCAGGAGAAAGACTGTTACGACAGATGCATCGAGCACGGGTTGGGGAGCCGTATGCGACGGCTGACCAGCCTTCGGGACGTGGTCAGATACGGAGAAGTTGTGGCACATAAACTGTCTGGAGCTCCTTGTTGTACACCTAGCGCTCGAGTGCTTTCTCCTGGACATTCTCCACTGTCACGTTCTCATCAGGACGGACAACATGATAGTGGTAGCGTTTATAAATCACCAAGGGGGTGTGAGCTCGCGGCTGGCAAGAGACCTTCTTCTGTGGGCAGATCAACACCTCCTCTCCATCCGGGCAGTACATGTCCCCGGACGCCTGAATCACGGCGCAGACTTACTGTTGAGGGGCAGGGTGATCCACGGAGAGTGGAGATCACACCCTTTGACAGTCAATATGATTTGGAGTGTATTTGGCAGGGTGGAGGTGGATCTCTTCGCATCAGTGGAGAACACTCACTGCCCACTGTTTTATTCACTGACACTGTCTCCCCTGGGAGTGGATGCACTAGCTCAGAGCTGGCCGAAAGTACGTAAGTATGCCTTTCCTCCAGTGAAGCTTCTGCCTCGCATGCTTTGCAAAATCAGAGAGGAAAGGGAATCTGTTCTGTTAGTGTCACCGAAATGGCCTAACCAGCCGTGGTTCCCAGAACTAGTAGAGATGCTGGTAGCCCCCCCGTGGACTGTCCCACTGAAGAGAGACCTCCTCTCTCAGGCACAAGGAATGGTATGGCACCCAAATCCAGAGTCATGGAGCCTTCAAGTCTGGCCGCTCAACGGGACTTGCCAGTAACAGATGCACTTCCTCAGCACGTGTTGAACACTATCTCTGAGGCTAGAGCTCCTTCCACGAGGCGTCTTTACGCACATAAATGGAGAATTTTCACAAATTGGTGCGTATCGCGGGGCGAAGACCCATATAACTTTCCAATACCAATAATTGCCTTTCTTCAAGAGAGATTTGATAGTGGTCGTATGCCATCCACATTGAAAGTGTATGTGGCCGCTATAACAGCCTTTCACGCGCACGTCAATAATCGCCCTATCAGCAGAAATTACCTGATCATACGATTTTTAAAAGGAGCAAGAAGGCTGAACCCTTATCGCCCTTCCACCCTACCCACTTGGGACTTGGCGCTTGTACTTGAAGCTCTCACGGGACCCCCGTTCGAGCCCATACAATCCAGGTCGTATACACCCCTGTACTGACACGCCACCAATCCAAATGCTCATCACATTGTTATGATATAGTTCATCACATCTTTTAGGACATGATCACCATCATACTCTTGCTTATTGGCGGTGCCATTTCATATTCTCTGTTTCACCAGCGTTAACTCTGCCCCTGGTGTGACGCAGCATTGTCTAGTGGCCGCAACCTAGCTCAGGATCTTAGAATGCCAAGTTGCTTTAGTCAAGATTCTGAATAGATGACGTACAAGCGCTGCTTTATATAGAGTGGAGCCCCTCATATTTCTCACGCTTGAACGCCATTGGCCAGTTTCACTGGCGTGATTCAATAAGGCTTCAGTAGTACTTGGAGGAAAGGGTAATTCCCATAGCAATGTCTCGTTCCCTCATCTCAGGGAACCGAAGTTACGTGAGTAACCGAGAGCGTTTTCACGTGCATACACATCTACCCCACAACCCTAATCCTACCCATTGCATATCATATGCAAGCCAAAGACAATTTTTGTCTATAAACAGTATGCCAAATCGAAACATAAACTTGTGCTATTGATACGCAATTTCATAAGATCAGGTTGAAATTTGCGAGCAGAATAGGAGAATGCTGATTGTTGCGGTTGTGTGTGCTTGAGTCATCTTTTCTACCTTGTGATGCAGTTTGGTACAAAAATATGTCAGGATAGTAGATTTATACTTTTGTCAGTGACCCAGCATTCAAGAGCGATACAGTCATTTAGTTACTTGAACCAACGAATCATAACCTCAGACTGAGTTTCTGACTACTAGTTTCATCATTATTTAAAAATACATAAAACCATGTTGAATAACCAGTGCGGTGTCCGTTATTGTGTTTGCAAATGTGTATTCTTAACCTTCACAAAATGCTGATTTTCCAACTCATAAGGTCGGTGTAAAATAAATAAATGTTAAAAAATTTTGCAACCCTGTTATATACAGTGGGTACGGAAAGTATTCAGACCCCTTTAAATTTTTCACTCTTTGTTATATTGCAGCCATTTGCTAAAATCATTTAAGTTATTTTTTTTCCCTCATTAATGTACACACAGCACCCCATATTGACAAAAAAACACAGAATTGTTGACATTTTTGCAGATTTATTAAAAAAGAAAAACTGAAATATCACATGGTCCTAAGTATTCAGACCCTTTGCTCAGTATTTAGTAGAAGCACCCTTTTGATCTAATACAGCCATGAGTCTTTTTGGGAAAGATGCAACAAGTTTTTCACACCTGGATTTGGGGATCCTCTGCCATTCCTCCTTGCAGATCCTCTCCAGTTCTGTCAGGTTGGATGGTAAACGTTGGTGGACAGCCATTTTTAGGCATTTCTGTCCACCAAAAATTTAAGGGGGTCTGAATACTTTCCGTACCCACTGTATGTCTAAATAATTTAGAATATTTTTTTAAGTAATAAAATAGTTTTATATACATTGGAATGGGTTGAAGTTCAATTATGTAATGACTGAAATTAATGCAAGGCGTTGTGCAGTAATTAGTACACAGGCTATATTCACACTTGCAAGCCTTTAGTACTCAATTCCAATTATTTTTTTTTTGTATAGCTGCTCACATTGTGGCCAATATCATATTTCCAGTGTGAACTGATTATGGTTCTGAACGGACATGCATGCATAAAAGAACAATACAGGGTTGCCAGATTTTCACAAAATCAGCCAGATTGCTTCTTAAAACTAGTCCAAAACTAGCCCGATCATGTTCCGGTGGTAAATATCACATTAGTGGGATCACTTCAGCCCACGAAGTTGAAAAATGACCCGCGACAACAATGGAAAAAGTAACCCAATTCCACTGGAAAACTGTGGACTTGGCAACACCTGCGCAGCGTGCTGTCATACAGAAATAAAATATTTGGATTTGGGCCACATTTGCCAGCAGTGTGAACAGAGCCAAAATGTCAATTTTTTTGCTGATAATTAACCAGTGCACTATTCTGATTTCCAGTTATAGCAAACAAATATTACTATTAATTTAATTTTTTGCAATAGTTTATGTGTCAGCAAACCAGACTAGATTCACTGGCAACGCATTTTACATCTGAGATTATGCATGCAGTAGATGCTGGGTTCATCTCAAGACAAACAGTGGGAGTCTTACCAGGCATTTTTATAAAACACTGTATTTTTTTATTTTTATTTTTAAAAAGAGACTACACATGCCAGACTACATGAGTTTCCTAAAGCACTAAACTCTAATATGTACATCACAGACACACAAAACTGGATCCGTTACTGTGCACCCCGTCCCTGTCATAATCCTGTTATATACATTTTTAATCAAATGTTTAAAAAAATTATAATTTGGCAGAAGGCATGTTCAAGATTTCTGCAGCAGCTTCCCATAACCCCCTCTGGCGGGGTCATAGTCCTGCCTGTACTCATCTCTGACCTGGAAACACACAGAGCAAGCTTGTAAAAACTGCTCCGGTGTCTGGTACACAGATTTACATTACACCCAAACAGAGCCACATAATGCTGGATCATGGAAAATAACACTGCATGTACAGTGGGCTCCAAAAAAGAGACATATCAACAAAATACTGAAAATTGAGACATTGAAAAGTTGAAAAGAAAAT
>NW_015505282.1:356530-372588 GCF_001515645.1 Sinocyclocheilus grahami | reverse complement strand
TTGCATAATATATGTATGTGTGCTGTGTATATTTATTATGAATATATAAATACACACACATGCATGTATATATTTAAAATATATATATTTCATATAAATTATATGAATATAAATATTGACATGTATATGTATATTTTCAAAATGTATACTGTATGTGGTGAAAAATTTAAGGGGGTCTGAATACTTTCCGTACCCACTGTATATAAATATACACAGTACACACACATATATATTATGCAAACAAAAACTTTTATTTTGTATGTGATTAATCGTTTGACAGCATTAATATATATATATATTCAGAATAGAAGCATGAAAATGGCCTCGTGCTTCTGGACCTCAATTATATGATTTTTTTGCTAGTAACAAAAAAAAACATGTTCCTGAAATATGGATGTAATAATTATTGTGATCATAGTTATATCATTGTGTGCTTTATCACTTACCTGCCCGCCTGACTTGCCCCGGCCAAACTGTCTGCCCTCTTTAAAGCCTGCGTCCCAGTCTGTTCGGATGATCCGGTCATCCAGCCTCGTGCCATTAATAAACCTCATAGCATGCTCAGCATCAGCACGAGTGTAATACCTTCACATCAGTGGTTAAAGAACTGACACTAGTTTCACAGTCCCGGTGTCTGAAAGCAGAAGTCTTAGCCCAAATTCAAATGTGATCGTGATCAAAGGTGTTGGAGTTATTTTAAAGAACTAATATATCAAAGGAAATTAAATGACTTCATACTAATCTCAAACACTGATGAGGAATTATGCAAAAGTTGCAATTCCTAAAGAGATAGTTCCCCCCTTAAAATAATAGAAAATTTATGAATTCTAAACCCATTTTCACACATAGAGCACATCAAATATGGTAAACGGAAGCTCAAATATGCCGTTTTGATGGAATCGAATTTAAAGCAGGGACAGAAATCACTCAGGTTTAATTAAAAATATCTTCATTTGTCTTTTAAAACTGACCTAACAGGGCTCTACAGTGCGCCCGAAAACTACTGCGTGCGACTATGAACAATGTTTTAGGAGCACCAGTGCGACTGACCAGATCTTCATCATACTTGTGATTGCGCTCAGAGGAGCTTCAAAGCTTTCTACGTGTGTTTGCAGCATTGAGTAATGTATCACAGACATATCTCATGAATCCTTTCATAAGCAAAGTGTAGACAGGGTGTAAATAAGAGATTCATTGCGCAGTGTAGAGAGCTTTGTTGATTACAAGAAGTTAATATTAAGTGACTTACATTGTCTGATTTTGCTCTATTTCATCGTCGAAAATAGATTTAACCCTTGTGCGACCTTTTGGACATTTTTGTCCTTTTCAGTTTTGTTTTTTGATCATTTTGCCTGTGTTATTGCCAACTGCATACATTTTGGCACAGGTGTGTATTTTTATTGGAATTTCACTTCCATTTCCTTTAATAAATCTGTTTTGCACTAGGTACAAAAAATTGTTCCTCTCAGGACCTTAAGGACAAAAATGTCCCCATTGAAACTGCTATTTTTAATCGCAGTGCCATTTAACTGTAAAATGATGCCATTTTTGTTGATAGGCTTTCATTATATTGGCAAGGCTTTAAAATTAAATGTTTTATTATTTTTTACCAGATGGTGCCATTTTTTCAAGTTTGACCTATAAAGAAAATACTGGCTTTATTCTTGTTTTCTGCTTCTGCATATTATAGAGCCAATTGGATAAATAATGCAGCTATAATTGTGTGGGTGTGTTGGTAAGGATGTCAGAGTGTGGTTTGCATGCGTGTCATAAAAAAAAAAATTTGTGTGTGTGTTCTTGTAATATTTGAGAGAAGAACTCTACTGCAAATCACAAATCCAACCACTGTGTGCACCAGCAGAGTTTTGCTGGCATCTAATGGGGAAATGTGGTACTGCGCCCAAACAAAATCTTACTGACAGCTCATTTTTTGAGATATCAACCTCAAATTTGGAACACAACTTGTTTAGATTTATGGCTTTGATTTTCTAGCAGGTATAGAGTTCAACATGTTTCATAAAATATATATTTTATATAAAACATTGTTCATAAATCATTTTCATAAACCTAAAACATCTAGAACTTTTTTTTTTGGTTTCACTTTTTAAAAATGTTTTACTTCAACAATAATCTGCCATGGGTCTTCTTTAAAATGAGACCAAACTTAACTCTATGCTCCCAAGCTTCACATTTTTATGACCTTTTTGTCCACTATGGACCTGTGTAACTTTTTTTAATTGACGCACACGGGTTAAACAAAGTAACAGCTCAGCCGCTGCGCATCTCCATTCAAACACAGCGGTGTTTCGTTTATGAATGAACTCTGTTTTTAAATGAATCTAGTGAGTCAGTGATTCATGATTACCCATTCATAAAGACGTCACTTGCTTCATTCCTGAATGAATCAGCCGTTCGAATGAATCAATTGAATGAATGATTCAGTGATAAAATCAGTGACTTGCCGCCACCTGCTGGCAGTTTTAGTTTCATTTTTAAAGTATCTTTTCAGTTATTTAAATCTTTTAATATTTCTGTATTCAACATTTTATATTTAAAACTAAAACATTACCCTCCACATGAATTTATGGATTTAATCGCACTCATGCCACCTCTGAGCCTCGTTAAGTGTCTGAAAATACACCTACACGCCACTTGTGTGTTCTTCAGTGCCACCGCTGTACAAATTAATTTTGTTAATACAATTAATGACATACTTTCAATAAAGTTTTTAAAAAATGCCATTACAAAGGTAAAAACAAATTTCCACTGTAAATCACTTTAAGGAGTCAAATATCACCTCGTAATGGAAAGGCACATTTTTAATAACATTTTGAATTATTGATTAGAAGGTGCTCCTAAAAAGAAAAGTAAGCGTAGAGCCCTGCCTAAAGTCTGAGGTGAGTAAATGACAGTTTTGGTGGACTGTGCCTTTAAAAGTTTGCAGCAGCAAACAAATGTCAAGTTTAATTTGAACTGCCAGAAAGAGAATCAATGACAGCATTAAAAGCAGCATTTCACACCCCCTGGTCCTGAGCTGGAAGGATACTCAACGAAACAGAAGCCGCAGGCGGTCTTCTTGACTTTGTCGAGGCCGATGACGATCCTCTTGACGTCTCCGCTCTTGGAGAAGAGCTCGTGCACCTGCTCCTCTGTGGTGTAGAAGGACAGGTTTCCCACATACAGCGAGCAGCTCTGCTTCAGCAGCTTCTCCTGCTCGTAACGGTTGCCCTGCAGAGATGTCCAGAGTCCCTCCCAGCCACCGAGAAGCTGCTGCACACCTCTAGCACCAACAGCTTCATCTTTGGGATCACAGTGGTTTTGTTTTGTTTTGTTTGTTTTTAAATGAGAAACACAGCAGGGACACATTAAACTGATAATGTTACAGAAGACTTCCATTTTAAAATCAAAGAGCTCTATAAAAAACACTGATCACTATTACACTGGAACAAAAGCATCAAATCAGCAGATTAGAATGATTTCTGAAGGATAGGGAAAAGTGCTATACAAATAAAAACATGTAAAGGCTGCTGGAAATAGATATAAAATATAATAAAATAGAAAACAGTCATTTAAATTGTAATAATAATTCCCAGTATTGCGTTTTTTTGGACTTTTTTTAATCAATTAATGCAGCTTTGGTGAACAACAAGTCTGTATCTAACATGCCTTTTTAAAGGAACTGTATGCATTAAACAATTAAACACTGAATCTATTGGCGTAATGGATATAATAAATACTGAATATGTATTATCCAAGGGACTGCTTCACAAAAGGCCAACTGTAATGTGGAAGGTTTTTTATAAACACATTAATCGAGGAACATAAAATATACACATTTGCAAAAAATATATATATTAAATAAACAATTAAGTTTGTATAATCTATAAATGAAAAATAAACAATAATATGACGAGGAAAGAACAAATAAAAGGTGCCAGAATGTTTATCAGAAGGAAAAACACACCTCAAATGCTCACCTTAAAATCTTGGTCTCTATACTGGCTTATATCCATATATGAGTCGCTGAAAAGAGCATTTAATTTAATAGACATAGTGAAATTAATAAAATTAATTCAGATTCAGAAAAACTGTCCTTCTTCTTCTTCTTCTTCTTTCAGTTCGCAGTGGTATAACAGTGCATTACCGCCTCCTACTGTTAACTAAACACAGACCACTGTGAACTCAATACACACAAACTCAGATGCCTTTATTTGTGTATATATATAATAATACATGTTTTAAAAACGTTTTAGAAGGGTTTTAGAGGACTTTTGTTTACTTTTCAACTACTTAAGCTAAGAGTCACCCAGCTAAACCATCTCTGTCAGGCTGGTAAATATAAAATTAAAAAATTATTTATTTATTTATTTGTTCATTCATTCATTCATTCATTCCACTTCTCACTTGTTTCGCGCAAATATCGCTTTGTCCCGCGAGATCGGCGTCACTGGTGAGCTCCAGCATGGACGCGAACACAGACAGCGGCTCGTCTGCGTGAGCAGAAAGAAAACAGCGAGAAAAGGCGAAAATAATACAGCGAGAGAAACAACGACAGACCGTATGACCACGACGCATTATATTAATAACACGTAACGTCTTTATAATAAACTCGCATGAGCCGAAACTGTAACGACGCGAAACACAGAGCAGTAACGTTACAGAGCTAATCTTCATACCGCAGTAAAGATAAGTTTGCGGTTTGATTTTCAGATTTCTTTTGGCTATAAATACACAGTGCGCTGTCATAGACATGAAAATAAAACCGAGTGTCGTTTTCCATGATTTGTGAATTCAGGTGACGCTGTCCTCCTGGCCGAAATCAGGTTTTTTTTTCGTTGCGACTCTCAATTTTATAATGCCTATAGCTCCAAAAGTTGTACATTTAGAGGATTGAAACCGGTGTCATAGTCACCAGCTCGATTTGTACATTTTTTCATAAGGAATGTGAAAAATAGGCGTTCTTTATGTTTAACGTCTATTACCAATAAACACGCAGGCTGCTCGAATACAAAAACATTGTTTTTTTATGGAACGATTTTCCGGACAATTTTCAATAATGCAGGATTTGCAATTGCATTTGGATTATGTCACAATTTATGCGTCCACATATTGAAAACGCAATTGAAAACACAATTTGCTATTCTATTTGAAAATTGTCCGGAAAATCGTTCCATAGTTTTTAGGTCAAACTCGATTTGTGAAAACTTTCCCAAACACAGTTTATCGCGTGTCTTTGTTTCGCTTTGCACTGCTCTTTTTTTCTTCTGTTATAATGTCATACGTTGCAGTTCCAGTGAATAATGGTTTTCCAAGCCATTAGATAAATCATACACGGCTCTAATAGACTATTGTGATTTGTGTAATCTTTCACAATATAAAGGTTTGGTTGTTTTACCTTACCTTTTATGAGTCCTTGGCTTCTATTTTCTGTTTTGCTAAAGGTTTCACAGTATAGTTTTTGTTATTTAACCCTTCCCTGAGGCCTTAACTTAACTATTCTGATCTGTGGTAACTTTCAGAGGTAAGTACGAGTCAGCTGACCCTTCCCTTGTACGTCACTATTCTGATCTGTGAAAACATTCAGTTTGGCTCAGCTGACCCTGCCCTGAGTCACTAACATCACTATTCTGATCTGTGAAAACTTTCACAGTTCAGTTTGGGTCAGCTGACCCTTCCCTGAGACACTAACATCACTATTCTGATCTGTGAAAACTTTCACAGTTCAGTTTGGGTCAGCTGACCCTTCCCTGAGACACTAACATCACTATTCTGATCTGTGAAAACTTTCACAGTTCAGTTTGGGTCAGCTGACCCTTCCCTGAGACACTAACATCACTATTCTGATCTGTGAAAACAGTGATGTTAGTGACTCAGGGAAGGGTCAGCTGACCCTTCCCTGGGTCATCTACATCCCTATTTTGATCTGTGAAAACTTTCACAGGTCCGTTTGGGTCAGCTGACCCTTCCCTGTCTTTATAATGATACGTATAAGGACATTTTTTTTTACATCTGTATACAAGTATATGCATATATTGTTGTTTATTTAAATTATATTATTATTTTTATATATTCTATTATTCCGTTTTTCTTTTCTTGATTATTACTGTTTTATCCTGCAATGTATCTACAAAAATATAGTATATAAATCAGTCCCTATATCTTTATTATTTTTGCTTATTTAATATTTATTTTTATTTATTTGCTTAACTACATTTTGTTTTTCTTCTTTCTTCACTCGCTCCCATTTATATGTATGTATGTATGTATGTATGTACAGTGGATATCGAAATAATCACCCCCTTTAATATATTCACAAATGAAGATGGACAGTTTTTGTTTTGTTTATTCATTGCAACTTATAACATCCAAGTGAAAGATATAAAACCAACAAGTCAGGAAAAAAAAATCAGAATCACAAAGTTCGCAAAAGGATCACCCCCTTGTTTTTTTTGTCTTTTTAATTACAGCTTTTAGTTTGTTGGGATATGTCGCTACTTCAATATTTGTCCACTCTTCTTTGCAGAATTGCTCAAGTTCAAGTGTATTTGAATAAATATCACAAATCTAAAAGGTGTGCATTATAACGGAGACCTACATGAACACTTCACAGTTGGTTGTGTTACTGTAAGTAATTTTCCTCAAATGCTATTGAAGTTAGAAAAGTGTATACCAATGTCGTATGTAACTTTAGAGACGGTCCCTAGATTTGCGAATATCGAGTGCCGGGAAATGACACCTCTGCAGGGGTGTGAAGTAACGAATTACAAATACTCACGTTACAGTAATTAAGTAGTTTTTATCAGTAAATGTACTTTTTTGAGTAGTTTAAAAATGGTGTACTTTTACTTGAGTACATTTTAAGTGATGTATCGGTACTTTTCCTCCGCTATTTTCCTCCGTTTGTGGTCGTTACATGCTTATTTTAAATTTTATTTTTATCCATCAACGTGATTGGATAGAGAGTAATAGGTCTCGTGACTTTCGTCAAATCAAATTGTGCATAGAAAACTTTAACCGCCAACTGTTTTTCATGGCTGCTGGAAGCGCATTCTTCAAGCATCAATTCAGTCGCATCTTCCTCTAACTTAATGTTAAGGTAAATTTCGGATTTCTGCTTACTAAATGATTTGTATATATGCTTGCCTATCTACACGGCCTGAAATTTGGTGTGAGGTTGCGGCTATTGCGTACAGTGTTAACTCCTGCAAGTGCCACGTTCGGTAAATTCCCCACTCACTTATGAGACGCGCGAGCTGCGCTGCCTCGTCTTTCTCTCTCTCGCGCATGCGTTCTGCAGCAGTCACTTGGATAAGTCGTTGTTGCTTGTTGACTTTTGATGAGTTTGAGCGCGCTGTGAAAAAGTGTGTTGGAAACACAAATTGAGGACCAAATCTGCACCTTATTGATGACCCGGGGCGTTAATATACTGCATCTGTGCCAGCACGTGATGTAATAAAACTGCAGCTCGTTAATAAACGTTTTTATCCATTTTATCCACCTTTTTCTTGTCGTAAAAATGGGCGCGGCCATTTGTAAATTATATGGGTCTGGCTTCCGGTCTCATCTGCGTCCACTCCGTCCAGCTATTTTTAGCTGAACAAAACAGTTCGTTTTGCTGCTTGATATTGAAAGTTGGTGTGTCTTATCATATTATTTTAATGTATTATCTGAAATTATGAACACACTGGATTGTAGTGCAAACAGTTTTACCGTTTACTGCACATTGTTATTCTCCTCGTTATTTACCTACAGCGGCTAATGAACCGGAAGTCTAACCCACAGGCTTACTTCCGCGTTGAAGAAAAAGGTGGATACAATCCGCCTTTATTTAGCAAGTGCACTCACGCATAAACATCAACATAACAATTCGAGTAAAAGGTATGGCATGAATTTGACATCCTTCTAGAACAATGTGCATTTATGTCAAAATTGTAACATAATTTATCAAGTTTAGTTATTCTTATTTCTTTATTGCAAAACGCTAAAACTGGCACCGTTTTGGAGAGAAATGGGCTCTCATTTGAACCCATATCATGGTGTGTGATGCTGAACTATGAGTTTCTAATGGTGTTTGTAATTTGCACTGTTCTAAACATTTAATATTTTGTGTGCAATAACAGCATGCTGTCTCAGTGGCTTTACACATGATTTTAAATCTATTTTTTCAAACTTTTTGATTTAAATGGGGATGATTGTACTGAGAATAACTCATTTATTCTTCAACTGAATACTGTTTCCGTGCTGTTTTGATGTATTTTAAAGAGTTGGCAGTCAAAATTAAAATTGCTGGATGATATTCTTTATGACAAATAAGATAATGTGAATTACAGAATGTAGAATGTTACTACATTGGATTTACACCATGCATCTCCTGTCAGCGGGAAAGCTGCGCCCCCGGCTATCACAAGACCCGACCAAGTGCATGGTTGACACCCTCTCATTAGCATGTTGTGCAGAGGAAAAATAAATGCGGAACTACATTCAGAAATAAATGACTGATCAAAGGAAAATAAATAGGATGAGTTTAGCATTTCCTTAAACATTTTCCATTTGCCCACCAATTTATTTGATTTATTTGCCTACTTTAATCACGTTTAATTATTTCTATATGTATTTAAACAAGAATTTGTGTATTTATACACTTATTTATTTATCTGAAAATTTGAACGTTTTCACAGATCAGAATAGTGATGTTAGTGACTCAGGGAAGGGTCAGCTGACCCATAGTGAACTGTGAAAGTTTTCACAGATCAGAATAGTGATGTTAGTGACCGAACCGTTATCTGACCATAACTGCACTGTGAACGTTTTCACAAATCAAAATAGTGATGTAAATGAATCAGGGAAGGGTTAACTGACCCAACACTGCACTGTGAAACTTTTGCAAATCAGAATATTGAAGCCAAGTACTCAAGGAACGGTACAACAACCAAAACTTTATTGTCAAACAAAGTGTACAATTGTATGTGTGTATGTGCTCATTTACCTAATGAATTGGAAACCGTTATTCACAGGAACAGCACCGAATGACATTATTATAGGCTACAAAAAACGGGGGGCAGAGCAAAGAGAAACAAAGACACGCAATAAACTGTGTTTGGGAAAGTTTTCACAAATCGTGTTTGACCTAAAACAATGTTTTTGTATTCGAGCAGTCTGCGTGTTTATTGGTAATAGACATTAAACATAAAGAACGCCTATTTTTCACATTCCTTATAGCGGACTTACCAAGGGGTTTACGGACAAGATCTTAACTGTGGAAAAAATTTACAAATCGAGCTGGGGAATATGACACCGGTTTCAATCCTCTAAATGTCCAACTTTTGGAGCTATAGGCATTATAAAATTGAGAGTCGCAACGAAAAAAAACCTGATTTCGGCCAGGAGGACAGCGTCACCTGAATTCACAAATCATGGAGAACAACACTCGGTTTTATTTTCATGTCTATGACAGCGCACTGTGTATTTATAGCCAAAAGAAACACAGTTTGTGCCCAAAAAGTGCCGTTGCTAGTACAGTTACATTATGAAAACCGGTGGTTTTGTGCCACTTCCACCGTGTAATCAACGAAATGAAATCTCAGAAGGATTTTCTGAAAGCCTCTTGCAGTGTTTGAAGGAGCTCCAGTGTTATTTCACAGTCAGTGTACCAGTTGCTGCAGACTGAAGTGTGTGTCTGAGCTTCTCTCTCTGTGGCAGGTCTTCAGGCTCCTCCAGAAGGCCGAAGCAAAGCGGACGCAGGAGGACAGGGCTCTGCTGCAGGAGCATCAGGACACGGTGCAGGAGCTGAGCCGGAGACAGAGCCGCAGATCCCTGCTCAAGAGGAAACAGGAGGAGGTGGACATCAACAGCGCTTCTGCGGCTCTCAGAAACTCCTCCACCACCCTAAACCACATTAACATTAAACCGTTATTAACTCGGCGTTTCTGTTTTCCAGTACAAGTATGCAAGCATCCTCAAATCAAGATACATTCACTTGAGTAGCAAAATGAAGAAATTAAGTCTGGTTTTCTGAAAAAATTAACAAAATTAAGTAAGTTTATGGCAAGAACAAATATCTGTCGATGGGGAGTGAAAATCGTGTTGTCCTTTTAAAGGGGTCATATGATGCTGCTAAAAAGAACATTATTTTGTGTATTTGGTGTAATGAAATGTTTATGCGGTTTAAGGTTAAAAAAACACACTACAGCGAGAATAAAAGTTACGCCTTCTTTCTTTGCGTGAACATTTGGGCGGCGTTATGCAACTCTTCCCACATAGTGAGGTAGACATGTGGGGGCGTGTTAGAACGAGCCGTTTTAGGTAGGTGTGGCTGACTCTTAACTTTTATAAAGAATATCTCTTTGGATTTGAGACTTTAGTCTTTGCAACTTTACAGATCTTCTTTATGCACCAAGAGCTTGTAACACTCCAAAGAGAAAGGAACAATTGAAATCGCATCATATGACCCCTTTAAAGCACTTTAACAGAGATGCGAACAGGTAAAGGAGAAAAAAGGTGAGAACATTTCGCAGATCGGGGGCATGCTCCACACAGAATTTATTTTAAAGATATTTGCTTTACATTCTCATTTTTAGTTACTTTAAGGTATTTTTTAAATATTTTTTTATTACCTTATATGTCAAAAACTGTAATTTTTCACGCGCACACACAAAAAATATATAATTTAACATCTTATTGCAAAATTTTACAAAAATCAAGATTGAATATATGTGGTCAAAATCACATAAAGTATGAAGTGCTATTTAAGACAATATTGGCTGATTAGACCTAAAATGCATAATGTTTGCCCTCTCTCTCTCTTCACTGTTCCCACATCTCAGACCTCAAATACATAAAATATTACCCTTTTTAGACAGAGTAAAGATTAAAGAA
This sequence comes from Sinocyclocheilus grahami, assembly GCF_001515645.1. Taxonomy (NCBI): domain Eukaryota; kingdom Metazoa; phylum Chordata; class Actinopteri; order Cypriniformes; family Cyprinidae; genus Sinocyclocheilus; species Sinocyclocheilus grahami. The sequence continues at coordinate 361,713 of NW_015505282.1, read as the reverse complement.
AATACTGTGCAAAACCTATTGAAATAACCAGTTCTTTATTTAAAAACACATTCTCATTGGATCTAAGCAAATCTCAAAATGAGTTGTTACCAAAAGGTGAGGAGTTTGCATCTATAGTTTAATAGTCTTGAGCCCATTGACAGATGTTTTTTCTTGTTTTAATCATGAACACACTTCATTTTGATTGAATTTCACAGAAAACAAGACTTATAAGTGTCTTAATCTTGAATCTTTGGACATTTGCACTGGAAAACAAGTCAAAAATACTGATGAAGATTGAAGAACATTATTATCTATCTGTCATCTATCTGTTTATGGAAAATTCATTAATATTTTCCAACTTTGAAGTGTCTAATACAACTTATTGTGTGCTCCCTAAAGATTTCACTCAGATGTGGTTGACATAATGGGTTCCCTTCAATTTATTCCTTTAATTTGCTTTACTTGGTCTTAAATGTACTTAGATTTACATAAAACCTGCAGAAACTCTGATACAGATACTAAACATGCATTTGAATTTCTCATCCATTAATAAAAGCTGTCCTTCATTCAGGTGTAGCATGAATACATTCCCAGACACACACTACATCCAGTGATAAATGATAAATCTGGTATTTTGTTGAAGCAATAAGCACTTCGCGTCGTGCCTAACATGCCCCTTAGCTGTTATAAATTCACTGTAAACCACGGCATCACGGGGATTATTGCTTTTATAAGATGGTTATTCGATATATGTAGTTAGGTTTCACAGAATAAAACAGAGCAAATAAAGTGTAATGATATTTATAAAAACAGTATTCTTCCACCAAACAATGTAGTTCCTCAGAAACAGTTGTGGTTCCAACAAAGTGGTTGCCGAGCAACACACAGAAGTAAAGAAAGGTGTATGTTTGTAGAGTAATTTACAACAGCTTCGAACGCGGCTCAGCCAATCAGAATCAAGCACCGGAACTCTCCGTTTTAAAATGTCAAACAAATGATACTTTGTATTATTTTTGCAATTAACGATTTAATTTACGATTGAATCCAAAGGCTCCTCAAGTCCTGTGGCTTTGTCGGAATCTCCACCAATGCAGTTCACCTGTTTGATGAGTACTATGTATTTCATGAGCTATTTCTCGTATTGACTGGTGATATAAATGTGGTTGTGATGGTTGCAGGTGTTTGATGATGCTGAGAGCCTGAAGGCTAAAGTGAAGCAGCTGGAGGAGGCGCTGCAGCAGGCCAAGCATGTGGTCATCTACACCGGAGCAGGAATCAGCACGGTGCATCTGTCTCATAAACACAGTGGCTAGATAGAGTGCATTAAAACCATTCCTAATTTTGTATTACCAACAAAACAATATTGAAGTGTCATGAAACCCTAAAACACATTTTTTGAGGTGTTAACACATCCCAGCAAGCAATTTTGCATTTAAAAGACGTCTATTAGCCATCTAAACACAGCCCAGACATCTAGGCTAAAACAAGGCTAAATTTGGGCTGTCAGTGAAAATCTAATAGACGTCTAATCTTAGCCCAAGGATAGACTAGTCATCAATTAGACGGCTAATAAACGACTACATATATAAGTCTAATAGACGGTGAATGTGGGTCTAGGCCAGGGGTGGCGAACGTCAGTCCTGGAGAGCCGCAGCCCTGCAGAGTTTTGCTTCAACCCTAATCAAACACACCTGAACAAGATAATCAGAATCTGAAAGGTTATTAGGAAGCTACAGGCAGGTGAGCTTTAATTAGGGTTGGAGCTGAGCTCTGCAGGGCTGCGGCTCTCCAGGACCGGAGTTCGCCACCCCTGGTCTAGGCTAACACAAGGCTGAATTTGGGCTGTTAGTGAAAATTTAATAGAAGTCTAATCATAGCCCAAGAATAGACTAGTCATCAATTAGACAGCTATTAAACGACTACATATATACATCTAATAGACAACAAAATGGCAATCCATCCAAACAAATTCAATATACAGCTTTTATTTAAAAAAAATAACATTTTTGACAACTTAAGACAATACAAAATGATAAAAATACAAAAGAATTAATGACAAAATAAAATGTTATAAATACAATACACTTAAATATAAATATTATGGTAAAAAAATCAGGAATTTTTAACAACTTAAGATAATAAAAATGAAAAAATTAAATATTTTAAATAATTTAAGATATTTAAAGTCCCCCTGTAGTGAAAATCAAGTTTTTTTATGTTGTTTATTTGTCTATATGGTGTTTTTAATATGCCTTTAGACAAACCATGTGCCAATCTATTAATCAACACCATCAATACCTAAATGCATTACTTCAGAGTTATGTGGCCTCTAGAACCTTGCGTTCTGCAAGTGAAAGGTGTATTATTGTGCAATGTCAAAGAGGCACAAAATCACGGACTTTTTCATTAACTGTTCCCTCCTGGTGGAATAACCTGCCCAAATCAATCCGAACAGCTGAGTCCTTAACCATCTTCAAGAAACGACTAAAAACACATCTGTTCCACCTTTATTTGACCCTCTAACTCAATTTTAATTCTACTTTAACTGTATTTAGCTTCTTTTTTTATTTTTATTTAATTTCTATCTACTTGTTTTTGTGTGTGTGTGTGTGTGTGTATGTGTGTATGTCTGTGTGTGTATAATATATATATACACCTTGCTACGTGTACTGCGTTAGGCTAACCGAGACTTGTCATTTGCACTTATATATTGTTGCTCTTTTGTTAGTTTTGACTGCTTTTAGTGTCCTCATTTGTAAGTCGCTTTGGATAAAAGCGTCTGCTAAATGACTAAATGTAAATGTAAAACTGTAGTTTCCCAAAGGCTGACCCAAAAATACGGTTTGAAACAGCCCTCGGTTTGTTACATCACAAACCAATAACCAATCACGTCAAGGGATCGATTCCTATCACTAGCATGCAAAATATACCAATACCAGCACAAAACCAAAAATAAATTAAAGCAAAAAACCCATGAAGCTGTGGTTTAATGTGATTTTAGAACGGCTAACTTGCATTATAACGTAAAAGTAGCCCGGAGTCAGACCCACCTCTCCCGCATCGGCATCTGCACTTCACATGCATTGCTCGCGGGCGCAAATTAAGAATCACAAACGGCTGCATTCGAGTCTTCAAGGCATTTTAGGACACAACATCGTAAGTATCTTTAACGAATGTTACAGTATTCACTGTAGTTGTCCGCTAGTAAAAAGATAGTTTTATCAGTCATTATCCGTGTATGCCATTGTTTTGCGTTTACTACAGTTCAGTGGATCAGGAGGCACTGGCTGGTGTGACTGAGTGGAGGCGGGACTAATTTGCATATTCATAGATCAGCGTATAGTAAATGAGGCAAGGGTGTAGAGTTGCATTCAAGCTATTTTAAGGAATGAGAAAATTATTTTCACAAGAAAAAACATTTAAATATGTAATTTTGATGATCAAAGATAAGTTTTAAGGGATAAAATATTTGACTACAGGGGGACTTGTAGTCAAATGAAAAAAAATCTAATACAAATCAAGAGCATGTTATCACACTTAACATTAAAACATTACAGATAAATGACAACATAAAAAAAAGATGAACCCTTTTGTTGGTTTACTTTAAACAAATAAAACAACCAACTGTGAACTTAAAGGAAATTATTAATTATTGGTTTTATTTCTTGTTATTTCTTGTTTAAATGCTTCCCAACTGCATTCCTCAAGTCCAGCTCTGTTGCTGCCGGGAAGTTGGTCATCACAGCATCTGCCAAATAAGAAAGCTTGACATATTTATTTTTACTTTACACTTATTGTGACAAGGAGTCATTCTCTTTTGATTGGATGCCTACTAAAAACAAAAACGAGAGATATATATATAGTGTATCACCATTCAGTGTGTTAAAAAAGAGAAGCTCTCTGGTAAATGTTGTGTGTTTTATACACATACCTCTAATGACAAGAACAGTGCACTCTTTTCAAATGCCTCTTTCTGCAGCGGACCACCCCCCTTCCTGTTGAATTTGGACATGAGGGAATTTTTTTATATTTAAAATATAATACAGATTGAGGTGGTTAGCAATTGTGGTTTGTTATGTTTGACATTTCAAAATGACCAGTAAAGGAATTCTTTTTTAAATGTCTGATTTGCGTTGTAACTTATTGAGTATTGACACCACAATATTTGATTAATGTTGCACGTTTTGTAGGCTTTGCCTGCCCAGCATCCTTCTGGCACTGTCTTTGAGGTTTCTTCCTTCAACTCTGCACAACTTTGACACCTGCATAACACATGCCAATGTCAAGCGGGTAGTATTATATGTGTCAGTGTACAAGTGTTTACCAACCTTAAACATTGATGCCCATTGACCTGCAAGTTTTCTATCTCTAACCCTGTAAAACTATTTATTCCAACAGTTTAAGTTTTTCCAAAATTGTCTGGCACAACTGACTTCATAACAACACAGTGATAGCTGCTGTAACTACAAGCCCAGTACACACATTAACCTCAAATGTACATGGAATAATAAATTCACCCCTAGTCCCCTACCGTTTTATTACATTATGTTTTCTGTTTGTACTGTTTAGGTTTTAATGCTGCATTGCACATCTGAGCTATTTGCACTATTTTAATACTGCTGCAAACTTTTTATAATTGATAATTTTATATTGCCATTTTAAATTATTTGTATTCTTAAGCTTTACTGTCAGTTTGGAAGTTTCAAAATAAACCTTATTGTACTTGTACAATGACAAAGATATTCTATTCAATTAGCTCATGCTCTCTCTGTATCTAACAAGCCATTGTTCAGTCAATAATTAAAATAAATTATGGACTTTGTCAAAGATGAGAGCTTTAGTGAGGAAATGTTGTTTTGGAGTGTTTTTTTGTTTGTTTGTTTTTTTTACCATTGCTGCTCGGATCTTTTCAATTTCCAACCGCTTTTCCAGATGTTGAAACTCCTCCTCAGTTTATCCAATTCTTCTGAGTGTTCACTGTATAAATTACAGTCTTGCGCTGTTTTAAAATCGTTAGAGTTTGTAAACACATACAAATGATAAAAATTTTACTCTATTAAATTTTGCAATGAATCCTCTGAACACATGCGTGCTGAACCGTGGGCCTAGTCACGGATCACTACCAACTACGATCTGCTCCCTTCACTAAAATGTCACGGTTCCTAAACATGATAACAAATAATATAGATAAATAATGAACA
>NW_015505282.1:349997-356369 GCF_001515645.1 Sinocyclocheilus grahami | reverse complement strand
AGCGGTTGGGAATTGTAATTGCATTTTTATTTATAAAATGAAAGACAGCCGAATATCAATAATATCATATAATGTGTATGAATGTAACATAACAACTTGTGGGATGCATGAAACCATATTATCAAATGCAAGTAAACTTTTGAAACATTTAAATGTTTCAAAAGTTTACTTGCATTTGATAAGAAGCTGCGTGGGCAAAAATTACATGTAAACAATTTTAAGGCTATTTTGGCTATGCTCATCGGTAGTCTGTTTACTGGTATAGGGCTATAGCCAAGCCGTTAAAATTAGACCCCAGATTGCCTCGATTTCGCCAGGTGGGCTAAAAGCAGACTACACGTAGCCCATCCAATTTAGAGCTAAATCGTGGCTACATAGACCATGTCATGAAATGACAGTTATATCTTTGTAGCTATTATTGACACTGCGAACATGATGGGATATCAACCATCTCATGCGCTGTCTGGCCAAAAACTACAGTGAATCAGGTTTGACTATAAGTGGGCTACAGATAACCGCTCTGACTACGAGCTAAATCGTGGCTACGCACAGGTTACGTATTGAACATTTCAAAGAAATGAAACCACACACTTTGTAAACGCTGTTACTTTGCTTACATGATGGAATATCATACATCTCACAAGTTATTTTGCCAAAAAAACGACATGAAACCAAATTCAAGGTTATTTGGGATAGAAGTGGGTAACACATTGCCGGACTAAATCAGGTTTATACTTAACCTAGACATTGAAATGACGGCTATTGCTTGCTGGGATATGAACAGGTTGCACATCAGTGATAACAACAATAGCACTAATTATTTCTATTATTAAGGGTAAAGTGGTTATTTTTTGGGATTAATTTTGTTCTTCTGGTTCAAAAAGCAAAGTTGAACCAACGTCACGAAAAGTGCATTGCAGTGGTGATTGACAGCTGTGGCTGGAGAGTACGTCTACGTCTTAAGTTTTGAGTTGTAAATGGTTATAAATATTAGATATGTTGTCCATCTCTGTGTTAATTGTGTAGGTTTGTGTTCTCGTCAGGCCGCCTCCATCCCAGACTATCGGGGGCCCAGTGGCGTGTGGACTCAGCTGCAGAAGGGCCGATCTGTGAGGTGAGGGATACACTACTACAGTGGTTCCTGTCTAGAATATGGATTTAGAGTTTAAGAGTTAGCCCTGCCTACTGTTTCTGATCGGGTGTGTTCTGCCACATGTTAACATCCGTCAGTGCGTCAGATCTGAGTCGAGCTGAGCCCACTCTCACGCACATGTGCATCTGGATGCTACACAAAGTGAAGATGGTGAGTGACGACACATGGTTTGTGTGTAATGTTTCTGTGAATGATCAGAATCCCGCATACATACAGCACACTGACATTGAGTGGTTTGTACTATATAGCAAATCTCAATAGCTTGATTGTTATATCGGCGGAAAACAAACTATATTATCGCCCCGTGATATATCCATTTTTTTTATATAGTACTTTTTTGCAGTTTGATCAGAAGGTACAGTAAGTTACATATTCTAGTATTTGGGAGCAGAGTTATTAAAGTCATTATCTACTATCTATCTATCCAGTAACTGTTTACATGTAATCTGGATTACGTAATCAGATTCCAAAAATTAAGTACTTAAAATGCTCATAATCAGATTACAGTTACTTTTTATGGATTACGGGATTACATATTATTCACACAATAGCAGTTACTTTATAATTCATTCATTCGAATTCTTTTTTTCTTGCTTGAAGTTTCCTTTTTAAAAATCCGACTGTCTGTCATACCATTTATTTACAATATGGAATGGTCATATAAATAACTTTGCAATCCGTGCTTCTAAATTTGGGGGGGAAACACTCTGTATGAAACAAATAAACATGAAATGTATCATTGATTATGAATGGTAAATTTAAATCAGGTTAGGTAAAAAGTAATCTGAAAAAAGTAGGCTGAATACATTACCTAAAATAAATAGCCTAGGTTACGTTACTAACTAGTATTCTTCATGTAATCTGTAATCAGTAACAGGCTACAATTTGTACGTAATCTACCCAGCATTGTATCCGCACACATAAAGTACAGGTGCATCTCAATAAATTAGAATGTCATGGAAAAGTTCATTTATTTCAGTATTTCAACTAAAATTGTGAAACTTGTGTATTAAATAAATCAGCAGAAGGAAGCATGAAGTGCTCCGAAATTTCTTGGTAAACGGGTGCAGTGACGTTGGTTTTCAAAAAACACAATGGACCAACACCAGCAGATGACATTGCACCCCAAATCATCACATACTGTGGAAACTTAACACTGGACTTCAAGCAACTTTGGCTATGAGCTTCTCCACCCTTCCTCCAGACCAGGGCTGCCCAAACTCGGTCCTGGAGGGCCGGTGTCCTGCAGAGTTTAGCTCCAACCCTAATCAAACAGACCTGAACCAGCTAATCAAGGTCTTACTAGGCATACTAGAAACTTCCAGGCAGGTGTGTTGAGGCAAGTTGGAGCAAAACTCTACAGGACATCGGCCCACCAGGACAGAGTTTGGACACCCCTGCTCCAGACTCTAGAACCTTGGTTTCCAAATGAAATACAAAACTTTCGCTCATCTGAAAAAGAGGACTTTGGACCACTGGGCAACAGTCCAGTTCTTCTTCTCCTTAGCCCAGGTAAGACGCCTCTGACGTTGTCTGTGGTTCAGGAGTGGCTTAACAAGAGGAATACGACAACTGTAGCCAAATTCCTTGACACGTCTGTGTGTGGTGGCTCTTGATGCCTTGGCCTCAGTCCATTCCTTGTGAAGTTCACTCAAATTCTTGAATCGATTTTGCTTGACAATCCTCATAAGGCTGCGGTTCTCTCGGTTGGTTGTGCATCTTTTTCTTCCACACTTTTTCCTTCCACTCAACTTTCTGTTAACATGCTTGGATACAGCACCCTGTGAACAGCCAGCTTCTTTGGCAATGAATGTTTGTGGCTTACCCTCCTTTTGAAGGGTGTCAATGATTGTCTTCTGGACAACTGTCAGATCAGCAGTCTTCCCCATGATTGTGTAGCCTAGTGAACCAAACTGAGAGACCATTTTGAATGCTCAGGAAACCTTTGCAGGTGTTTTGAGTTGATTAGCTGATCGGCATGTCACCATATTCTAATTTGTTGAGATAGTGAATTGGTGGGTTTTTGTTAAATGTGAGCCAAAATCATCACAATTAAAAGAACCAAAGACTTAAACTACTTCAGTCTGTGTGCATTGAATTTATTTAATACACAAGTTTCACAATTTGAGTTGAATTACTGAAATAAATGAACTTTTCCACGACATTCTAATTTATTGAGATGCACCTGTATACTCGTGTAGGGCGATATATCATATATTGCAAATCTCTACTGCTTGCACAATACAAGTCACCATTATTTAATTAGTGCCTTTTACAATACAGATTGTCAAAGCAGCTTTACAGTATTAAACAGGAAAATAGTGTCGAAGTAACTGTAATTTGTGACTATATTATTATAACTTGTAACTAAATGTGATTATATTATCGCCCAGTTACAATATAGTCTAGCTAAATGCAACTATAATATGGAACTACATTTCTGCCGAAACTCTGCATGCGAAAGATCATATTTTGAGCGCGCAAAAGTGCGTTTTGCACGCGCGTGAACTGAGTTTTGTGGAGAAAATGTTTGTCTCGCAAAGAAGAAGTATTTCGAGCGCACGAAAATCAATTTTGCTTTTAAAATACGTTTTTGGATGCGTGCAGACCTTCTCTTTTGCCCGTGCAACGTTTCACTAGCTTCTCAGCTGATGCCCGCTGCCCTCAGTGCTCACTAAATGCCAACAGCTCGCCTGCTCAACACAACCCAGCGTTACAATGTGCCATAATTCCAGCCAATCAGAGACCGAGGCTGCTAAATTCTGATTGGCTGCCTTGAGAACCAATCACAACATTTCTTGCATTGCCTCGACAGCAGAAGAGGAAAAATGCAGTGCATGCATAATTATTATGCAAGTTGATGTTCGGATCATATTTTTTTCCAAGCACATTTTACTAATTCCAAACGACATCAATCTTAATAACTACTATTAATCTTGTATTTAATCATTTATAATTGATATATAATTATTCATGAAGGCTAGAAGTGAACATTTTCTTATATTCAGGTGTGCATAATTAAGCAGATTTTCTTTTACAGATAAAATGAGCCAAAAAAGAGATTTAACTCAGACTGAAAGTAAAAAATTATTAAATGCCCATGAGAAATATTCAAAACTAATACAATACTAGAAATTGCGAAGTTAATGCATAACCATTGGACAGCAAAATGCTCAGTGGGTCAACAGGGTCAGTCAAAAACATGTGGAGAAGAAAATATGCATGTTAACTGCAAAAGGATTAGGAATTAAGGTGAAGAATTAGGTGTGAAATCACCAGGAGCCATTTAGTCTCCAGCGCCACCATTTTCCAGAACTGCAACCTACCTGGAGTCTCCAGAAGTACAAGCTGTCCGGTTCTCGGAGACTTAGGAGAAGTATAGAATCCTAAAAAATTACCCCTACTTAATAAGAATCACATACTGAAGTGTAGTAAAATACTTGAAGACTGATTTATATATATACGAAACGCGAGCTAAAGTTTTCTATCTCAGAGTGCAGCAGCTCGATGCGTCGATGTGAAGCAAAAGTCAAAGAGAGAAGACGCGGTACAGCTGAATCACCGCTGTTTTCATCTGATGGTTTGTGTGGATTTATTTACTCATCTAACCTACACGCTATATTGAATAAAGGTTTTGCAGTAATTTCCCTCATTTTAAAGTCGAAAGCTGCGGGAATGAGTAATGCGATGTATGCGCAATCCCGCAACGAAATTCAGGTTCTGATTAAACATAATTCTATTATACAGAGTATTGTGAAATTGATTTTCATGATTTTTTCAAAAACTTTTTGAGTTTATTTATTTTTACATAAACCTGGAAATTGCTGTTCAATGACTTTTCCAGGTTTTTCATGACTGTACGAACCCTAATGTGATGATCGGGTGCGGTTATCTAAATCAGACAAAAATACAGGTGCGGGTGGATAATTTATTTGAAGCTGCGGATTCGGGTGACGTTTTTGCTCATCCGCGCATCACTAGTCTGCACATATCCAAAAACGTATTTTAAAAGCAAAATTGATTTTCGTGCGCTCGAAATACTTTCTTCTTTGCGAGACAAACATTTTCTCCACAAAATTCAGTTCGCGCGTGTGCAAAACGCACTTTTGCGCGCTCAAAATATCTTTTGTGCGCAGAATTTCGGCAGAAATGTAATTCCATATTATAGTTGCATTAAGATATTACAAACATTATGATTTTCTGTAAAGCTGCATTGAAACGAGGTGTTTTGTGAAAGTGCTATAGAAATGTGTTTAACTGTTGCAGGTTGAGCATGTGGTCTCGCAGAACTGTGATGGTCTTCACCTGCGCAGTGGTTTGCCCAGACACGCTGTCTCTGAACTCCACGGAAACATGTTCATTGAGGTCTGCGAATGAGATCTGCGACGTTTGTCATATATTTAAAGTGAAAGTGTCTTGATGCACTTGTCTTGAAGGATAGCACAGAGATATCAAAATCTAATGTAGAATACAGTCTTTTACTCCCAGTTATGGGGCCAGTTTTACTAACAGCTTGCGCCAGTGCAAACGTCTTTTGGCATTAAAATAGTACTGTCAGGATTTATTAAAGACACGCAGTGACGAATTAGAGCTGAAAAGGCGTGGACACAGTTATTTTTGTGCCTGACCTTATTGAATATGCTTCCCCTTCGGGAACTCGAGCTGCGTCGGAAAACGCTAGGGGAACGCCTTCAGCGATACCAAGCTCTGAATCATATGTGTAATCAGTCGAACGATGGGCGAGACGTCCGCGGCGGGTGACGTCATGACCAGGAAGCTTTAAAAGCACGTGAGGTGCCGCCGGCGCTAGCTTTCTGTCATTCAGCGAAGCTCTCTGTGTGTGTCGGTCACGATTTATGTTCTGTGAGTCTTATTTATTGTTGTCTGTCCAAAAAAGTGCACAAGCATCCAAAATAAGCTCCAGCAGAGAAAGAAAAGAAATGTCTAAGCAAAAGACAAAAAAGGGCGAAAGTAGATCGCGTGACAGACTGTGTGTTCCTCCCTGCCCACGCTACATCACGAGCGGGGATACACACAGTTTGTGCGTGGTCTGCTTGGGAGCGGAGCAAGCGGCGTCGGCTCTCAAGAGGACTGACTGTCCGCATTGTGAGCAGTTGCCACTGCGTTTGCTTCTCTCCCGGAAGGCTCTCTTTGAAGAGGGAGCCTTCACCAGCGTTCCTCACGGTGCTGGCCCCGCTTCCGCCGAGGCGGAGCGGCAG
>NW_015505282.1:349358-349987 GCF_001515645.1 Sinocyclocheilus grahami | reverse complement strand
CGAAGATTCGCCCCCTCAATCCCCACAATATGAGGAGCTAATGGAGGTAGTTACTCGTGCGGTTGCCAAGTTGAACATCGAATGACCCGCAGAGAAACAGACTGAGCTGCAGAGAAGCAAACTCGATGAACGCTTTCTGCAGGCCAGGTCGCTACCTCCGCACCGGAGCCTGCTGTTTTTTCCCGATCTCCACACCGAGGTGTCGAGATCGTGGAAGAACCGCAGCAGGACCGAGGCCGGCGGCGCTCTAGGTCGGGGGCTTCTAAGGCGAGGCCCGATCTGAGGGTCGTGCTTCAGTCGAGGAAGCCCTCAACGAAGCGGTCCTGACAGGCAGAAAAATAAAAATAAATCCAGGACTGCTGATGGAGGCCCCTACTGGGGAAGAGCGGGGTGCATCGCATTACACGGTGTCCGTCTCTCCTCAGCTCCCTCAGGAAACCGTTCTGCCAACCCGGCCAGTGTGCCAGGGCGCAGTGGTCTCCAGCGAAGGTTTTTCTTGGTATTTTCCGCCCGAAAACGTAGCGGAGCCGAGAGCCTCGCCACCCCTTTGGGGGTCTCTCAAGCAGCTAGTTCGGCGAACTCCTGCCGGTCCGCCGCTTCAGGGCACCCAGCTAGCAGCTACAAAGACA
>NW_015505282.1:323832-348452 GCF_001515645.1 Sinocyclocheilus grahami | reverse complement strand
TCCCAGGTTACGTATGTAACCATGGTTCCCCGAGGGAACGAGACGCTGCGTCGCAAGGCCATACTTCCGGCATCCCTACTACTAGAGCTTGCTTCACTCCTAAGAAGCTAGCGCCGGCGGCACCTCACGTGCTTTTAAAGCTTCCTGGTCATGACGTCACCCGCCGCGGACGTCTCGCCCATCGTTCGACTGATTACACATATGATTCAGAGCTTGGTATCGCTGAAGGCGTTCCCCTAGCGTTTTCCGACGCAGCGTCTCGTTCCCTCGGGGAACCACGGTTACATACGTAACCTGGGACGATTTGTGGGATTTTCCCTTTCAGACGCAAAATTGATGGGAGGAGAGTATTCAAATTAATCACGCAACACGTACTAGCGTTTGTGCTTGTAAAACAATTACTGGTATTTTCGCCATTATTTAATGCCCCAAAAAAGCATGTCTTTAAACTATTTTGTGCTTGAAATGGCTGCAATTATTGTTGCTAGGAGGAGGCACCGCAGAGAACAGAGAGCGCGTGGTAGAAGGGAGAAGATTTTTCCTCACATATTAATTTATTTTTGAATGCCAGAAGAACACATTATCTGAACATATCGTTTGCCAAGCCATGTTATGTGTAATTTGCTTCAGGAAATAAAAGACGACTTGAACCCTCAACTAGGAGTCACGCAATACCAGCTCTATCAAAGCTTCTAGCAAACCTTCATTTTTTTGGCCTCTGGTTATTTTCAACGTACTGTGGCTTCTTTATTTGCTATTACGCTCATTTGCGCTTCGCTTGGTATATTGCATTGGTCGATATGTAAATGAGATGCGTGTTCTTTAATGTGCGCATTGTTAGTAAATCACCCGAAGAAATTCCCACGCCCATCGGCGCTGTTTTGTAATTGCGCTCTCGCGCTAATTTGCCCTGTTTAGTAAAAATGGCTCTTAGAGTTAAGAAAAAAAAACATTGTGACCCTGGACCACAAAACCAGTCATAAGGGTCAGTTTTTCAAAATTGAGATGTATACATAATTTCCATTGATGTGTGGTTTGTTAGGATAGGACAATATTTGGCCGAGATGCAACTATTTGAAATCTGGAATCTGAGGTTGCAAAAAAATCTAAATATTGAGAAAATCGCCTTTAAAGTTGTCCAAATGAAGTCCTTAGCAATGCATATTAATAATCAAAAATTAAGTTTTGATATATTTATGGTTGGAAATTTACAAAATATCTTCATGGAACATGATCTTTATTTAATATCCTAATGATTTTTGGCATAAAAGAAAAATCTATAATTTTGACCCATACAATGTATTTTTGGCTATTGCTACAAATATACCCCAGCGACTTAAGACTGCTTTTGTGCTCCAGGGTTATATATTTCGAAACTGCTTGTAAAATATCTTTTTTTTTATTTTTTTTTTTATTAATCTTCCCCTCTGCCGTCCCATCCGCCACACAGGTGTGTGATTGCTGCTCTCTGGCACGGGAGTGTATCCGGCTGTTTGACGTGACGGAGCGCACGGCTCTGCACCGACATGGGATGGGCCGCCTGTGTCCTCACTGCAGAGCGCAGCTCAGAGACACTATAGTGCACTTCGGTGAACGTGGTACCCTGGAGCAGCCGCTCAACTGGAAGGGGCCGGAGGCGACACAGCGGGCCGACCTCATCCTCTGCTTGGGCTCCAGCCTGAAGGTGAGGGTGTGACTGGAGCGGGTTAAAGGAACAGCTCACACAAAAATGCAAATTCTGTCATCATTCACTCACCCTCGTGTCGTTCCAAACCTGTGACCGACTCTCTTCTGTTGAACACAAAAGAAGATATTAGGAAGAATGTTGGTAAGCAAATAGTTTTGATTCCAGTTGACTTCCATAGTATTTTTTGGCCATATCTTGGTAGTCAATGGGAACTGAAAGTTTAAATAACAAAATATCATCAAAATATGTTATATTAGTAGTGATGGGAGAAACTAACCTTTTCGAAGCTTCAAATTAATTGCTTCGCAAAATGATTCACTGTTTCGAAGCGCACGAAACACCACACGCTAATGACGCCTGCTGGTCAAAAGTGTGTAAATGCAACAAAAATTCAAGCTAAAACATGCATAAAAACAGCTTTTAAAAACCCATTGCAATTTTTTTATTGAAAGTATAATACATTAAATGCTATAAAAATAATAAAATACCGTTACATATGAAGTGTCTGTATAATATGTGGTTTTTAAACTATTTCATATTAATTTGCAGGGTTTGTTTTGTTTGTTTTATGGAGAGCTTGTGTATTGAGCCCAGTAAGAGACTATTAACTACTTCTCATCCTTTTAGTTACACAAATGACTCATTAACAATGTCTACAAATTGATGAAACTGATCCGAGATCAGGTAAAAATCATAGACGCTGGTTCAATGGTTCACCACTGGGGGGGCTCAATGAACTCGCATGATTCGCTGGTTTACAGAGATCAGCCCCCCCCCAACGGAAAACCATTGACTTTTCGAAACAGTTATGATGTAACAAAGCCTCGTTTCCTGAAATCACGTGACTTTGGTAGTTTGATACAAGCTCCGAACCACTGTTTCGAAACACAAGATTCACAAAGGTTTCAAAGCTTCACGAAGCAGTGCTTCAAAAGCAACCCATCACTATGTTATACATTCAAATTATATAATGATCCAATATATTATGCTCCACAGTCGGTCATACAGGTTTGAATGACGAGGGTGAGTAAATGATGGCAGGATTTTAATTTTGGGTGAACTGTCTCTTTAAATTATGTAATCCAGAGGGTGTGGCTTCAATCTTAAACTGCTGGTACCATAGATATGTATAGCTAGATGCACTGACGTAGTTTGGAGGCATTGATTGGTATTTTTTTCATGTGTTATTTAAGCTTTTATGCAAGTAGCAGCAATACAAGATCTTAAAAGTTGAACATATTGCAATATTTGTCTAAATGACATTGTTGTGTACTAAATAATGCAGCTGATGCCATGTATTATGTGTTTGTCCATCAGGTGTTGAAGAAATACACGTGCTTGTGGTGCATGAACAGACCAGCCAACAAAAGACCAAAGCTGTACATTGTAAATCTACAGGTAATATTTCTTGATTCTCTTGATTCTTCTGTTTACCATCAAATGAAATGTGGCTTTCGGTTAACATGATCTAACAGCTTGGTGTGTTTTCCTTATTTTAGTGGACACCGAAGGATAACCTGGCTACTCTGAAAATACATGGCAAGTGTGATGCTGTGATGGGTCTTCTGATGGAGGAGCTGGGTTTGGGAATTCCCGTTTACAACAGGCAAGACCCACTTAACACTGAATTCATGTGTCTAATATACTGCTAAGGTGCAGAAACATTAGCAGGCAAAAACTTCCACTGCCAATAGTGTAGATACTAGTGCTGTCAAACGATTAATCGCATACAAAATAAAAGTTTTTGTTTGCATAATATATGTGTGTGTATATTTATTATCTATATATAAATACACACACATACAGTATATATTTAAAAAATATTTACATGTATTTACATGTCTATATTTATATTCGTATAATTTATATTATAAATACATATATTTAATGTATAAGCATAAAATATTTTTCTGAAATATATACATGCATGTGTGTATTTATATATTCATTTATATATACACAGCACACATACATATATTATGTAAACAAAAACTTTTATTTTGGATGCGATTAATCGCGATTAATCATTTGACAGCACTAGATGGATCCAAGATGGCGGCGCATTCACATGTATTTTGTATTTAATCTGTATTTATGTTATCTGTATGCACCCAAGGGTCTGAGAGTAACGCAATTTCAATTCTCTGTGTGTATGTGCTGTACATGTGGAAGAATTGACAATAAAGCAGACTTGACTTGACTTGAGATGCATGAAGCAGAGCTCAGACAGAAGTCGCTTTCAAACCATGCAGCTTTTTGTTGGTCAACGCAGCAAATTTGCGAGATAAATGTGAACCTGTTGCAAAATGGTTGTGGGGTAAACTTCTACCCTCATACAAAATACCTGATCGCATGGATTCCTGACTGGATTTCACTAAGCGCTAAGCAGTACAGTAAGAGAGACCGTGCTACATTGTGAACAATTGACAGACACAGCCACTGACTTCAAGACAGCAGAACAGGAAGTGCTAAAACGCTTATTTTTTTTAGGTTTTTGGCACTCTGTATTCCTCATATAACATGGCCTCCAGCCTGATAGTCATATATTTTCATCCGAAGCAGCTGTCGGTTATTAATATTGCCCATTATTTGTACGAATAACAGATCAAAAGATCCTATCTTCAGCTTGGCTAAACCCCTCAGTCCACAAGAGCAGAAGAGCCACACTCGTGAAGAGATAGCGCCACCTGCTGCTCTGGAGGACGCTTCGCCTGACACACCGGCTGATGGTGAAGCTACCGCGGTTCAGGGAGGCTGGTTTGGAAGAGGATACGCCAAAGCACGGAGGAAAAAGTAGACTGTGTAGTTCCTGAAGCTGCTCTGTTGGGTTACGAGAGTGTCCTTTCCCAACACACTCGCTGCTTGAATACATGTTTTACTGATGAACGTGATGCTATAACCTCATGGGTTACAGATAACTGCTTTTCTGAAAATATATAGCCATTTAAATAACTTGTAGCCGAGTGAGTGTTAGAAAACACTCTCTGTCTTTAGATGCCTCGCCCCTCCTTTCCTTTTTCTCCCTCTCACTCTCCCTCCTCTCAGTATTCTTCGACAGGAAGTCTATTCCTTATATGGATATGTTTTTCTGTATATGTGGCGATTTTATACAAAACACATGTTCTTGGGAAAAACATCCTGTATGGGTATGTCCCCCTATCTTCATTGGTTAAGAGGGTAAAACTCCCCTCGACATATGCCTATATAAGATCTGTATTTCTATGAATAAATTGAAGTATTGAGAATACATGGACTGTGTGTTTTCTTACCAGGCCAACAGGTGTTGATAAAGTGCCTGAAACCTCCAAAGCTCGGCGAGCCAATGTATCTTGGACCTGCGACTGTCATCGCAGGACAGGGGTGGCAAAGAGAATATTGAGGGACCAAATTGTTATTTATTAACAGTGAGCAGGTTTACATGATGGCTTGGTTTGGCTAAGTGCACTTTACTTCCAATCTCAGGTTTATAGAAGAAGCAATATATGATTCTTATGGCAGCAGTTTTATGAGAACGGCTGAAATTTTTGCTGTTGTTGTTGTTTTTCACCTAAAATATGAAATGGACATTTACTCGCTTATATGTTGTTCCAAAACCTGTGGGGAAACAAAAAAACAATTTTTCCATACAGATGGAAGTGAATAAAGACACCTTTTGAGCTCTAAAAAAGTAGCATAAAAGTACAATACTTTGTCATGCTTTGCCAAATGAAATTGTTGCTGTAAAGAACAGCAGGAACGTTCTGCTGAACGTCTTGTATGTAATGTGTTTAGAACAACATGTAGACAAGTAAATGACTGCTTTCATCGTTTGAGTTAGACTTTAGATTAGAGTTGTTTACAAGAAATCAGTGTTACTGGATTGAGTAAAAATGAATGCTTTATTTCAGTCCACTATTAAAAGAATTAATGAATTTCATTAACTTAATGAACTAGATAAACCGTTCTTACACCAAATAATACAATGTGTATATTTCAATTAAAAGAACTGTTTATGTTGACGGTGACCCTTATTATGGTGCTATAACTGATTAGAACCAGGATTTACATTTGAACCTTCCCTGTTTAAATATAGGATTGTATCAATACATATGAGCAGCAAAACCCTCACGTGTGAACTTAATTGTATAATAATTGTAATAACTTGAACTGAGATCAATGTTTGGTTGGTTCTGACTGCTGTAAGTGCCATTACCTGTACGTCATTGGTTTTGTACTAAATGCTATGTTTTGTCTCAGTTTTCATGGGCATTCTGTGTGCTACTGTAAAGAAAACGTGAGTATTTGAGGATTTACATGATTATGCTTGTATTGAAAATAATATGAAAATGCACATGCACATGTTTCAGCATATGCCACAATAATACACTGCCATTGTTTCTTGTAAGACACGATTCATTTGGCCCCTAAGAAATAAAATGAGAGTATTTTTTTTAATACACAGAGGAAGAAGGGTGAGTTTTGGTATTTAGCTGTTGGTTTTGAGCTTTTTCACTGCGTCGATGAGCTCTGGAAAGGTCTGAGTATTTCTGTAGATCTGTCTTCAGTCCATCAGCCACTTCCTGTTGCTCTTCCCAGGGTCTGTAGATCCGAACCGAATTATGTACTTCACGTTTGTTTTGATCTTTTCCCATTCCCATGGCCGGCTGAAATATCCTGAGGGAAATAGGAATAAGAAGGTAGATTTAGCACACACTCACATGGATGATGATTGATGTTATGAGTGATTTTTACTCAAACGCACCGCTCTCGCGATTATTCATGCATTATCATCACACGTGCATTTAAAACCATGCATTTCATCAGTTTAGTACACATTAAATTGTTTGAGGCTATAAATATTTGTGAGTATTATACTTTAGTGCTGTCAAAACGATTAATCGCATCCAAAATAGTTTTTGTTTACCTAATAACCTAATATAAGTGTGCATATTGTGTATATTAAATCTGTATAATATATATAATATATTATGTATATATAAATACACACACATACTGTATATATTTTGAAAATATTTACATGCATATGTATATTCATAGCATTAATATTAAATATATTTATATATAATATAAATTGTCAAACGATTAATCACATCCAAAATAAAAGTTTATTTACATAATATCTGTGTGTACTGTGTATATTTATTATGTATATATAAATACACACACATACTCTATGTATTATGAAAATATTTACATGTATAAATTTATATTCATATAATTTATATTATATATAAATATATTTAATATATAAACGTAACATTTTTCTTAAATATGTACATGCATGTGTGTATTTATGTATATATAATAAATATACACAGTACACACACAAACTATGTGAACAAAAACTTTTATTTTGGATGTGATTAATCGCGATTAATCGTTTGACAGCACTATTTAATATATACACATAACATATTTTTCTTAAATATATACATATGTGTATATTTATATATAGCCTACATAATACATGTGTATGTACTGTGTATATTTATTATATAAACAAAAACTTTTATTTTGAATGTGATTAATCATGATTAATCGTTTGGCAGCACTACTATACTTTACTTTTAAAAATGTGTTGGCTCAGAGATTGATCATTCAAGTGCAGCAGAATCGAATCCTGCCCAAGAATCACTTGTGATCATTCAAATGTTTTACTACATCTGACCCATATCAACGGGAGAAGTAGTGAACCAAATAAGAAGCAGAAACGTATAAATTACATTTCTTCAAAAAAAGGATCAAGTAAATCTTTATTAATACATATGACAGGCCTAATACTGATAAAAATGTATAGCCTGAATGTACTGTAAGTCGCTTTGGATAAAAGCGTCTGCTAAATGCATAAATTATTAAATTATTATTAAATTATTAATAAGCATGCAAGCAAACACTGCCAGGCAGAATCACTCAGTACCTCATAGCTGCAGCGGCTCCTGAGCTGTGTCCGATGATGGCTGTTTCTTCATCACATTTTAGCTCCTTCTCCATGAACGGCAGCCAGATGCTCTCTCTGGCAGTCACTGTCAATTCAAATAGAATATATTATACCAGATATATATCATTCAGATCTCCTGTAATAAAGTTATGTGAACGTGTACTACCAGGATCTGGCATGTTCTTCAGCGTACAAGACACATCTGGCATCTGCACAAAATGATTTAAAAACACATCATATTGTATTCAATCACTGTAACCCTAACATTTTCTGCATTTTATGTTTTAATTTGACAGGGACAATGCATTGTCACGGTGAAAAATAAAATGAAAATTAAATCATTTCATTTAATATTCAATTTTAGCATATATTTTGGATATAGTCTTCTATAATGAAATTGGTGATCTGGTTTTCTTTTTTATAATTGAATTTACGTATTTACAATACCTTCCATACTGTAAAATTATCATATTTAATATGCAAATCATTAAATGAAAAGGACGCCAGCGCACAGAAGCGTTCTTTGTTTACATGAGTTCAGAGTTACTGCTAGTTTTAATGTTAAAGAATGCAATTAACTTCATAAACTAACTTACATCATTAAAAAGGTCTACGACTCAAGCTTCATATCGATCTCGACTTCGTTTTTCATTTACATAACTCCTGGCATAAATTAAGAAATGACTAACTGTAAGTTTAAAAAAATTAAGCTCTTTTTGTTTTAAAATTCTTTAAATTTCTCATAAATTTAATGTGCAAACAAACCAGCGTGGCCATATCAACCTGGGATTGTCAGATATGTATTTATTAATATTTTATTTTGAATTAAGAAATTTTAGATAAAAAAAATTATTACATTATTAAATCACTTCCAGGGAGGCATGCCCAGGCCTGTTGTACACGTCCCCGTCCCTTGACTCCACCCCCATGTCAAAACAGTGCCAGAAAGCAAGACGCGCAGAAACGTGAAGCGCAAAGGAAAAAACGGTATTGCAAGCTCACTTGACTGAAACGCAAAATAAAAGCAGCGTTGCAAATAAATTAGTAGATATGGCCATGGAAAATATGTATTGCAAAATCATTGCTTTTGTGCTGTTTCATTTATATTTTGCAATTCTTTATTTTTGTTTGCAAAACTTCTTTTTTTCTCGCAATACTTAATTTTCTTTTGCAATTATTTATTTTTGTTTGCAAAAAACACATTTATTTTTTCTCATTACTTTTATTTTCGTTTGCAAAACTTTATTTTCTTTTGCAAAACTTTATTATTTTGCATATATATGTGGCACTATATTGACTCCATAGTGAGGTGCCTCAGGTGTCGCAAGGGGGCGCGACGGTATAACAACATCTCTGCATTGCTGTGAAAATATGTATTTATTACGTTAAAGACCTCTTTAAAGGATTTTTTACATACATTTTTTAATGAAAAAAAATTATGTTACACTAAAAGCAACAGATATCAATAAATGTGATTAATAAAACCTATAGCAAATTTGGTGTTTAATGGACGCAGTGCATTAGAATGATCCGTGTACGGTTTTGTTTGTTTGTTTTGTTTTGTTTTGTTTTGTTTAGTTTTTTTCGCGGGACATATCCGTGCAAGAGCATTGACGCCCGGTGATTTGTCATCAGTAAACCTCTCCCATCCGACTCACCGAATGAGAGGAGGAGTGTGTGTGTGTGTGCATGTTTATGTGGTTTATGAGGACACAAATTTGTATAATAACATGGGTATGACATAGGTATTACAACGAGAAGGTGATTTATGAGGACATTTTCAGTGTCCCCGTAAGTCAAAAGGCTTATAAATAATTCAGAATGAGTTTTTTTTTAAAATATAAATTATGTTACACTAAAAGCAACAGATATCAATAAATGTGATTAATAAAACCTATAGCAAATTTGGTGTTTAATGGACGCAGTGCATTAGAATGATCCGTGTACGGTTTTGTTTGTTTGTTTTGTTTTGTTTTGTTTTGTTTTGTTTTTTTCGCGGGACATATCCGTGCAAGAGCATTGACGCCCGGTGATTTGTCATCAGTAAACCTCTCCCATCCGACTCACCGAATGAGAGGAGGAGTGTGTGTGTGTGTGTGCATGTTTATGTGGTTTATGAGGACACAAATTTGTATAATAACATGGGTATGACATAGGTATTACAACGAGAAGGTGATTTATGAGGACATTTTCAGTGTCCCCGTAAGTCAAAAGGCTTATAAATAATTCAGAATGAGTTTTTTTTTAAAATATAAAAATGCAGAAAGTTTCCTGTAAGGGGTAGGTTTAGGGGTAGGGTTGGTGTAGGGCAATAGAAAATACGGGTTGTACAGTAAAAAAAACATTACGCCTATGGAGAGTCCCCATAAACCATAAAAACAAACCAGTGTGTGTGTGTGTGTGTGTGTGTGAGAGAGAGAGAGTGTGTGTGTGTGTGTGTGTGTGAGAGAGAGAGAGTGTGTGTGTGTGTGTGTGTGTGAGAGAGAGAGAGTGTGTGTGTGTGTGTGTGTGTGAGAGAGAGAGAGTGTGTGTGTGTGTGTGTGTGTGAGTGAGAGTGTGTGCGTGTCTGGCGTGTCACAACAGTACAGACGAGGGATAGGAGGAATAACCGCTAGCATTTCTCATATCAAAGTCCGCTAATGCAAAGCTGTTTAAGTTACTTTTCTATGTAGGTTTGTTATGCTGTGCGCGCATGTGTTACTGAATATGAACTGTATCGATCAGTGGGACTGATCAGTGATCAATGGTGTGAGCGGCTCTCTCTCTCTCTGGATGTCAGCAGATTCAATGCAAACGAGAGCCGGTGATGAAGGATCTGGGTGAGTACTATTTACATTATGAAAAAAGCTATCTATATTTATTTGTTTTAAAATAAGACGTGTCAAAACTGGGTGATGCTAACAGTTATTGACCTGAGGAGCAACCAGCTAACAAAAATATTGTAAGATCTTTTTGCTAACATTCCCATAATGTTATGAAAACAATATTTCTCTGCACGTTCAAAAGTTTTCCTTGGGTATTACGAACGTTAGAGAAAACAATAAGGCAACATTCCATTTGATCAATTTGAAAACATTGTGAGAATGTTACATTTGAGTGTTCTCCGAGCATTCTGAAACTAGTAAAGTTGTAACATTTAAATATGTTAGAGGAACGCCCAACTAAAATGTTTCAGGGGGGGGGAACAGTCCACGAATGATGTATAAATAACGTTTAAAGAACATTATCAGAGACAAAAATTATGTTAATTTTACTGGACGAATGTTTGCTCACAACTTAGAGATAACCTTCCCAAATCTTGAGAACATTCCCTGTTAGCTGAGTAGAATAGAAGCCCGTTTCAGCCGCTGAATAAAAAAAATTAAACTTTTTATCTCACAATTCTGACTTTTTTCTCACAATTGTGAGTTTACATCTCGCAATTCATTTCAATTCTGAGAACATATCAGTCTTTTTTTCTCCTTTTGAACTGGACTTTATATCTTGCAATTGCGAGTGTAAATCTTACAACTCTGAGCAGGGCCGTTTCTAGGCATAGGCGAGCTACCAGCTGAAGGGGCGCCAATGAGCGCACGTACTGGCACTTTTAGCAGGGTTGTGATAAAGACCAAGTAGATATAACTGCAGAGAGGAGATCTCCTAAATGGGGCGTGAACTCCAAAAATGGGCAGAACCTCCAAAATGGGGCGGGGTCTCCTCGCGCAAAGACTTTCACCATTGGCTCTGGCTCCAGCCAATTGTTATTGACTTACATTTCAAAATAAAACTATATAAGTTAAACATTGTTTCTAGTTGATCTCAAATAAAATATGCTATATAAGTAAATATTCTCCGTGAGAGCAGAGCCCAAAGCTCGTGGCCAGTGGTGTTCGGACTGGAGTTTGAACCTCTGCTTCATGATGGAAACGGGAATCACCCACGAGCTCTCCCGCGAGCCGTCCCAGCGCAGGGGAAAGATTGGACTCTATCGCTTTGTTCTAAGCAACGGGGGCGTCCCGGGGCACGAAATTCGCAGGGTAGGAGGGGGTAGCGACGCTGGGTGTAACTAAAAAGGTTCCATTGTCCGGTGAGGTCCGGTTGGGGAGTTACGGAACGATCTCATATCGCATAATCTTATTAAAAGTTTATCTCCTGAACTGCATCTTTCTTTACCACGCTATTCAGCCCCAATCCCGCCGTGCAGTCAATCTCACTGGTTAAGGTTAGGGTCAGGTGTGGGGTAGGTTTAGGGGTTAGCATTTTTTGTAGCATAGTGTAGGAAATCAACACTTTAATTGACACAACCAATAAAATCTTTAGAATCAGCAGTGGGGCGGAGTTTGCACTGAAGTGGATTGGAGGAAAAAGTGCACATGTGTGTCATGTGCCTGTCTGCCAATGGAAGGAAGTTTTTTGTGGCACATTTGTCCAAATATTTGTGGCAGATTTGTCCAATAGGTGTGCGTTTTTTGCGCCAATGCATTGTTAAAGGATCAGCGTATCATGTAATATTCCCATATAAACTTTAACATCCAATTAAAAAATATTTGTATAGTGAAAGTTATATATATATATATATATATATACTTTTTTGGGGGGGGCGTCAAATTGGCTAGAAACGGCCCTGATTCTGAGAAAAAAAAGCCTGAATTGCGAGTTTATATCTTGCAATTCTAAATTTATAACTCGCAATTGTGAGTTTATGAGAAAAAAAAGTCAGAATTGCGAGTTTGTATCAGGTACTTCTGAGAAAAAAGTCAGAATTGTGAGATGTAAACTCGCAATTTTGAGAAAAAAGTCAGAATTGCGAGATAAAAAGTCTCAATTACCTTTTTTATTTTGTATTCAGTGGCGGAAACGGGCTTCCACAGAGTAGATCTGTAAGTTCTCCTTGCCAAAATATTTGGCCTTTTGGATGCTCAAAGAAAATAATAAATAATTTGCTTGCTAATTAAAAAATTTTCATATTTCACCCAAATATGAAAGTCTTAAAAAGGATAAAAGAACTTTACATCTTACATGCAGTGGAGTCCAAAATTTGAGTTTGCATTTGAAATTTGTCATTCAGAATCTAGTTTAAACTTGGAGCAGTGTTTTTCAGGAGAGGTTAAACTTGTCATATGTGCTCCAGAAACCGCCATCTCTCTCTGTAAACACACACACAGCACTGTAATTCACTGGTGAGCCTTTCTGAGCATTTCTGTCTTCAGAGTCTGCAAGCAGAACATGACGGTGTCACGATGGCATGCTGGATCTCTGTTGTGTTTTGAACTGTAGGAGAATCCTTTCACACTGGTCTTGCACAACTTTGCTGGTTTAGGCTTGGTCGGCTTGTTTCTGGCCTCTGTAGTCTTGATTTGAGAGGTGGTTTTCGGTTCTGTGTGAGAGTCTGTCATGGCAGCTGTGGTAGGACTATGCTTTTATTCCCTGTATATTTAGATACTGTAACACATGTCTCGGTGACCTGGAGGGGTTGTGTCTGTAAACATATGATCTTGTAAGCCTGAAGGACAGATGAAGGATCACTGGTCGCTCAGGTGATTCCTCAGCCCTCATGAGGCCTAGTAACAGTCAGCTTCTGTGTGTCTGCGCTGCTTTAGATCAGAGATGACACCCGGCGGGCGAGGAGTGCAGCGGAGCGTGTCGAGTTGTAATCCCCACACTAATGCTTGCTGAATGCGTCCTGATCCTCACGGCCCTCTTCCTTAGTGGGATCAGGGATGCTTTCTTTGGACTTTTCACGGCAAGTTCACGTCAAACCCACGCTTGTGATTCCCATCAGCCTCTTCTCTCCCACAGTGCACATGGCCTATATTTCCACGTCTCATACAGAGCTGTATATGTATTATCTGAATGATGCTCTCTGTTATTTGAATTAAGAGCACTGTAGATCTTTTGTTTCATACAGTATACTGGTCAAAAGTTCAGAATAATCTTCTAATGTTTTTGTAAAAGATCTCGTGTAATGCTTACCAGGGCTGCATTCATTTGTTTAAAATACAGTAAAAATAATAATAATATTGTAAAATATTATTACAATTTAAAAGATGCATTTTATATTTAAATGTAATTTATTCCTGTGATGCAGCGCTGAATTTTCAGCATCATCATTGCACTCTTCAGTGTCATATGATCCTTCAGAAATCATTCTGATATTCATAACTAGTGCTTTAGTCGTAGTCAATTATTATTGGTACCCAATTATTAATAACGATTCCTATTAGTAGCAATGTCAGACAGTTTTTGCTGCTTAATTTTTATTTTTAATTTTTTTTGGAAACCATGATACATATTTTTTTAGGATTCTTTGATGATTTATGAGCATTTATTTTAAATAGCAAACATTATATAACATTATAAATGTCTTAGTAACACTTTATAATAGCTTTCATTAACAAATCATTAACAAACATTATATAATGCTTAACAGATCATTAGTTAATATTATTCAAATAGCTAGAAATATGAGATAATGTGCTTGTTAATGTTTATTACTAAACTTATTAAACATTACCTAATAATTAACAAATCAGCATTTCATGTAAATTAAAATGTTTACAAATGTCATTAAACTTCAGTTCACATATTACCTAATATTTTTACATTTACAAATGTTGTAAAAAAAATTAGCTCAATTTGTAATTTTAAGCACTAAAGCATTCATGTTAGCATATTATTCATTAACTCATAATCACAGTCTGTAAAGGTCATATGTTCGGTTTTCATTAGTTGTGTAGACTTCTGCTATTTACACATCTTAACAAAATTAACATTTATTAACCATTTGTTCATGTTTTTGCAGTACCCAAACTAAAGTAGAGATTATTCATTATTTGTAAATGTTTATAAATGTTCTCAAATTGTTTGGTATCTTTATGAGCATTGGACTTTTAGCTGCTGTAACAACTTTTGTGTAAATGGTGGTTAGTTAAGTTTTATCTGTAACATTTTATAATAAATATACTCTAATAAAGTATTTGCAAACTATTAGTTTATAGTTAATTTATAGTTTATAAATTGTAGTTAAAACATTAATACAAATAATGAGTTCTTCATTCATTGTCACTGTAATTAACACAATTATTTAAGGGGGTCATATGATGTTGCTAAAAAGAACATTATTTTGTGTATTTGGTGTAATGAAATGTGTTTATGCGGTTTAAAGTTTAAAAAACACATTATTTTCCACATACTGTACATTATTGTTTCTCCTCTATGCCCCGCCTTTTTGAAACGCGTCGATTTTTACAAAGCTCATCGGTCTGAAAAGCGAGGTGTGCTGTGATTGGCCAGCTATCCAGTGCGTTGTGATTGGCCGAATACTTCAAGCATGAGACGGAAATGTTACACCCCGCACCATACTGTGATGCCCGGCATCGGCAACAATATTACAGTGAGAATAAAAGTTACGCCTTCTTTCTTTGCGTGAACATTTGGGCGGCGTTATGCAAATCTTCCCACATAGTGAGGTAGATATGTGGGGGCGTGTTCGAACGAGCCGTTTTAGATCACCCTCAAGTCCTTCCAAACCCATAAGAATTCTGTTCATCTTTAAAATACAACTGAAGATATGTTCATATTACAAGTTTTCAGAACAGACATGATTACTTTATTGATATGAACACTGATGAACACACAAATATGTTAAACACAAACATGATTGCATGACGTGAAAGAATTAGTCTGCGACGAGCAAAACAAGGTTTGAATATTGAACAAATACAGGTTTGAAACGACACGGGTGAATAAACAATGACAGCATTTTCATTTCTGAGTGAACTCTTGTTTGGAGAACTGAACAGTCCTGTATGAAAGTTGAGGTGAAAGTGAAAGTTCCCACACAGAGGTTTGTGGGTTCCAGGGTTTTCTCGTTTTGAGAAGAGAAATGCTTCTGCTGCGTTCTGGAGGAAGTAAGAGTTTGGACAGAACCAGCCGGCAGAAAACTCCCTTTATTTCCAGCACAGGGAGTAACAGGTCAGGTGCTGTCTCAAACTGTTTATCAGCCTCCATAGAAACACATAACAGACCTTCATCTCTAGCCTGAAATTATATCAGAACGTTCCTTCTCTGCTTACTTTAAGCAGGAGATACTGTGAAGATTCACACAGACAGCCCTCAACAATGCAGGCAACAAAAACTCAACATGTAGTTTCTCAAACTTAACGTGACCAGCCGGTTTAGAATATCAGTATAATTACAGAAGAGCAAAATATTAGAGCAGATTCAAACATTTTTGACCACTAGATGCCAGAAGATCTCGAGGACCATCAGCTCATGGTCCCATTGAGACATACAAATTAAAGACTTTTTGAAAGTTGCTAGTGAATTTTACACATACTTACAAAGAAATGGCAAATAACATTGGATTAAATGAAATTTTGAAGTTTCATGTAAAACTGTTTCTGTTAAAAATCCAAAACTTTGATGGGGTGGGATTTCTAGGCCAATGTTTCCAAAGAAATAAGTGCCCAGCCCTAAAACTATAACGGGGAAAATACAGACTCACCCTAATCAGTGCGCCATATTCGTTCGCCAAAGGTTTTTATAGGCTACCATCAACTCCCAAACAGTTCTTTCACATATATAGCTGGTTTCTTCTTTATTTACTGATAACCCAGCATGTTAGTCACATTATCGTTGTGAGACAAACGAGCTTCCCTTCACAGTTTTCAGACTGAGGCTGAAAGCAGAACGACTGAAAGGCCTTGAAACATGGGAAGTGAGTGACTGGGAAATGTCGAGTTGTAGTTTGGAGTCGAGTTACTGAATCATATTTTCTTACAGCTGTTGAGCTGCTCAGTTTGCACCTCCTGTTCTCACATACTCGCTCTTTTCTTGAACCGCACTCCCTCATGAAAAGAAACACAATTGCCTAATTCAGCCGTGAATCATCAATTATCAAGTTTTCTTAACACTGTTTTTCCATGCTGTTATTGTGGACCGTAAAAGATGTAGCCAAAAAAATTTAGTTATAAGTAAATGTAATTTGTATTCCATTTGTCATTAATAAGCTGTTGGAGTCTTTCTGGTCTGCTTTGGCTTTCTGCACCTGTTGTCTAAACTGAAGCGATCTTGCAGACTGTGACTCAGCTGTGATAAAGACGCCTGGCATAAACTGACAGGTGGTTTTCTGTTGTATCTGAGGAAAGTAAGGGACTCTCTCAGTCTCTCTGTGGTAAAATAGGGGGTTTCTTTATACCACATGTAACTTTTATGTAAACTTGTTGTTCCTGTGGCTCAGTGGTTGAGCATTGCGTTAGTAGCACAAAAGGTTGTGGGTTCAATTCCCAGGGAATGCACATACTGGTAAAAAATGTGTAGCCTGAATGCACTGTAAGTCGCTTTGGATAAAAGTGTCTGCTAAATGCATAAATTAAATTAAAATTAAGTAAACTGAGTTGGCACAAAAAAACTAAAATCACTTTTCAAGCAGAACATTTCACTGGAAAAAGCTTTTATTCTGGGTTAGTGATCGCAAAAAGAAACTGGACCAATTAGCTGTGAGCAAATGAAGTGACATGTATCTGATGTAATAAAGCCACGCCCCCTGTATCTCTTGCTCCAAATTTAAGACAAAATTTCCTGGCTTTTGTTACTAATTCTGTAATATTTTTATAATTAATATTAAGCTTTTCATTTCAGTTCACTTAAATAAAATGTATAGAATATTGTATATAATATAAAATATATGACATTTTAAAGAGAATGTCTAAGCTTGCATGTTTTCTTTAGTTAAAATAAATTCTGAACTAAATAAGTTCAGTTGATTTGCTTGCATTGATATAGTCAGATGTTTTCTTTCAGCTGCATTCCCAAAAAATGCTGTTTATTCTTTCTTAAATAATTTAACAAAAAAAAATGTTTTTAGCATTCTACTTTTAGTGAAGCAAAAGTGAAAAAAAAACGTAAGTTATTTTGATTAGGTTAAAAAATTACTTTAAAAATACAGCTAACACAATAAAACAATAAAAACATGATTTTATTTTTATTAAAAAAAAAGTTATCTGAGTTATCTGTTTTTGCAAATAAACTCTTCACACACACAAATATATATATATATATATATATATATATATATATGTATATATGTGTGTGTGTGTGTGTGTGTGTATATATATATGTATGTATACACACACACACACTTGATTTTTTCAGAAATAATGTAATTTTCATCGTTCGAAATTTGAAGGAATTTTAGTTGTGGTTATGCCATGTTAGTAGAGCAGTGTTTTACAAAATAACCAAATGCTTCAACAAAACCCCTTTACTTTGTGGAAAACAGTCATTAAAATTAGAGAACAGCAATGATTGTAGCACAAAGGGAGATTACAACTAACATTTCTGAAGGTTACAGTAGTCAAAAATTTTGTAGGAAGTGTACAGGCACTGGCTTTGAATGACTGCAGCACATCTGTGGCTGCTGGACACCACTAGTCTCTGCACAATGCTACCCAAATAAACTAAACTTGCTCTCATCAATAAAGTGAACCTTGGACCAGTTCTCCTCTCTCCACACAACATGCTCCTCAGCAAAGATGAGCCTAGCCTATTGATTCTTTCTGCTGATGAGAGTCAAAACACTGTGTGCAGAGACAGATCCTTACCCTGTTCATCACTGAACCGGCAAGCAATTCCAGCTGCAGTGCTGAACCGATTCCCCATTGAGAGTCTCTGCATTATCCTGGCCTCTCGTGCATTTGTCTTTCCTGGACGACCAGCCTTTTTAGGGGAGTTGAATGAGTTGATGACATTGTAAAGATGCATTATTGGAGAAATCACCGATTTGGAACGACCAGCTTCTCTTGCTATGGCAGCTATTGGCCTTAATCTGGACAACCTGATGTCGCAGGGTTTCAGTCGCTTTAGAACAACTCACCATCTTGCAAAGTCAGTGAAAGTTAGGCTGCCAGTTAAAGGGGTCATATGATGCCATTTCAATTTTTCCTTTCTCTTTGGAGTGTTACAAGCTCTTGGTGCATAAAGAAGATCTGTAAAGTTGCAAAGACTAAAGTCTCAAATCCAAAGAGATATTCTTTATAAAAGTTAAGAGTCAACCACGCCTACCAAAAATGACTCATTCTAACACGCCCCCACATACCTACGTCACGATGTGGGAAGATTTGCATAACGCCAAATGTTCACGCAAAGAAAGAAGGCGTAACTTTTATTCTCGCTGTAGTATTGTTGTTGCCGCCGCTGCCATGTGGTGAAGGCGCTGTGTGCTTTGTTGTGAAAGCGAAACTACT
The DNA here is from genome assembly GCF_001515645.1 of Sinocyclocheilus grahami. NCBI lineage: Eukaryota > Metazoa > Chordata > Actinopteri > Cypriniformes > Cyprinidae > Sinocyclocheilus > Sinocyclocheilus grahami. Next base: position 329,602 of record NW_015505282.1, on the reverse strand, counting down.
TTGTTTGACCTTCCAAAAGAGGACGATATCTGCTTCGTCATGCCTAGAGCTGATCTGTGCTGGTCGCTGAGGAAATACAACAACTTTGGTGTGGATTGCCGGATCGGCTTTCACCGTGGACGATGCGGCGTCCAGCCCGGGGGATTCGACGAAGGACAAGCCTCCTTCGTCGAATCCGCCGGCCACGCCGTTCTCAAGCCCGCCGCCTCTGCTCACTCTAGCCCTCCGGCCGTTCCTCACTCTAACCCCCGGCCTCTGCTCACTCTAGCCCTCCGGCCGTCTCTCACTCTAGCCCCCGGCCTCTGCTCAGTCTAGCCCCCGGCCTCTGCTCACTCTAGCCCCCGGCCTCTGCTCAGTCTAGCCCCCGGCCTCTGCTCACTCTAGCCCCCGGCCTCTGCTCAGTCTAGCCCCCGGCCTCTGCTCACTCTAGCCCCCGGCCTCTGCTCACTCTAGCCCTCCGGCCGTTCCTCACTCTAACCCCCGGCCTCTGCTCACTCTAGCCCTCCGGCCGTCTCTCACTCTAGCCCCCGGCCTCTGCTCAGTCTAGCCCCCGGCCATTCCTCACTCTAGCCCCCGGCCTCTGCTCACTTATATTTTTTATATTTAAAGCAAGTTTTTTGGGCAGTGTAGAGTAGGGCTTGTTGTTTGTAATTTCTCCGATCACAAATGCAGACATGGTTTTATGTTTACGCGGCGCGATGCAACGCGTAAAAAGACAGTATAAGTCGTTATAATCCATAATTATGTCCCCACTGGATGCAACGAATGCCTCGTTTATAATGGGTTTTCATGTTTTTGTCTCGTCGCTCCAGCCGGACAGGGCATCATCACAATATGGTATGGGGCGTAACATTTCCGTCACACGCTTGAGGTATTCGGCCAATCACAATGCACTGGATAGCTGGCCAATCACAGCACACCTCGCTTTTCAGATCAGTGAGCTTTGTAAAAATCGACGCATTTCCGAAAGACGTGGCATAGAGAAGAAACAATAATGTACAGTATGTGGAAAATAATGGGTTTTTTTAACCTTAAACCGCATAAACACATTTCATTACACCAAATACACAAAATAATGTTCTTTTTAGCAGCATCATATGACCCCTTTAAATAGGGTTTGTCAGATAATAAGGAAATTAGCAATAGTTAAACCTTTATGTGCTATGTATTTTAAATAACAGAAAATGCAGTAAAAATGTGCACAAGTGTGCAACCAATTTGTGAATTGGTTTCAACTTTTGTTTTTAACTTTACTGTATATATAGAGAAAACTCTTAACACAGGAATGATATTAGTAATGAATTGCTTTAGTCCCACTGCAAAAGTACAGTTTAATCAAGTTTTAAACCTCAAATGTCTATGCATGGCCCTGTTTAATTCTATTTTAATGACATTATTGTATTTATATAATACTGTGATATTTATCCAAGAACATGTTTTCTATTATCTTCCTTAATTTTTTTGTGGTAATCAACATAACAGTATAACACATAAATAATTCCATAGATAGCATTTAACTTCAAATTCAAAAGTGATTGGAAGGAAGAATTTAGGATGTTTTTAGGATGTACCTTTTTATCTGGCAGTTACGAGGGAAAATATAACTCTTCAAGAGATGATTTAAATAGATGTCATGTTTGTAAGGGCAGGATGTCTGGTGGATTTAAAGGGTGAGGCTCTACAGTCATGATGTCATTTTTCACACACACACACACACACACACACACACACACACACACACACACACACACAGTCATGCACATCATGCACATTACACAGCCTATACTCATAAGCACATGATGCCAATAAGACTCTTCACAGAGAGAGAAAAAAAAACTAAGTAAAACACACGACAAGCCTGAGCCCCAATTCTGTGTCTTTATAAATGCATTTCAATTATTGTACAACCTTTAATCCTTTCATTCACAGCCAGTTCACCCACATATTCATGTTTACAACTAGTGTAAACGGATCAGACGTGAGATCACAAGTTTAGTGAGTTTCTTGTGTTTGGTTTGGGAAAAATTGACTTCTGAAGAGGAAACAGCTGTGTGTGTGTGTGTGTGTGTGTGTGTGTGTGTGTGTGCGTGCGTGCGGTTTCTTGTGTTTGGTTTGGGAAAAATTGACTTCTGAAGAGGAAACAGCTGTGTGTGTGTGTGTGTGTGTGTGTGTGTGTGTGTGTGCGTGCGTGTGTGCGTGCGTGCGTGTGTGTGTGTGTGTGTTTCCTGTACAGGTAAGGGTGCAGAGATCAGGAAACAGCTTCCTGAACTCCCATCTCTGAGTAATAGCCAGAAACTATTACTGTTTTTTTCTGGACAAGAAGTTCCGTTACTTTGAAGTTGTCAATATGTTACAAAATGATTGTCATAATAATTTTTTTTATTATTATGTGTATCATTCTTAGAAGAGAAAAGGGTTGCTGTGACAGATGTATGTACATGTTCACTGAGTCTTGTAAGGAAAAGCATTTCTTCATACAGTAAACTGGGTTAAAGCAGCTGGAGGGCGACTGCTGTGTGTGAGATGATCTGACACTGGATCAGTTCAGTCTGAGGAGAATAAAAGAGCTCATTATGCAGTGCTGATATGAAATATATAACATTTACAGTTGTTTGCCAGACAGCATGTTATTGTGGATAAGTCAAATACAAATAGAGAAGTCTAACAGAAGATAGATAGATAGATAGATAGATAGATAGATAGATAGATAGATAGATAGATAGATAGATAGATAGATAGATAGATAGATAGATAGATAGATAGATAGATAGATAGATAGATAGATGTTTGCCACTAGATGGCAGTAAATAATTAGGGAATAGTCACTGGTGTAAACATGAACCAGAAGGCATACTTTCATAATAATTGCTACATAATACATACCCTACATGACATTTTGTAGTGTATATACTGTACACAGTTTTGTATGCATGTATTGATCTAAAAAAAATTTATTGCATGATGTGTATGCTCTGTCTTATAATAATAAATATTAATTTGTTAGATTTATATAGCTCATGTCTCACCCTCAATAAACTTTTAAAAAATGAGTGTGAGAATTTGCCTTGAGAAAAGGCACTTTATAAATAAAATGTATATTTTTAACTCTCTTTCTCTGAAACAGCTTTCCTCTTCAGCTAGCATCACTTGGGATCAGTGTTATTACAATTAATTAAAACTACAAGTAAAACTACACAAATAAATAAATCATTGCTTGAAATAAAAATAACACATAATAACATACAATATAAAAAATCTTTCAGCTAGTTGTCATTTTTCAGCAAGTCAAAATTTATAATTTTCATTTAGTTTAAATGTATGTACTAATATAACTAAAACTGAAATAAAATGAATAATATATACCGGCAGATGTCTTTATTAAAAATATATATATCTTAAAAATGATAAACAAAATTACTAGACTTAACTAAAAATGAAAATAGAAAATACAAATGAATTCAAAATATTAATAAAAACTAGTATCTAAATTCTGCTAAAATAACACTGCTTGGGATAAAATGAAGTCTCGTCCTACATTTTTTTTCCTTGTTGAATATTCTGTCTCTCTCATAAATATGTTACATTACAGAAGTTAAATTGATTGTCCAATCAAATGTTCCAAATGTTGTAATAATCTTTCTTATGATTTAGAGGTAAGCACGTTAAAATTATGGAATAAAGCGCTATATGAATTCCACCAGACTGTTCACATTTAAGGCACAATCAGATATGTATCTGGTTTATTTCCACATGTGAAATATGTGAAATTTTAGCTGTTTACATAATTAAAACAAGAAGGGATCTGATACAAACAGGGCTCTGCTGTCAGGTGACTGTAGTCCATGATACTGTGACGCAGTCAGTTTGCCTGAATGTCTCAGTTTTACTTTTAACGAAGTCCTGAAACTGTTACAGTTTTTTCCAATTGCTAACACACAATTTTTCAAACTAGTCTGGTTTTATCAAAAAACTTAACACAATTCACAAAACCACACACCCAAACTGCAAAATACCTCATATATCCTGCCAAATGAAGCACTGCAACCGAAACTACACATATCATTATCAAAAGCAAACTTTTGCATGAAATGGCACACACTTTATTCATATTACCAGATTTTTGCCTAACCAACTACACACTGTTGGGCATAACGAAAAGCACCCCCATCTTTAGTATGCTTTGCCATAATACTAAAATTTGTATCAGATTGTTCACATGCACAGAAATATTTGCAGACACACACACACACACATGCTGTTGCAACATTTATTTATTTGTTTTCACTACAGTAAACAAGTCAGTGCAACATATGCACAGCAGATATATTTACATGGGACTGAACAAAAATATTCTTACAAAAAACAGTAAACTGAAAAAGAAAATTTCAGAAAAAATATATTACAGTAAAACAAAGAGGCAAGAAAAATAATTAGGCAGCATCTTGCCGCACAGCCGGGTCTGGCCACAACGCCTCGTCAACATCACAGGCAATATCTTCCCTTGCCAGACATCGAGGGAAGAAGCGCCTTGAGTGCCTTATCCATCCCTGAATTGCACCCACATCAATCTCATCACATGCCTCTTCCATGGCCTGCACAAGAGGCATGCGCACAAAGGGCTGCCGGTCGTATACCTTCCACCGCCATGCCGAAAAGAACTCTTCTATGGGGTTCAGAAATGGTGAGTATGGTGGGAGGTATTGCACAAGAAATGTTGGGTGGTCAGCAAACCAGTTTTGGACTGGGGCTGCACGATGAAAGCTCACGTTGTCCCATACTACAACGTACCGGTTTCTTTGATGGTCTGCATCATTCATACACTCTGGTGGTATGAGAATGTTTTGAAGTCTGTCCAGAAATGTGAGAATATGGGCTGTGTTGTATGGTCCAAGGTTGGCATGACGGTGGAGGACACCATGCATACTGGAGATGGCAACGCACAGTGTGATGTTCCCACCACGTTGGCCAGGAACATCCATAATGGCTCTGTGGCCAATGACGTTTCTCCCCCTTCTTCTGGTCTTTGCTAGGTTGAACCCAGCCTCATCTATAAAGATGAACTCATGTGGGATTGCATGAGCATCCATTTCCAGTACTCCCTGAAAACAAAGAACAAAAATCAGTCAATATGGTGTTATCCATTGAGGTGTTTGGCCAGGTGGCACATATAATTGGCCAATTAGCTCATGTAGTGTCATTTTGAATGGCAGTGTTTTGAAATGGCAAACATGTGACTTTATGTCAGATTGTTGTGTCTTATGCAGAGAACTGTGTTCAGTGCATTTAAAAAGTGCCATTTTGAAATGCAAAATGTGTGTAAAGCAGAAAATGTGTTTAGACTTTTGGAGACTTGAGAAGAAGTTTTGCTCTCTGTGTGTCAGTTTAAATAATTGTGCTGTGCATGTCATTTTAGTGTGTTAGCAATTGGAAAAAACTGTAATGAGTCAGACGCTCATAATTGGACCTGCTGTGCGTCTTTTCTTAACACAGGAAATTCAATCATGTACATGTATTCAGTAGTCCATCCTGTTTGCTTCTACAAACCACATCAGTGTCTTTAGACTGAGACTAACCCTGGCCAGTTTCCATGAGGTGCTCAGTGTGGGCGGATTTGATTACAGTACTGTATTTAGAGCAGATCAGTACTGATCAGACCAGGTCTGCTGTGTGTGTGTGTGTGTGTGTGTGTGTGTGTGTGTGTGTGTGTGTGTGTGTGTGTGTGTGTGTGTGTGTGTGTGTGTGTGTGTGTGTGTGTGTGTGTGTGTGTGGG
>NW_015505282.1:310173-323822 GCF_001515645.1 Sinocyclocheilus grahami | reverse complement strand
AATTTGTGTGTGTCTGTGTCTGTGTCTGTGTGTGTGTGTGTGTGTCTGTGTCTGTGTCTGTGTCTGTGTCTGTGTCTGTGTGTGTGTGTGTGTGTGTGTGTGTGCAGTCTAATGTGTTGATTAAGTTCAAGATGCTGAACAGTAAGCCTTTCAAATACAACATTAGACAAACTACAAAACTTCAGAAGTTGACATTTTGATCCATATATGTGCAACTCGACCACAAGCTGAATAAATAAGCTTTCCATTGATATATGGTTTGTTAGGATAGGACAATATCTGGCTGAAATACAACTATTTGAAAATCTGGAATCTGAGGATGCAAAAAAATCAAAATATTGAGAAAATCATCTTTAAAGTTGTCCAAATGAAGTTCTTAGCAATGCATATTACTAATCAAAAATTAAGTTTTGATATATTTACGGTAGGAAATGTACAAAATATCTTCATGGAACATGATCTTTACTTAATATCCTAATGATTTTTGGCATAAAAGAAAAATGGATAATTTTGACCCATACAATGTATTGTTGGCTATTGCTACAAATATACCTGTGCTGCTTATGACTGCTTTTGTGCTCCAGGGTCACACATTTGAGTTTGTGTTCTGATATAACAATATTACTTACAGGTGTGCTTCATGAGAGGCCGTGTGAGATCGTTTTAGCTTCCACACACGTTTGAGCTTCTATTTATGATATTTGATGTGCTCTGTGTATGAACATCAAAAAATGTGTATCTGAACTGTGAATAAAAGCCTACATTAAATCTGTTCATCATATACAGTTCAGAAAGACTTGGATTAAACTGCTTGATCGGTATGGATTTTTTTTTACAATGTCTTAATCAGCTTTTTTGACACTCAGTGTTGCTCGCTTTGACTTTCAATGAATGGACAAATATGAGAGCATTAAAAATTAGAACATTAAAAATATGTTCGTTTTTGTTCAGAACATGCAAGTTCGATGAGTTTCAAATGAGTAAATGAAGACTCAGTTTTCATTTTTTACTGGACTATCCCTTTAAGTTGATGGATACATCAATCATGACACCTCTGAATAGTGGATCAGCACACTGAATTTTTTTTTTGCCGTATCAGTTGTTGTGGTTGCTTATTACTTAATAGCAAATGTCTCTTGAATTTTGATGTTTTCATCTTCTCAGCACATATATTGTTTATTCTTGTTGCATGGGAATCTATATTTAATGTAGTTTGGATAGTATTTTATTTTACCTTCCTATAATGGGAATTGCTGTAAACTTTAATGGCAGGTGTAGCTTTGCCATAAACGTAAGTCTCCTCGGGCTCATAAGAACTGCACTGTAATGCACTGAAGATCATTCTGTGTGTGAGACTCAGCCCAGCTTCAGAGTCTGGATGAGTTATCGTGCTGTCACACCAGTAGCTTGAATAAATGAACTCAAGGATCAGTGGGAGGCATCTTTAAATGCTGATAAAGTGAGAAGGTAAAGGCCAGAGGGACGATTTGGGAGCCAAAGCTTTTGTCAAAGCAGAAAAACGGCTCCTTGTTAGACCTTTCTGCAAAATAATAATAACATTTGCAGATTAGTTTTGCAGCAGGAGACCAGCTAACCAAACCCACATGTTAAATAGTCATTGATATTTATTTATTCATGTACTTGTTGTTTGATTTTCCCGGTTTCCCGCTATGAAACCAATAGAATTTTCCATTGGCTTTTGAACTGCTGCATGAAACAAAAGTTTGATCCTTGCATGTTGTCACAAATCAAGCCTCCGTGGCTCCCTCCGATCCCCACCAGAGGGAACCCTCACCGGAGTACTAACTGTTCCTTAGGACTTCATTCCCCATCATCCCATGCCTGACTTTGATTACTTGCACAGGTGCTGATCATTACCATGACTATATAAGCAGTGTCTGCCTTACCCTCTTTGCGAAGTCTTGTTTTGCTACTGCTGACATTTCCGAGCGTTTATACCTTGTTTGATTACCTGTTGCCTACCTGGATTGTTTAGACCTGTCTGATTGTTCGCTGCCCGCCTCTTTGATCTTGCTCTGTGTTTGGAATTACTCTCTCCTCTGTCTGCCGCCAGCCTCGACCCCTTTGCATGGACTCTGGTTACGATTCTGCCTTGCCTACTTTACCCCTGTATGCTGTCGACTGAACTCTGCCTGTCTATTGTTAATAAAGCTGCACATGGATCCCAACGTCACTGAATCCTCATTACACATGTTTTGTTCATAATGAAAACCTTCACAAATGAACACAACTTTTATGAATTTTGAAGCCTAAATCCAGTTGGGATAACTGGACAATAAATTGGCCTGGCTGATATATCAGTCAGTCATTAGTGTTAAATTCATTTTCTTAATAAAGTTAGGCATTCTGTCAGTTGTAAGCAACACAGATGAATGCTGCAAGTTCAGATATTTGGAGAAGCCTGAGCTAAAAAGCTGTTTCTCAGCACCTCGTCACAGAAGCCAGAGGCACAAAAAGCACAATGTCTGTCATTACTGAGGTTCTGGGTCAGAAAAAGGTCAGACTGTCTATCTGTCTACAAAACTGCAGTGAATGGAAAAGGTGAAAAACCCCTGTCATCTCTCAGTTTCTGGACGGTATCAGTTGTCTGATGTGTCTTCCATCGTTCAGCAGCTCATCTGTCAAGTATTTTACCTGCCTTAAGGTTGGCAAAATTTCCACAAAAGTTCACAGAAAAGTTTACAAAAGTATACATTAATCACTTAGAAGTTACTTTTAAACCAAGCAGTTTGCTGTTGATCCAACTTCAACACAACATGACTTCCTGTTTAGACACTTTTCAGCAACCGTCATTTAGCTTGTGTTATTATTCCTGGCAGTTTAACCGAAAACCCATTCAAAAAGTCCATTGACTTCGGGATGATGGAATAAAAGTTGTCCTAAAATGCTAACTCGTCCCATCCCTGCAGTGCTCTATAGAAATGGCTGGATTTCATACTCAAACAATCTGACCTCCTCTGTGATGATGGCCTCAGCATAATCTGATCACTCCATCCGTCTGATGCTGTTTCTGATGTCTTGATTTTGTTTTGTCCCTCCAGGCCGATGCTGCAGAGGAAGGAGTCGTTTTCTCTCCTCTCATCATCAGAGAAGTGGCTCTTCAGTGCGGTGAGTTCAGATCTGGTGTTGTTCTCGTGCTTCATTCTCTTCCTGAGTTCTGAAATCAATTGATTTGCAGCTTTTGCTGACGTAGTAGTGCAGTGTCTCCCAACCCTGATCCAAAATCACATTCAGTATGAGATCTGTCGGGTTCACACCATGGGAAACTGCAATTTAGCTTTAGTTTATTGATGCGTCTTTGTGTTTTTGTCCATACAATGGAAATCAGTGGGGTTTAATGTTGTGCAAAATATTCTTCAGAATGAAGAAAGAAGAAAGAAATATGCACAGGTTTTAAATGCCATGAGGACCGTAAAAATGACAGAATTTTTAGATGAACTATGCGTTTAACCTAAATGGCATATGTTTTAATATGGTTAGAAAACAAATAATGTCTGCTTACCAAATAAAAAGTCATTTTCAGATTTATATGTGAGTCTGTAAGGTGGCAGAATATCTGTCCTTCTCCATGGGGTCTTCTTTGTGTAGATCTGTAGAATTACTAAAGCCATTACACATAAGTTACTTTCTAAATCAAATTTACCATGGATCAACCTGGTGAAACAAATGAATGCCATACTGAAACAAAACCAACATAACTAACTTTAATGATTTCCAGATGAATACATTAACTTGCCTTCATAACCAGCAAACCGTCCTGGGTAAAAAAGCATAAATCAGAAAGTTCATGCATTGTGAGCAGATTGACTCGGCTATGGAACTTCATATTGGCTTTTTCAGTAGTGTTGTGCTTTTTGAAATCAGTTGTCGAAAGCTTTACCTCAATATATTTTTTCAGTGTTTGACTGTGTTAGACTGCCCATAAATGTACAAAAAATGGCAGAAATTCTTGTCATGACGCTATATGAAGGTTCAGGGGACGATTATTCAGACTTTCCCTTCCCTTGAGCTGCCACATAGACAGTCATTCAGAAATATGAGATAGTCCAAGAGCCGAGCCATATCTCTTGGACATTTCTGTTCCAAAACCACAAGGTCAGCTAATGTGATTCCACTGTGATGAAGACATTTTGGGTTTATGACTTAATGAAATGATTAGAAAGAAAGCAGTGATGCTGAGATTTTCATCTGGCTCTTTTATTTCAGTTTCATAAGAGATCTCAACATTAATTAAATGAAACATAATGATGTCTACATTGAAAAATACATCATTACAAAAGAAAATAAGAAAGAAATCTAGCTCTTGCCCTGTGCCAGCTGAAAGCGAGAATGGCAGAATTTCATTCAAAACAGTGCAAAGATGTATTTATGAACTGTGTTGTTGATGATTTTAAACCAGGGCTGTCCAGTCTCGGTCCTGGAGCTCCAACTTGCCTCAACACACCTGCCTGGAAGTTTCCTTGATTAGCTGGCTCAGGTGTTTAATTTGGGCTGGAGCTAAACTCTGCAGGACAATAATGACCGTCCAGGAACAGATTTGGACACCCCTGGTTTACACAGATTCTCAAAAAGGGGGAATAGAAGTTTAGAGTGAAGTCATTCAGATATGCTCTGAAAACTGTTACACTCTTAAAAATAAAGGTGCTTAAAAGGTTCTTCACAGCAATGCCATAGAAGAACCATTTTTGGTTCCACAAAGAACTATTCAGTCAATGGTCCTTTAAAGAACCATCTCTTTCTTACCTTTTTATCATCTGAATAACCTTCTTTTGCCACAAAGAACCTTTTGTAAAACAGAAAGGTTCTTCAGATGTTAAAGATTCTTTATGGAACCATTTAGACAAAAAGGTTCTTCTGTAGCATCGTGAAGCACCTTTATTTTTAAGAGTGTATATTTGATCTTATGTCTTGATGGAGCATTTGTATGTGCTTTTCAGTTTATCCAGCACAGCACTCCAGATCACTAATAACAGAGTATGTCCCAATCATCAGTTTATATTTAGATGAGTCTTTAATGAAAACAATACTTTCATATGAGAATACAGTACAGTTTGGCCTGCAGACTCATTTTTTGCATGCAAAGCAGTTGTTAATGCTCTGCAGGAACAGACATTAATTCAGTCTATGAAAGAGTCTCATTAGCCGTTGCTTCTTTGGCTTCTGGCAGCCTCTACATTTACTCTCTCTCTCTTTCTCTCTCTCTTTGTTTCATGAAGTTTCTAGTCATGGTATTTTAGGGTGATACTGTTCCATTCAATCTGTTGTTCTGCTCTGAACCAAACTAACTAGTAAAGTAATGCATTCCTTTAAATTTACTTTTTCAAATAAGTAACACCACAGAGACCATTAGATAAATAGATGTGGCATTTCATTTCATGTTGTGTTCGACTAACGGGTTGGCTGAGATCACAAGGAACTTGTCTTTGCAAGGTTGAGCTGATAATGGTGTTTCATTAGGGGGCAGTTTTACCTTTATGACTGTGCCCAGTGAGATTGTGTAGAAAAGAGGAGAGGACCTAACACTGAACCTTGAGGCATCCCAGTGACTCAGACACCCTTCCTCGCCAGGAAGAGGATCCTCCCAAAACCACTGGAGCATTACAGTGACAGACAGTAGGGTTTTCTCTGTGGACGGTCTGTGCTTGAAATATGCTTAGATATAAACACAGTAACACAGTATGAATTTATCTAAAGCCGCTTTGATAAAATGTGTATTATGAAAAGCGTTACACAAATAAAATTGGCTTGAAAGGCAATATTATCGATTTGACTGCACTTACACTGTCAGTGAACTTTGTGAAGCTGCTTTGAAACAATCTGTATTGTATAAAGTGCTATAATAATAATTGTGACTTGTATATCAGTATTCACAATTAGAACTTAAAATAACCAGCAACAATTATTTTCAGTTTGAAAGAAACCAAGAAAATCCTCCTGGCAACTGTAGCATTGTAGTGGCATTCATGTATGTGCATCACATAAAAATGATAATTCAACATACCTTAAAGGCAGCATCAGATACACAGTGCACACCTTCAGGAAATGCTTAAAGGAAGACAGTTCGCTTCCAGGAAGTGTGTTTAACAGGGATTTTCTGGCTTCCTGTTCTGTAAGTGTACACAAACCTCTACTGTGGCAGTATATAGGTACACTAGCAAAATTAATGTCTAGTAACAGATATTTCAGTTGTAAGTTATAAGACGTATAACTTTAAGTGCACATACACTATACACATACGCATTGGAATCATTAAGACTTTTAATGTTTTTGAAAGAAGCCTCTAAAATACAGTAAAATACTGTATTGTGAACAATTTTTACTATTTAAAATGTTTACTATTGTAATATATTTGAAAATGAACAAGAGAACAACATTTATTTGAAATAGAAATCTTTTGTAACATTATAAATTACTTTATGGTCACTTTTGATTAATTTAATGTGTCCTTGCTGAATATATGTATTTATTATTATTATTATTATTTTAATTAGCTTACCTCAAATGTTTGAATGGTAGTGTATCATGATTTCCACAAAAATATTAAACGCCAATAACTGTTTTTACCATTGATAATAATCAGAAATGTTTCTTGACCAGCAAATCAGCATATTAGACTGATTTCTGAAGATCATGTGACACTGAAGACTGGAGGAATGATGCTGAAAATACAGCTGTGCATTACAGAAATAAATTACAGTTTAAGATGTTTTCAGATATTTGCATAGAAAACAGTTATTTAAAATTATATTCCACTGTTTTTACTGTATTTTTGATCAAATAAATGCAGCCTTGGTGAGCAGAAGATACTTTTTTAAAAACGCATTTAAAAACATTTTTGTAGTGTGTATCAACAGTTAGGATTAACCCTGAACTTTATTATTCAGACAATAATTGTTTTAACACTAGAACCACCACGGGGTAAATTTTACCCGTGGCTGTTTTTAAAACGTACATAAAAGATTTTTAATAAAACATTGAAGTCTTCCAGTCACTGACTTTTACTAAAATTGTGTGATTTACAATCCCCTGTTGTTAAAAACTGTTTAGATAAAGCCAGATCAAAAAACGGGGCATTTATACCTATAAGCCTATATTAGCCTAATTTATACCGACCGTTATGAAAAGTGACTAGTGTAGCCTGCATAAAAAAAGTTTTGAACATAAAACAACAGGGCAAAAATATAGTTGATGACTAGACATAATCATTTCATGACTCTAGACACTTCTTTGTGAAGACAGTAGCATAATACAGTGAAATAATATGTTCTTTAGCCATTTAGAAACAGCTGTCATGTGCATGGGTAAAATTGAGGTTTTGAACATAAAACAACAGGGCAAAAATATAGTTGATGACTAGATATAATCATTTCATGACTCTAGAAACTTCTTTATGAAGACAGTAGCATAATACAGCGAAATAATATGTTATTTAGCCATTCAGAAACAGCTGTTATGTGCATGGGTAAAATTTAGGTTATTTAGGTATACAGTGACCCCTGGCGGTTCTAGTGTTAAAGAGAAGAAGTCCAGTTTGTGTTCTTCAAGAGAATAACCACAGTGAAACGTGGATTCTGCTAGCTTTAGCTTCATAACAGTCCATTACGAGGGTTTGAGTAGCTCTGGATAAAGTGGATGAGGAGGGTGGAAGAGCGATTGTGTGCTGTTCTTCCCTGTAACAGGATGCTGTTCCTCTCACTGAAGGGGTGTTTCAGACAAACACCAGCAGAGATGTGGTCTGAGAGCTCGCGCCCTGCTTGGGCCCGATATAGCGCCGACACACTTCCCCCTGAACATCCTGTTTGCTGCTCTCCTGTGTACACACACACACACACACACACACATGGCCGAGGATTAGACAGGTGACAGCGGTCCACGGCTGGAGACTGTAGAGGTGATTTTGGAGTGTTTGGGTCTGAGGAATACTGCAGTGAAGCCCAATGATGGGGTGCTGCCTCTTCATCCATCAGAAGGTGAGCAAGCATAGTTACTCACAGGCTGCTCTTTCAGAAGTCATCAAATGAATGTGGATGGCATACCGCAGGTCATTCGGTTTTGGGAGACTTTGAATTTCATATTGACATCTGGGATATTGTTCACTTGTTAAACTATAAAAAGAGACACCTGATTACTGGGGTCGTTTTCGTACTAGAACTGAAATTTAAAAAATAATAAAAAAAAAAAACACTGAAACTTTAACAAAATTTAAAATGAAAATGAAAAACTCCCATTTGCTCTCCATTTCATCGTATTGCAGTCTAGGAGAAACATCTGTGAAATTAAAGAGATGCCATTTGTGATTTTTACTTCCTGCAGGGCAGATGAATGGTCTTTTGATGTTACAGAAGCCTGAGTATGTTTACTTATTTGTGTTTCTCTTAAAATTATTATCTTATTTTTGTAAATGAGGGATAAAGTTGGTTTTGTTGGTTGGTTTGGTCTACATGTGGAAGTGGTTGTGACTGTAGTTACGTAACTGTTGCAGCACTTACATTTGATTCGTCTAAACGTTCAATTTCTAAATGCATTGTAGCTTACTCTTTGTATTTACTATGCCAGTCAAGAAGTTGTTTGTGATGCAGGTGATGGATTTGGATTGTTTATCGGGTGAATAATGACCGTTTTCCCTAGTTGCATGATGAATTTCTTTGTCATTTTCAGTGGATGAAAGCAGCAAAACTCTTCGGGTTTGGTGAATCACCCAAATGTGCTGCAATGTTGTGTTTTTTGTGTTATGATGGTTTTATATGTTAAGTGTGTACTTTTCATTGTAATTGCATGGAAAAGAGTGACCAGCACATCATTTTAAAACAAAAATTTTACTTTTATTTAGTGCTGTCAAACGATTAATCGTGATTAATCGCATTAAAAAAAAGGTTTTTGTTTACATAATATATGTGTGTGTGTGTACTGTGCATATTTATTATGTCTATATAAATACACACATATACAGTATATAGTTTGAAAATATTTACGTGTATTTACATGTATATATTTCTATTCATTATATATAAATATATTTAATATATAAACGTAACATATTTTTCTTAAATATATACATGCATGTGTGTGTGTTTATATATTCATAATAAATATACACAGTACACACACATATATTATGTAAACAAAAACTTTTATTTTGGATGCGATTAATCGCGATTAATCGTTTGACAGCCCTACTTTTATTATTAAAAAAATTTACAACACAGCAAGCAGTTACACCAGTGTTTCATTCTGAACACATCATACGGGCACGTGAAATAACTATAGTGTATTTTTAAGCTTTTTAGCTTTTTAAGCTAATTTACTGGCACTAGTTCTTCAGCTGTACATTCTGAACTTAAACATATACAGCGGGTGTTATTGGTGGGTTAGGAGCAGCACTAGAGCTTCCAGCCCTTCACCTGCTCTATTGTTCAAAGTCCTGCGCAGGATGTGCATATTCACTCATCATGCTGCTGGTTGTCATGGAGACTAAACAGTTATGGAGAAACAATAACACAGCTGGCCATACGGTTAAACAGTCAAAGATCTAATTAACCATCTACAACAACAGTATACAGTATATATATATATATAAAACTCAATCTGCGTCTGAGGTCTCTATTTATTTATTTTTTTTAAGTTGGTCCAAAGGTTAGTTTTTGTTTAGTTTTTTCCTCATTGTATAGATTTCTTTAGAAATGTTGCAATGTGAGATGTCATTTAGAATTTTAAATTTTTTTTTTGCATTTTCATTCATTACTAATTTTTTTAATTCTGTTAATTCTGACATTTCAACATGGTATGAGCTTTATCTCGTGTTGTTGTGTGATATTCATCTACATGTAACGGTTTTTAAATTAAATAAATAATTCGCATCACTACTGTTAGTGATAATGTAGCACTCAAGTGATCATCATCTGTGTCTTTACAGAAGAAGAGGAAGCAGAGGAAGAGAGATGTGGATTCGCTCAGTCTGTGCAGCTTGGACATCAATGTGAGTTACATAAATGTGTGTCTAGACCTACAGTACCCATAATGCACTGCACTGTGGGGGAAAAAATAAACAAATTACTCTGCATTATCCATCATAGTGTGTTACAGGGATGGCGGGGGTGTTTTTTGTAGGCCAAAACCCAGAAATACGTTTGTACAGTATTTTAGCACTTCATGTTTCATCATCCTGAAGTCAATTTTTTGTTGTTGGTTTTTTTTGGGGCTACGTGCCTTAAAGAAGGTCTGTGGTTAACACAAGCTCAAGATATTTTCATGTTTTATTCTATGATATAAATGACATCAGTAATATGATTGAAATTATGAAAATGTTTTAAATGAAGACTGTATGAAGCTTAGTGATGGTGATGTTGAGGTCATGTAACCATGGTGTAGTTCATTTATTGTGTCCTATGTTTAGCTTTTTGCTTCTGCTGACTGTATTTAGGCTTTGAAAATACGTCACTGCAGCTCTCTAGCCTCTCGGTACCTGGAAACTCTGATAATCATAAAATTACATGAATAGGGGATCAAAATACCTCAGACTGATTTAGACGAGCAGTTCTTCTATCTTCTGTTGCTTTAATATTACATGAAAATATTATTACAAAATAAATATTACATTCTGCCGTCGTCTGCTTTGAGATAATGAGCCAAAGGAAGCCAGTGCAACTGAAATGAAAAGCATTGATTACAAAAGCTCTTTGTCGCGGAATGGTATTTGTGAAGAGGAAAATTACTTACATTTTCTTAAAGGTCAGCCTTCTGTAGGCCGCAGTCTGGCTTGCTAATGCACAGGAATAAAAGGCATGTAATTGAAAGGTATTAACAGAAGTGTATGATTGCATGTTTTTGCTTTTGTGGCCCCTGCGAAATGTGACTGCAGAGCTCAGAGAGGAATACAACTGCTCTGACTCAAAATGACAGTGCACATCTCTCTGAAAACTGCTGTTTGAGGAGTGTGTTGTGATGTGTTTATACACACAAGAGCTTTACCTTCATTTACACTCTTAGATATAAAGGTTTCAAAAGGGGCACTGTAAAAAAAAATCCGTAAAATTTACGGTAAAAAAACGGCAACTGTGGTTGCCGGAATTTTACCGTAAAAACTATGGTAGCAATGTTTTCGGTTTTACGGTTTTAACTTAAATTTACAATTAAATGATGTAATTTCATTAACTGATATAATGTTAATATACCAACCTATTGAAGTACTGAAATCTGTTTTGTACTTTTGTAATACACTGATAACCACCAAATGCAGGTGGTGATGAGAAATTCACATGATGAACCAAAGCCCATCACAAGCAGCTTTTAAATAATAACATGTATAGAAGGTGCACAGTGTCATTCACACAAACACTAAACACCATCATGGTAACACACATGAAACTGCAATAATGCAATAAACATTCATTTAACAACATTAGGTGTAACACACAACCCTAATATACAAAACTGATAAGAAAAAACTAAGAAGAAACATAGTTATTTCAACAAAATTTGAAAACATTTTAAATGTAACGCAGGGAATTCTGGGAATGTCACTACCGTAAAATTAATGTCCAATACAGGTTTTCACCGTATATAGTAGGGGAATTTACCGTTAACCATTTAACAGGTTTTTACTGTAGCATTTTTACAGTCTTTTACCGTTAAATTCACGGTCATATTTTACAGTGGGGATTTTCACAGTAAAGCCATAGAAGAATTTTGATTTGGCTTTCAGAACCGTTCAGTGTGAAGAACATTTCAATAATCTAAACAAACGTTTTCCACAATAAAGAGACTTTTATGGAATGGAAAGGTTCCACAGATGCCAATAAAGAACCTTCAAGTTTAAGAGTGTGCTGTATGGCACTGAAGGAGGTTTAGTTCTGAGATATAGGAACAATTTTTCACTTTTTTGCTCAGCCTAACTCCCGCTATCTTGGTTGTTATTTCTGAATGCACTATTCCTCTAAAATGCTTCATTATTCTCTTATCATTCTTCTGGTTGGTTTATGCAGGAGTTTTATGGGGTGGCACATCTGTCCTGTGATCATACTGGAAACTGTCCAGCCGTTTCTCATGTTTAAGATGGTTTAGTGCAGATGAACTTATAGAACTGACATGAGCCAGTGTTTAACTGTTTGTTAGATTCTCCAGGAACATTTTTCTTTTAAATGCCGGTTTTAACGCCAACATCTGTTTTACCGCAAATATACAGTAGGCCAACACATTTTGACATATCAAATGGGTTACTTTTGAGGTCTGGTACAAATATGAAAAAAAAAACATAGGCTAAATAGGCTCATATGTATGCACGTTTAATCATTAAAAGATCGCGATCTCAATTAAAACACACGATCATATTCCTAAATGACGGTGATTCCACTATGTCGATTAAACCTTTGAAAACACAATCACATCGGAATATTTAAACCTGCTTTCGCGCAGCCGCTGATCCAGATAGAGCAGCACTCAGGGTTTAAATTGGGCCGGGGCCGTCCGGGGCTGAGCCCCGGCACATAGACTGTATATTATGCATCAATTGCTGAGGCGAGGCTCACGCAGCCTCTCCAGGAGAAATCAAAATGTGCAACACTAAGAAACTCAGCATCCTGAGGTAAACATTCCAAATGGAAAGTTTTTATATTTAAAATGCAGTTAGTTAGGCAACATCAAACAACGTTTTCACCATTACGACTGTTTAAAAGTTCTATAAACAGTTCAATAAGCAAATACAATAATATTAGGTCACTTACATTTTAGGCGGAAACAGCGCATCTCACAGCAACCAGCCGATTCATTGCTGATTGATTCCGTGTTTTGAACGAATCGGTTGAATCAAAGTTTCATTAGCCCACGCATAAACATCTGATGAATCTGCCGTTTGAACAAATCGTTTGAATGAACGACTCAATGACTCACTCATTAAACGCTACTGGCACTGGGCTGGCGTTTTAATTTCGTTGAAAAGTATCATTTCCACCATAATTTCTTTCTTGTTTGTATATTAAAAAATATTTAAAAGAATCTCATAATATTATTTAATGCAGTTGTATTTTCCAGTGTAAGTGGTTTAATTTGATAACGTATAGATCAGGGGTGGTGAACGTCAGTCCTGGAGAGCCGCAGCCCTGCACAGTTTTGCTTCAACCCTAATTATTGTGTGTTTGATTGGTCCAGACACTACATAAATATTGAATAAAATGAGAATATTGCTTCAGAATAAATCATATTTGCAAAAAAAATAACAATAAAAAAACTCACACACACATATATATATATATATATAATTATAATTCATTACATTTATATAGCACTTTTCTAGGCACTCCGGTGGGCCGCAAGCGGGGGAATCTCCACAACCACCACCAGGATGATGCGACGGCAGCCATAGTGCGCATCACACACCAGCTTATTGGTGGAGAGGAGACAGAGTTATGAAGCCAATCAGCTCGATACCATAGAGCCCCCCCCACATAACAAATCCCAATTTAACCCCTGGCAGCGCTTATCATGTAGCCTAAGCTTTATGTTTGAAACAGTCTACTTACACAGTAGGCTACATTTCTATGTTGCAAACATTAAATAATAACGAAAGTATTTGGAGAAAAGTTTTTCAGAATCAATTCTGACAATTGTTCTGCAACAAACACCACCATCCACAC
>NW_015505282.1:304619-308684 GCF_001515645.1 Sinocyclocheilus grahami | reverse complement strand
CCCCCCCCCCCCCTTATTTTGGTTCGTTCCGCGATCCATAGCCAATGAGCTTACTGCTCAGCATTCAAATATTTGACTAGTGTTTGCTGTAGCAGTACTTCAGAAACCCTCCACCTCCCCCAGCTCCACCTGTATAGATCTGCTATGGAGTCATTTCATGTTATATATAGGGGTTATTTCATGTATGTTATATTTGCAGCAGCAGTATTTCTTACATGCTCACAGGAGCATGTTGTGGATGTATTGGCAGTAGCAAATCTCAGTACTTGCTCTGCGACAGTAGCAGCAGCAGCAGTGTAGCAGATCTATTCCGCCAAGACTAAACAATAACAGTGTCATGTACATTACCATGCCAATCCCTCCGAGAGTTGTCATGACAGATCTTATGATAACAGGAGCAGATTATAAATTAATAAAGACTAATTTTCAGGCAGTTCCTTGCACAACACTATGTTATATCCTCAAAACACTTTTACCATAGTGCATGGTTTGTGAACTAATAGATTTTGACCTAGCTCGAAGTGTAAGCTTGCTCGGTAGCTCACCTGGTACAGCAGTGCACTTGATGCATAGGTACAAGTCCCATAAAATATGAGTCATAATAAAAGAGCTCAAAGATACATAAAAGCAAGCTAAAATGGCACGGTTGCTTCAGAAAATGCATTTTGATAGCACATTTGCTTTTGTTAACGCTATCAGTTAGCATTGGGTAGGGTCTAGGTGATATGTCATGTTTAAACATGATAAAGCATTAAACATTTAGCGCCAGTGACTTTCATATGACATTTCATTTTCGAGTTGGAGTGATACAGACAACAACAGATGTAATAAAACTTTGCCAGATTCATGTCATCCTGTTCGTTTCAGATAAATCTGAATGTACTTTAGGCACCACTCACAGTAAATCTTACTATGAATGTTTTAAATTTTCTCCCACCCCCCCCCCCCCCCCCCCCCCCCCCCCCCCCCCTTATTTTGGTTCGTTCCGCGATCCATAGCCAATGAGCTTACTGCTCAGCATTCAAATATTTGACTAGTGTTTGCTGTAGCAGTACTTCAGAAACCCTCCACCTCCCCCAGCTCCACCTGTATAGATCTGCTATGGAGTCATTTCATGTTATATATAGGGGTTATTTCATGTATGTTATATTTGCAGCAGCAGTATTTCTTACATGCTCACAGGAGCATGTTGTGGATGTATTGGCAGTAGCAAATCTCAGTACTTGCTCTGCGACAGTAGCAGCAGCAGCAGTGTAGCAGATCTATTCCGCCAAGACTAAACAATAACAGTGTCATGTACATTACCATGCCAATCCCTCCGAGAGTTGTCATGACAGATCTTATGATAACAGGAGCAGATTATAAATTAATAAAGACTAATTTTCAGGCAGTTCCTTGCACAACACTATGTTATATCCTCAAAACACTTTTACCATAGTGCATGGTTTGTGAACTAATAGATTTTGACCTAGCTCGAAGTGTAAGCTTGCTCGGTAGCTCACCTGGTACAGCAGTGCACTTGATGCATAGGTACAAGTCCCATAAAATATGAGTCATAATAAAAGAGCTCAAAGATACATAAAAGCAAGCTAAAATGGCACGGTTGCTTCAGAAAATGCATTTTGATAGCACATTTGCTTTTGTTAACGCTATCAGTTAGCATTGGGTAGGGTCTAGGTGATATGTCATGTTTAAACATGATAAAGCATTAAACATTTAGCGCCAGTGACTTTCATATGACATTTCATTTTCGAGTTGGAGTGATACAGACAACAACAGATGTAATAAAACTTTGCCAGATTCATGTCATCCTGTTCGTTTCAGATAAATCTGAATGTACTTTAGGCACCACTCACAGTAAATCTTACTATGAATGTTTTGCAAACTGTTCAAGAATCAATGTAACATAGTTTACATTATGCTCATAAAGAGCACATCTCAGCTTTTTAAAGATCACGTTTATCTGAGCTCCATCTGTCAAAACATCCTCATTTTGCTTCATAACAGAAGTAAATGTTCACATTCATATTTCTAATGACGCATTCAATTTTTTGCGATGCGGCATCTGTTTGATTGATTTCAGAGCTGGAGGCTTTGAGGTTTCTGCAGAGGTCAAAGCACTGTATGAATGTAATGACAGTTATTCCAGCTGAATTGGACATAATTGCAGCTCTCCTGTGCTTTTATAGTTGAAGGGGTCTGATGGGTTTATATCTGTAGACATCACAGAGACAACCCAGAATGCAATGCGTTTGAGAGGGGATGTCAGGCGAACAGCTCCAGTAAAGACAAATTCCATAACTTCAGCTTGCGGTTGTTTTGAAGTGTTTTGCGAGCGAGTCCAAACACTCCTGGAATCTGCTTTGAGGCATGTTTTCTTTTCTATCCCAGACTGCCTTTCAAGCACTGAAGCATGAGCTCTGAACAAAAGGAGCTGGTTTTCAGTGCAGTAGACTCTCTTGACAGCACTGAGTGGGTTATTCTGGGAAGGTGGGTTTGTTACGGATGTATTGTGATGTCAGAGTGGGGAATTCTGGCATGGCTGGCCATTGTTTTCATGTTTGGGTGCACCTCCCTTACCCGTACATGTGACTCAAGCCTTAAAATTGGTATTATTCATACTTGACAATTCATCACTCCAATCACTGACAGTTTATAATGTGAATTATGGAGTCTGGCCCACCTATTAAAGCCTGGACCCCCACAAAGGAAGTTAAAACAAAAGGGTTTAGCAGGCTTACAAGCAGAGTTGTAATCGCTAACATATACTGTATAATATGTTACTGAATGTTAATGGCAGATATCTTATATCATATAACTGATATCATCTCAATTAGCAGGTTAAACTTATTTAACTTGATTTTTAATATCTATCTATATACAGTGGGTACGGAAAGTATTCAGACCCCCTTAAATTTTTCACTCTTTGTTATATTGCAGCCATTTGCTAAAATCATTTAAGTTCATTTTTTTTCCTCAGTAATGTACACACAGCACCCCATATTGACAGAAAAACACAGAATTGTTGACATTTTTGCAGATTTATTAAAAAAGAAAAACTGAAATATCACATGGTCCTAAGTATTCAGACCCTTTGCTGTGACACTCATATATTTAACTCAGGTGCTGTCCATTTCTTCTGATCATCCTTGAGATGGTTCTACACCTTCATTTGAGTCCAGCTGTGTTTGATTATACTGATTGGACTTGATTAGGAAAGCCACACACCTGTCTATATAAGACCTTACAGCTCACAGTGCATGTCAGAGCAAATGAGAATCATGAGGTCAAAACTTAAATGATTTTAGCAAATGGCTGCAATTTAACAAAGAGTGAAAAATGTAAGGGGGTCTGAATACTTTCCGTACCCACTGTATATATATATATATTGTAACGGGGTGAAGAATTACATGACAAGAAATCTCAATCAATACCCCAGAGGGTGGATTTATTGGGGTGAGGGGTGCTCGTGAGAAAGGTCCAGGTAGGTGCTCCGGTGCCGTGAGTGCTCTCTTCCTTCTTCCCAGTGCAGAGGGTCCGTGCAGTGCTCCTGTGGGGCTGGTCGGTCACACACTGCTTTCTGTGGGGAAAATGAGAGGGCGAGTTAGTGCTCAGTCTCATGGAGGAATCTCCTAGATGGTAGGGATTGCGTGGCTTATGTAGCCGCCGCCTGATGAGGTGCAGCTGTGACCGATCAGCCTGTGATGATGATGGCCAGGTGCTCCTCGCTTGTTTCCAGGGCGACGCTGATGAAGCCTCGGGACGCTTGTCACACTCCCCCTCCATAAGCGTCATTCTGGTCCTGTTAACGATATGAGATAGTATGGGAGAGATAGGGGGTGGGTGGGGAGTGACCCCTGACAGACCTGCGAAAGCTGCCCAGATCCGAGAGAGGCCATCCGCGTTGGCATTCACGGCTCCAGCCCAATGACGTACCTCGAAGTGGAAGTCCTGGAGCGCGAGGAACCATCGGGTCACCCTGGCATTGGTATCCTTGGTATTCCATCCACTGAAGGGGTGCGTGGTCCGTGACCAGGGTGAACTTCCGGCCCAGGAGGTAGTACC
>NW_015505282.1:304220-304579 GCF_001515645.1 Sinocyclocheilus grahami | reverse complement strand
CCTCCGGAGCTCCAAGAGCCCCCTCCGTAACCGGTCCAGGTGGTCTTCCCATGCCTCGGAGTGGATCACGACATCGTCCAGATAGGCCGCGGCGTAGGCCTGATCGGCCCGCAACAGGATGTCCATCATCCACTGGAACGTGGCAGGTGCCCCGTGGAGGCCAAAGGGAAGGGTCCGGTACTGCCAGTGGCCACTAGGGGTAGAGAAAGCAGTCTTAGGTTTGGCATTCTCAGAGAGGGGTACCTGCCAGTAGCCTTTGGTGAGGTCCAACGTCGAGATATACCGGACCCTTCCCAGACGGTCCAACAGTTCATCCACCCGAGGCATGGGGTATCCGTTGAACTCGGATACCTCATTGA